>NW_027469127.1:300000-600000 GCF_051020765.1 Lasioglossum baleicum
CCCTCTCCCTTTAAAAATAATGGAAAATGTAAACCTAAACGTAGAGTCGGATTCGTAACCTCGAAGTTACAAGTCGATTCGCTCAACTATCAAGGGAGAGTAAATGCGGCGACTGTGGCGGCACTCGCCACCGATGCGAAGTCAGCGTCGCAAAGTTGGCGTTCAATTCGAACGTTTGAATCAGTTATTTTCTTTCGGGCTCTTTTCAGCCCTGAACCGTGGAAGTGCCGAAATTCGGGTTTCATTTTTAACGCGGCAGCTTATACCCCCCGACCGTTACCGACCACTGCCGGTGGTGGTCGGTAAGTTATCCTCCGCCGAGGTCGACGCGCGTTACCGATGCACAGGTAAAAAAATTTTCGCGAATTTTCGCGAATTTTTCGCGCGGTAAACCTTCGTCTCCGCGTCCTCCGTCCGACGAGCCTACTCTCGCCCGCGCCCGTCGACCCGTTCTCGAGCTATACGGCGACAAAGAAATCGCAAAATTTCACTAATTTGACGTCACCGAAAAAGTTACGGCCAACTGGGAATTAAAGGTACATCGCCTTCCCGAATTTTCCGGGAGCCCAACGGGCCATCGGCACCGCTCGGCTCGGCTCGGCTCGGCTCGAGGTCGAGTTCGTCGAAAGCGACGATGGTGGCGGTGAGGCGCGCGATTGGTCTGTCATCGCCAACCACCCCACCACCACCCCGTCCCTTTAAAATTAATGGAAAAGGTAAACCTAAACGTAGAGTCGGATTCGTAACCTCGACGTTACAAGTCGATTCGCTCAACTCTCAGGGGAGAGTAAACGCGGCGACTGTAGCGGCACTCGCCACCGATGCGAAGTCAGCGTCGCAAAGTTGGCGTTCAATTCGAACGTTTGAATCAGTTATTTTCTTTCGGGCCCTTTTCAGCCCTGAACCGTGGAAGCGCCGAAATTCGGGTTTCATTTTTAACGCGGCAGCTTATACCCCCCGAGCGTTACCGACCACTGCCGGTGGTTGTCGGTAAGTTATCCTCCGCCGAGGTCGACGCGCGTTACCGATGCACACGTAAAAAATTTTTCGCGAATTTTCGAGAATTTTTCGCGCGGTAAACCTTTGTCTCCGCGTCCTCCGTCCGACGAGCCTACTCTCGCCCGCGCCCGTCGACCCGTTCTCGAGCTATACGGCGACGAAGAAATCGCAAAATTTCACTAATTTGACGTCACCGAAAAAGTTACGGCCAACTGGGAATTAAAGGTATATCGCCTTCCCGAATTTTCCGGGTGCCCATCGGGCCTTCGGCCCCGCTCGGCTCGGCTCGGCTCGAGGTCTAGGTCGTCGGTAGCGACGATGGTGGCGGGGAGGCGCGCGATTGGTCTGTCATCGCCATCCTCCCCCCCAACCCCTCTCCCTTTAAAAATAATGGAAAATGTAAACCTAAACGTAGAGTCGGATTCGTAACCTCGAAGTTACAAGTCGATTCGCTCAACTATCAAGGAGGAGTAAACGCGGCGACTGTGGCGGCACTCGCCACCGATGCGAAGTCAGCGTCGCAAAGTTGGCGTTCAATTCGAACGTTTGAATCAGTTATTTTCTTTCGGGCCCTTTTCAGCCCTGAACCGTGGAAGTGCCGAAATTCGGGTTTCATTTTTAACGCGGCAGCTTATACCCCCCGACCGTTACCGACCACTGCCGGTGGTGGTCGGTAAGTTATCCTCCGCCGAGGTCGACGCGCGTTACCAATGCACAGGTAAAAAATTTTTCGCGAATTTTCGCGAATTTTTCGCGCGGTAAACCTTCGTCCCCGCGTCCTCCGTCCGACGAGCCTACTCTCGCCCGCGCCCGTCGACCCGTTCTCGAGCTATACGGCGACAAAGAAATCGCAAAATTTCACTAATTTGACGTCACCGAAAAAGTTACGGCCAACGGGGAATTAAAGGTACATCGCCTTCCCGAATTTTCCGGGAGCCCATCGGGCCATCGGCCCCGCTCGGCTCGGCTCGGCTCGGCTCGAGGTCGAGTTCGTCGAAAGCGACGATGGTGGCGGTGAGGCGCGCGATTGGTCTGTCATCGCCAACCACCCCACCACCACCCCGTCCCTTTAAAATTAATGGAAAAGTTAAACCTAAACGTAGAGTCGGATTCGTAACCTCGAAGTTACAAGTCGATTCGCTCAACTCTCAGGGGAGAGTAAACGCGGCGACTGTAGCGGCACTCGCCACCGATGCGAAGTCAGCGTCGCAAAGTTGGCGTTCAATTCGAACGTTTGAATCAGTTATTTTCTTTCGGGCCCTTTTCAGCCCTGAACCGTGGAAGCGCTGAAATTCGGGTTTCATTTTTAACGCGGCAGCTTATATCCCCCGAGCGTTACCGACCACTGACGGTGGTTGTCGGTAAGTTATCCTCCGCCGAGGTCGACGCGCGTTACCGATGCACACGTAAAAAATTTTTCGCGAATTTTCGAGAATTTTTCGCGCGGTAAACCTTTGTCTCCGCGTCCTCCGTCCGACGAGCCTACTCTCGCCCGCGCCCGTCGACCCGTTCTCGAGCTATACGGCGACGAAGAAATCGCAAAATTACACTAATTTGAGGTCACCGAAAAAGTTACGGCCAACTGGGAATTAAAGGTATATCGCCTTCCCGAATTTTTCGGGTGCCCATCGGGCCTCCGGCCCCGCTCGGCTCGGCTCGGCTCGAGATCTAGGTCGTCGGTAGCGACGATGGTGGCGGGGAGGCGCGCGATTGGTCTGTCATCGCCAACCACCCCACCACCACCCCGACCCTTTAAAATTAATGGAAAAGGTAAACCTAAACGTAGAGAAGGATTCGTAACCTCGAAGTTACAAGTCGATTCGCTCAACTCTCAGGGGAGAGTAAACGCGGCGACTGTAGCGGCACTCGCCACCGATGCGAAGTCAGCGTCGCGAAGTTGGCGTTCAATTCGAACGTTTGAGTCAGTTATTTTCTTTCGGGACCTTTTCAGCCCTGAACATTGGAAGCGCCGAAATTCAGGTTTCATTTTTAACGCGGCAGCTTATATCGCCCGAGCGTTACCGACCACTGCCGGTGGTTGTCGGTAAGTTATCCTCCGCCGAGGTCGACGCGCGTTACCGATGCACACGTAAAAAATTTTTCGCGAATTTTCGCGAATTTTTCGCGCGGTAAACCATTGTCTCCGCGTCCTCTGTCCGACGAGCCAACTCTCGCCCGCGCCCGTCGACCCGTTCTCGAGCTATACGGCGACGAAGAAATCGCAAAATTTCACTACTTTGACGTAACCGAAAAAGTTACGGCCAACTGGGAATTAAAGGTACATCGCCTTCCCGAATTTTCCGGGAGCCCATCGGGCCTTCGGCCCCGCTCGGCTCGGCTCGGCTCGAGGTCGAGGTCGTCGGTAGCGACGATGGTGGCGGGGAGGCGCGCGATTGGTCTGTCATCGCCATCCTCCCCCCCAACCCCCCTCCCTTTAAAATTAATGGAAAATGTAAACCTAAACGTAGAGTCGGATTCGTAACCTCGAAGTTACAAGTCGATTCGCTCAACTATCAAGGGAGAGTAAACGCGGCGACTGTGGCGGCACTCGCCACCGATGCGAAGTCAGCGTCGCAAAGTTGGCGTTCAATTCGAACGTTTGAATCAGTTATTTTCTTTCGGGCCCTTTTCAGCCCTGAACCGTGGAAGCGCTGAAATTCGGGTTTTATTTTTAACGCGGCAGCTTATACCCTCCGAGCGTTACCGACCACTGCCGGTGGTGGTCGGTAAGTTATCCTCCGCCGAGGTCGACGCGCGTTACCGATGCACAGGTAAAAAATTTTTCGCGAATTTTTCGCGCGGTAAACCTTCGTCTCCGCGTCCTCCGTCCGACGAGCCTACTCTCGCCCGCGCCCGTCGACCCGTTCTCGAGCTATACGGCGACGAAGAAATCGCAAAATTTCACTAATTTGACGTCACCGAAAAAGTTACGGCCAACTGGGAATTAAAGGTACATCGCCTTCCCGAATTTTCCGGGAGCCCATCGGGCCTTCGGCCCCGCTCGGCTCGGCTCGGCTCGAGGTCGAGGTCGTCGGTGGCGACGATGGTGACGGGGAGGCGCGCGATTGGTCTGTCATCGCCAACCCCCCCACCCCCCCCCACCCTTTAAAATTAATGGAAAATGTAAACCTAAACGTAGAGTCGGATTCGTAATCTCGAAGTCACGAGTCGATTCGCTCATCTATCAGGGGAGAGTAATTGCGGCGACTGTGGCGGCACTCGCCACCGATGCGAAGTCAGCGTCGCGAAGTTGGCGTTAAATTCGAACGTTTGAATCAGTTATTTTCTTTCGGGCCCTTTTGAGCCCTGAACTGTGGTAGTGCCGATATTCAGGTTTCATTTTTTACGCGGCAGCTTATACCCCCCGAGCGTTACCGACCACTGCCGGTGATGTTCGGTAACTTTTTCTCCGCCGAGGTCGACGCGCGTTACCGATGCACATGTAACAAATTTTTCGAGAATCTTTCGCGAATTTTTCGCGCGGTAAACCTTTGTCTCCGCGTCCTCTGTCCGACGAGCCTACTCTCGCCCGCGCCCGTCGACCCGTTCTCGAGCTATACGGCGACAAAGAAATCGCAAAATTTCACTAATTTAACGTCACCGAAAAAGTTACGGCCAACTGGGAATTAAAGGTATATCGCCTTCCCGAATTTTCCGGGAGCCCATCGGGCCTTCGGCCCCGCTCGGCTCGGCTCGGCTCGAGGTCGAGGTCGTCGGTAGCGACGATGGTGGCGGGGAGGCGCGCGATTGGTCTGTCATCGCCAACCACCCCACCACCCCTCCGTCCCTTTAAAATTAATGGAAAATGTAAACCTAAACGTAGAGTCGGATTCGTAATCTCGAAGTCACGAGTCGATTCGCTCAACTATCAGGGGAGAGTAATTGCGGCGACTGTGGCGGCACTCGCCACCGATGCGAAGTCAGCGTCGCGAAGTTGGCGTTAAATTCGAACGTTTGAATCAGTTATTTTCTTTCGGGCCCTTTTCAGCCCTGAACCGTGGAAGCACCGAAATTCGGGTTTCATTTTTAACGCGGCAGCTTATACCCCCCGAGCGTTACCGACCACTGCCGGTGGTGGTCGGTAAGTTATCCTCCGCCGAGGTCGACGCGCGTTACCGATGCACAGGTAAAAAATTTTTCGCGAATTTTCGCGAATTTTTCGCGCGGTAAACCTTCGTCTCCGCGTCCTCCGTCCGACGAGCCTACTCTCGCCCGCGCCCGTCGACCCGTTCTCGAGCTATACGGCGACGAAGAAATCGCAAAATTTCAGTAATTTGACGTCACCGAAAAAGTTACGGCCAACTGGGAATTAAAGGTACATCGCCTTCCCGAATTTTCCGGGAGCCCATCGGGCCTTCGGCCCCGCTCGGCTCGGCTCGGCTCGAGGTCGAGGTCGTCGGTAGCGACGATGGTGGCGGGGAGGCGCGCGATTGGTCTGTCATCGCCATCCTCCCCACCACCACCCCGTCCCTTTAAAATTAATGGAAAATGTAAACCTAAACGTAGATTCGGATTCGTAACCTCGAAGTTACAAGTCGATTCGCTCAACTATCAAGGGAGAGTAAACGCGGCGACTGTAGCGACACTCGCCACCGATGCGAAGTCAGCGTCGCGAAGTTGGCGTTCAATTCGAACGTTTGAGTCAGTTATTTTCTTTCGGGCCCTTTTCAGCCCTGAACATTGGAAGCGCCGAAATTCGGGTTTCATTTTTAACGCGGCAGCTTATATCCCCCGAGCGTTACCGACCACTGCCGGTGGTGGTCGGTAAGTTATCCTCCGCCGAGGTCGACGCGCGTTACCGATGCACAGGTAAAAAATTTTTCGCGAATTTTCGCGAATTTCTCGCGCGGTAAACCTTCGTCTCCGCGTCCTCCGTCCGACGAGCCTACTCTCGCCCGCGCCCGTCGACCCGTTCTCGAGCTATACGGCGACAAAGAAATCGCAAAATTTCACTAATTTGACGTCACCGAAAAAGTTACGGCCAACTGGGAATTAAAGGTACATCGCCTTCCCGAATTTTCCGGGAGCCCAACGGGCCATCGGCACCGCTCGGCTCGGCTCGGCTCGGCTCGAGGTCGAGTTCGTCGAAAGCGACGATGGTGGCGGTGAGGCGCGCGATTGGTCTGTCATCGCCAACCACCCCACCACCACCCCGTCCCTTTAAAATTAATGGAAAAGGTAAACCTAAACGTAGAGTCGGATTCGTAACCTCGAAGTTACAAGTCGATTCGCTCAACTCTCAGGGGAGAGTAAACGCGGCGACTGTAGCGGCACTCGCCACCGATGCGAAGTCAACGTCGCAAAGTTGGCGTTCAATTCGAACGTTTGAATCAGTTATTTTCTTTCGGGCCCTTTTCAGCCCTCAACCGTGGAAGCGCTGAAATTCGGGTTTCATTTTTAACGCGGCAGCTTATACCCCCCGAGCGTTACCGACCACTGCCGGTGATGTTCGGTAACTTTTTCTCCGCCGAGGTCGACGCGCGTTACCGATGCACATGTAACAAATGTTTCGAGAATCTTTCGCGAATTTTTCGCGCGGTAAACCTTCGTCTCCGCGTCCTCCGTCCGACGAGCCTACTCTCGCCCGCACCCGTCGACCGGTTCTCGAGCTATACGGCGACAAAGAAATCGCAAAATTTCACTAATTTGACGTTATCGAAGAAGTTACGGCCAACTGGGAATTAAAGGTATATCGCTTTCACGAATTTTCCGGGAGACCGTCGGGCCTTCGGCCCCGCTCGGCTCGGCTCGGCTCGAGGTCGAGTTCGTCGAAAGCGACGATGGTGGCGGTGAGGCGCGCGATTGGTCTGTCATCGCCAACCACCCCACCACCACCCCGTCCCTTTAAAATTAATGGAAAAGGTAAACCTAAACTTAGAGTCGGATTCGTAACCTCGAAGTTACAAGTCGATTCGCTCAACTCTCAGGGGAGAGTAAACGCGGCGACTGTAGCGGCACTCGCCACCGATGCGAAGTCAGCGTCGCAAAGTTGGCGTTCAATTCGAACGTTTGAATCAGTTATTTTCTTTCGGGCCCTTTTCAGCCCTGAACCGTGGAAGCGCTGAAATTCGGGTTTCATTTTTAACGCGGCAGCTTATATCCCCCGAGCGTTACCGACCACTGCCGGTGGTGGTCGGTAATTTATCCTCCGCCGAGGTCGACGCGCGTTACCGATGCACATGTAAAAAATTTTTCGCGAATTTTCGAGAATTTTTCGCGCGGTAAACCTTTGTCTCCGCGTCCTCTGTCCGACGAGCCTACTCTCGCCCGCGCCCGTCGACCCGTTCTCGAGCTATACGGCGACGAAGAAATCGCAAAATTTCACTAATTTGACGTCACCGAAAAAGTTACGGCCAACTGGGAATTAAAGGTACATCGCCTTCCCGAATTTTCCGGGAGCCCATCGGGCCTTCGGCCCCGCTCGGCTCGGCTCGGCTCGAGGTCGAGGTCGTCGGTAGCGACGATGGTGGCGGGGAGGCGCGCGATTGGTCTGTCATCGCCATCCTCCCCCCCAACCCCCCTACCTTTAAAATTAATGGAAAATGTAAACCTAAACGTAGAGTCGGATTCGTAACCTCGAAGTTACAAGTCGATTCGCTCAACTATCAAGGGAGAGTAAACGCGGCGACTGTGGCGGCACTCGCCACCGATGCGAAGTCAGCGTCGCAAAGTTGGCGTTCAATTCGAACGTTTGAAACAGTTATTTTCTTTTGGGCCCTTTTCAGCCCTCAACCGTGGAAGCGCTGAAATTCGGGTTTCATTTTTAACGCGGCAGCTTATACCCCCCGAGCGTTACCGACCACTGCCGGTGGTGGTCGGTAATTTATCCTCCGCCGAGGTCGACGCGCGTTACCGATGCACAGGTAAAAAATTTTTCGCGAATTTTCGCGAATTTTTCGCGCGGTAAACCTTCGTCTCCGCGTCCTCCGTCCGACGAGCCTACTCTCGCCCGCGCCCGTCGACCCGTTCTCGAGCTATACGGCGACGAAGAAATCGCAAAATTTCAGTAATTTGACGTCACCGAAAAAGTTACGGCCAACTGGGAATTAAAGGTACATCGCCTTCCCGAATTTTCCGGGAGCCCATCGGGCCATCGGCCCCGCTCGGCTCGGCTCGGCTCGGCTCGGCTCGAGGTCGAGTTGGTCGAAAGCGACGATGGTGGCGGTGAGGCGCGCGATTGGTCTGTCATCGCCAACCACCCCACCACCACCCCGACCCTTTAGAATTAATGGAAAAGGTAAACCTAAACGTAGAGTCGGATTTGTAACCTCGAAGTTACAAGTCGATTCGCTCAACTCTCAGGGGAGAGTAAACGCGGCGACTGTAGCGGCACTCGCCACCGATGCGAAGTCAGCGTCGCGAAGTTGGCGTTCAATTCGAACGTTTGAGTCAGTTATTTTCTTTCGGGACCTTTTCAGCCCTGAACATTGGAAGCGCCGAAATTCGGGTTTCATTTTTAACGCGGCAGCTTATATCGCCCGAGCGTTACCGACCACTGCCGGTGGTTGTCGGTAAGTTATCCTCCGCCGAGGTCGACGCGCGTTACCGATGCACACGTAAAAAATTTTTCGCGAATTTTCGAGAATTTTTCGCGCGGTAAACCATTGTCTCCGCGTCCTCTGTCCGACGAGCCTACTCTCGCCCGCGCCCGTCGACCCGTTCTCGAGCTATACGGCGACGAAGAAATCGCAAAATTTCACTAATTTGACGTCACCGAAAAAGTTACGGCCAACTGGGAATTAAAGGTATATCGCCCTCCCGAATTTTCCGGGTGCCCATCGGGCCTTCGGCCCCGCTCGGCTCGGCTCGGCTCGAGGTCTAGGTCGTCGGTAGCGACGATGGTGGCGGGGAGGCGCGCGATTGGTCTGTCATCGCCATCCTCCCCCCCAACCCCTCTCCCTTTAAAAATAATGGAAAATGTAAACCTAAACGTAGAGTCGGATTCGTAACCTCGAAGTTACAAGTCGATTCGCTCAACTATCAAGGAGGAGTAAACGCGGCGACTGTGGCGGCACTCGCCACCGATGCGAAGTCAGCGTCGCAAAGTTGGCGTTCAATTCGAACGTTTGAATCAGTTATTTTCTTTCGGGCCCTTTTCAGCCCTGAACCGTGGAAGTGCCGAAATTCGGGTTTCATTTTTAACGCGGCAGCTTATACCCCCCGACCGTTACCGACCACTGCCGGTGGTGGTCGGTAAGTTATCCTCCGCCGAGGTCGACGCGCGTTACCGATGCACAGGTAAAAAATTTTTCGCGAATTTTCGCGAATTTTTCGCGCGGTAAACCTTCGTCTCCGCGTCCTCTGTCCGACGAGCCTACTCTCGCCCGCGCCCGTCGACCCGTTCTCGAGCTATACGGCGACGAAGAAATCGCAAAATTACACTAATTTGAGGTCACCGAAAAAGTTACGGCCAACTGGGAATTAAAGGTATATCGCCTTCCCGAATTTTTCGGGTGCCCATCGGGCCTTCGGCCCCGCTCGGCTCGGCTCGGCTCGAGGTCTAGGTCGTCGGTAGCGACGATGGTGGCGGGGAGGCGCGCGATTGGCCTGTCATCGCCAACCACCCCACCACCCCTCCGTCCCTTAAAAATTCATGGAAAAAGTAAACCTAAACGTAGAGTCGGATTCGTAACCTCGAAGTTACAAGTCGATTCGCTCAACTCTCAGGGGAGAGTAAACGCGGCTACTGTGGCGGCACTCGCCACCGATGCGAAGTCAGCGTCGCAAAGTTGGCGTTCAATTCGAACGTTTGAATCAGTTATTTTCTTTCGGGCCCTTTTCAGCCCTGAACCGTGGAAGTGCCGAAATTCGGGTTTCATTTTTAACGCGGCAGCTTATACCCCCCGAACGTTACCGACCACTGCCGGTGGTGGTCGGTAAGTTATCCTCCGCCGAGGTCGACGCGCGTTACCGATGCACAGGTAAAAAATTTTTCGCGAATTTTCGCGAATTTCTCGCGCGGTAAACCTTCGTCTCCGCGTCCTCCGTCCGACGAGCCTACTCTCGCCCGCGCCCGTCGACCCGTTCTCGAGCTATACGGCGACAAAGAAATCGCAAAATTTCACTAATTTGACGTCACCGAAAAAGTTACGGCCAACTGGGAATTAAAGGTACATCGCCTTCCCGAATTTTCCGGGAGCCCAACGGGCCATCGGCACCGCTCGGCTCGGCTCGGCTCGGCTCGAGGTCGAGTTCGTCGAAAGCGACGATGGTGGCGGTGAGGCGCGCGATTGGTCTGTCATCGCCAACCACCCCACCACCACCCCGTCCCTTTAAAATTAATGGAAAAGGTAAACCTAAACGTAGAGTCGGATTCGTAACCTCGAAGTTACAAGTCGATTCGCTCAACTCTCAGGGGAGAGTAAACGCGGCGACTGTAGCGGCACTCGCCACCGATGCGAAGTCAGCGTCGCAAAGTTGGCGTTCAATTCGAACGTTTGAATCAGTTATTTTCTTTCGGGCCCTTTTCAGCCCTGAACCGTGGAAGCGCTGAAATTCGGGTTTCATTTTTAACGCGGCAGCTTGTATCCCCCGAGCGTTACCGACCACTGCCGGTGGTGGTCGGTAATTTATCCTCCGCCGAGGTCGACGCGCGTTACCGATGCACATGTAAAAAATTTTTCGCGAATTTTCGAGAATTTTTCGCGCGGTAAACCTTTGTCTCCGCGTCCTCTGTCCGACGAGCCTACTCTCGCCCGCGCCCGTCGACCCGTTCTCGAGCTATACGGCGACGAAGAAATCGCAAAATTTCACTAATTTGACGTCACCGAAAAAGTTACGGCCAACTGGGAATTAAAGGTACATCGCCTTCCCGAATTTTCCGGGAGCCCATCGGGCCTTCGGCCCCGCTCGGCTCGGCTCGGCTCGAGGTCGAGGTCGTCGGTAGCGACGATGGTGGCGGGGAGGCGCGCGATTGGTCTGTCATCGCCATCCTCCCCCCCAACCCCCCTCCCTTTAAAATTAATGGAAAATGTAAACCTAAACGTAGAGTCGGATTCGTAACCTCGAAGTTACAAGTCGATTCGCTCAACTATCAAGGGAGAGTAAACGCGGCGACTGTGGCGGCACTCGCCACCGATGCGAAGTCAGCGTCGCAAAGTTGGCGTTCAATTCGAACGTTTGAAACAGTTATTTTCTTTCGGGCCCTTTTCAGCCCTCAACCGTGGAAGCGCTGAAATTCGGGTTTCATTTTTAACGCGGCAGCTTATACCCCCCGAGCGTTACCGACCACTGCCGGTGGTGGTCGGTAATTTATCCTCCGCCCAGGTCGACGCGCGTTACCGATGCACAGGTAAAAAATTTTTCGCGAATTTTCGCGAATTTTTCGCGCGGTAAACCTTCGTCTCCGCGTCCTCCGTCCGACGAGCCTACTCTCGCCCGCGCCCGTCGACCCGTTCTCGAGCTATACGGCGACGAAGAAATCGCAAAATTTCAGTAATTTGACGTCACCGAAAAAGTTACGGCCAACTGGGAATTAAAGGTACATCGCCTTCCCGAATTTTCCGGGAGCCCATCGGGCCTTCGGCCCCGCTCGGCTCGGCTCGGCTCGAGGTCGAGTTCGTCGGTAGCGACGATGGTGGCGGGGAGACGCGCGATTGGTCTGTCATCGCCAACCCCCCCACCCCCCCTTTAAAATTAATGGAAAATGTAAACCTAAACGTAGAGTCGGATTCGTAATCTCGAAGTCACGAGTCGATTCGCTCAACTATCAGGGGAGAGTAATTGCGGCGACTGTGGCGGCACTCGCCACCGATGCGAAGTCAGCGTCGCGAAGTTGCCGTTAAATTCGAACGTTTGAATCAGTTATTTTCTTTCGGGCCCTTTTGAGCCCTGAACTGTGGAAGCGCCGATATTCGGGTTTCATTTTTAACGCGGCAGCTTATACCCCCCGAGCGTTACCGACCACTGCCGGTGATGTTCGGTAACTTTTTCTCCGCCGAGGTCGACGCGCGTTACCGATGCACATGTAACAAATGTTTCGAGAATCTTTCGCGAATTTTTCGCGCGGTAAACCTTCGTCTCCGCGTCCTCCGTCCGACGAGCCTACTCTCGCCCGCACCCGTCGACCGGTTCTCGAGCTATACGGCGACAAAGAAATCGCAAAATTTCACTAATTTGACGTTATCGAAGAAGTTACGGCCAACTGGGAATTAAAGGTATATCGCTTTCACGAATTTTCCGGGAGGCCGTCGGGCCTTCGGCCCTGCTCGGCTCGGCTCGACTCGGCTCGAGGTCGAGGTCGTCGCCATCCTCCCCCTACCCCCCCTCCCGTTAAAATTAATGGAAAATGTAAACCTAAACGTCAAGTCGGATTCGTAACCTCGAAGTTACAAGTCGATTCGCTCAACTATCAAGGGAGAGTAAACGCGGCGACTGTGGCGGCACTCGCCACCGATGCGAAGTCAGCGTCGCGAAGTTGGCGTTAAATTCGAACGTTTGAATCAGTTATTTTCTTTCGGGCCCTTTTCAGCCCCGAACCGTGGAAGCGCTGAAATTCGGGTTTCATTTTTAACGCGGCAGCTTATATCCCCCGAGCGTTACCGACCACTGCCGGTGGTTGTCGGTAAGTTATCCTCCGCCGAGGTCGACGCGCGTTACCGATGCACAGGTAAAAAATTTTTCGCGAATTTTCGCGAATTTTTCGCGCGGTAAACCTTCGTCTCCGCGCCCTCCGTCCGACGAGCCTACTCTCGCCCGCGCCCGTTTACCCGTTCTCGAGCTATACGACGACAAAGAAATCGCAAAATTTCACTAATTTGACGTCACCGAAAAAGTTACGGCCAACTGGGAATTAAAGGTACATCGCCTTCCCGAATTTTCCGGAGCCCATCGGGCCATCGGCCCCGCTCGGCTCGGCTCGGCTCGGCTCGAGGTCGAGTTGGTCGAAAGCGACGATGGTGGCGGTGAGGCGCGCGATTGGTCTGTCATCGCCAACCACCCCACCACCACCCCGACCCTTTAAAATTAATGGAAAAGGTAAACCTAAACGTAGAGAAGGATTCGTAACCTCGAAGTTACAAGTCGATTCGCTCAACTCTCAGGGGAGAGTAAACGCGGCGACTGTAGCGGCACTCGCCACCGATGCGAAGTCAGCGTCGCGAAGTTGGCGTTCAATTCGAACGTTTGAGTCAGTTATTTTCTTTCGGGACCTTTTCAGCCCTGAACATTGGAAGCGCCGAAATTCAGGTTTCATTTTTAACGCGGCAGCTTATATCGCCCGAGCGTTACCGACCACTGCCGGTGGTTGTCGGTAAGTTATCCTCCGCCGAGGTCGACGCGCGTTACCGATGCACACGTAAAAAATTTTTCGCGAATTTTCGCGAATTTTTCGCGCGGTAAACCATTGTCTCCGCGTCCTCTGTCCGACGAGCCAACTCTCGCCCGCGCCCGTCGACCCGTTCTCGAGCTATACGGCGACGAAGAAATCGCAAAATTTCACTACTTTGACGTAACCGAAAAAGTTACGGCCAACTGGGAATTAAAGGTACATCGCCTTCCCGAATTTTCCGGGAGCCCATCGGGCCTTCGGCCCCGCTCGGCTCGGCTCGGCTCGAGGTCGAGGTCGTCGGTAGCGACGATGGTGGCGGGGAGGCGCGCGATTGGTCTGTCATCGCCATCCTCCCCCCCAACCCCCCTCCCTTTAAAATTAATGGAAAATGTAAACCTAAACGTAGAGTCGGATTCGTAACCTCGAAGTTACAAGTCGATTCGCTCAACTATCAAGGGAGAGTAAACGCGGCGACTGTGGCGGCACTCGCCACCGATGCGAAGTCAGCGTCGCAAAGTTGGCGTTCAATTCGAACGTTTGAATCAGTTATTTTCTTTCGGGCCCTTTTCAGCCCTGAACCGTGGAAGCGCTGAAATTCGGGTTTTATTTTTAACGCGGCAGCTTATACCCTCCGAGCGTTACCGACCACTGCCGGTGGTGGTCGGTAAGTTATCCTCCGCCGAGGTCGACGCGCGTTACCGATGCACAGGTAAAAAATTTTTCGCGAATTTTTCGCGCGGTAAACCTTCGTCTCCGCGTCCTCCGTCCGACGAGCCTACTCTCGCCCGCGCCCGTCGACCCGTTCTCGAGCTATACGGCGACGAAGAAATCGCAAAATTTCACTAATTTGACGTCACCGAAAAAGTTACGGCCAACTGGGAATTAAAGGTACATCGCCTTCCCGAATTTTCCGGGAGCCCATCGGGCCTTCGGCCCCGCTCGGCTCGGCTCGGCTCGAGGTCGAGGTCGTCGGTGGCGACGATGGTGACGGGGAGGCGCGCGATTGGTCTGTCATCGCCAACCCCCCCACCCCCCCCCACCCTTTAAAATTAATGGAAAATGTAAACCTAAACGTAGAGTCGGATTCGTAATCTCGAAGTCACGAGTCGATTCGCTCATCTATCAGGGGAGAGTAATTGCGGCGACTGTGGCGGCACTCGCCACCGATGCGAAGTCAGCGTCGCGAAGTTGGCGTTAAATTCGAACGTTTGAATCAGTTATTTTCTTTCGGGCCCTTTTGAGCCCTGAACTGTGGTAGTGCCGATATTCAGGTTTCATTTTTTACGCGGCAGCTTATACCCCCCGAGCGTTACCGACCACTGCCGGTGATGTTCGGTAACTTTTTCTCCGCCGAGGTCGACGCGCGTTACCGATGCACATGTAACAAATTTTTCGAGAATCTTTCGCGAATTTTTCGCGCGGTAAACCTTTGTCTCCGCGTCCTCTGTCCGACGAGCCTACTCTCGCCCGCGCCCGTCGACCCGTTCTCGAGCTATACGGCGACAAAGAAATCGCAAAATTTCACTAATTTAACGTCACCGAAAAAGTTACGGCCAACTGGGAATTAAAGGTATATCGCCTTCCCGAATTTTCCGGGAGCCCATCGGGCCTTCGGCCCCGCTCGGCTCGGCTCGGCTCGAGGTCGAGGTCGTCGGTAGCGACGATGGTGGCGGGGAGGCGCGCGATTGGTCTGTCATCGCCAACCACCCCACCACCCCTCCGTCCCTTTAAAATTAATGGAAAATGTAAACCTAAACGTAGAGTCGGATTCGTAATCTCGAAGTCACGAGTCGATTCGCTCAACTATCAGGGGAGAGTAATTGCGGCGACTGTGGCGGCACTCGCCACCGATGCGAAGTCAGCGTCGCGAAGTTGGCGTTAAATTCGAACGTTTGAATCAGTTATTTTCTTTCGGGCCCTTTTCAGCCCTGAACCGTGGAAGCACCGAAATTCGGGTTTCATTTTTAACGCGGCAGCTTATACCCCCCGAGCGTTACCGACCACTGCCGGTGGTGGTCGGTAAGTTATCCTCCGCCGAGGTCGACGCGCGTTACCGATGCACAGGTAAAAAATTTTTCGCGAATTTTCGCGAATTTTTCGCGCGGTAAACCTTCGTCTCCGCGTCCTCCGTCCGACGAGCCTACTCTCGCCCGCGCCCGTCGACCCGTTCTCGAGCTATACGGCGACGAAGAAATCGCAAAATTTCAGTAATTTGACGTCACCGAAAAAGTTACGGCCAACTGGGAATTAAAGGTACATCGCCTTCCCGAATTTTCCGGGAGCCCATCGGGCCTTCGGCCCCGCTCGGCTCGGCTCGGCTCGAGGTCGAGGTCGTCGGTAGCGACGATGGTGGCGGGGAGGCGCGCGATTGGTCTGTCATCGCCATCCTCCCCACCACCACCCCGTCCCTTTAAAATTAATGGAAAATGTAAACCTAAACGTAGATTCGGATTCGTAACCTCGAAGTTACAAGTCGATTCGCTCAACTATCAAGGGAGAGTAAACGCGGCGACTGTAGCGACACTCGCCACCGATGCGAAGTCAGCGTCGCGAAGTTGGCGTTCAATTCGAACGTTTGAGTCAGTTATTTTCTTTCGGGCCCTTTTCAGCCCTGAACATTGGAAGCGCCGAAATTCGGGTTTCATTTTTAACGCGGCAGCTTATATCCCCCGAGCGTTACCGACCACTGCCGGTGGTGGTCGGTAAGTTATCCTCCGCCGAGGTCGACGCGCGTTACCGATGCACAGGTAAAAAATTTTTCGCGAATTTTCGCGAATTTCTCGCGCGGTAAACCTTCGTCTCCGCGTCCTCCGTCCGACGAGCCTACTCTCGCCCGCGCCCGTCGACCCGTTCTCGAGCTATACGGCGACAAAGAAATCGCAAAATTTCACTAATTTGACGTCACCGAAAAAGTTACGGCCAACTGGGAATTAAAGGTACATCGCCTTCCCGAATTTTCCGGGAGCCCAACGGGCCATCGGCACCGCTCGGCTCGGCTCGGCTCGGCTCGAGGTCGAGTTCGTCGAAAGCGACGATGGTGGCGGTGAGGCGCGCGATTGGTCTGTCATCGCCAACCACCCCACCACCACCCCGTCCCTTTAAAATTAATGGAAAAGGTAAACCTAAACGTAGAGTCGGATTCGTAACCTCGAAGTTACAAGTCGATTCGCTCAACTCTCAGGGGAGAGTAAACGCGGCGACTGTAGCGGCACTCGCCACCGATGCGAAGTCAACGTCGCAAAGTTGGCGTTCAATTCGAACGTTTGAATCAGTTATTTTCTTTCGGGCCCTTTTCAGCCCTCAACCGTGGAAGCGCTGAAATTCGGGTTTCATTTTTAACGCGGCAGCTTATACCCCCCGAGCGTTACCGACCACTGCCGGTGATGTTCGGTAACTTTTTCTCCGCCGAGGTCGACGCGCGTTACCGATGCACATGTAACAAATGTTTCGAGAATCTTTCGCGAATTTTTCGCGCGGTAAACCTTCGTCTCCGCGTCCTCCGTCCGACGAGCCTACTCTCGCCCGCACCCGTCGACCGGTTCTCGAGCTATACGGCGACAAAGAAATCGCAAAATTTCACTAATTTGACGTTATCGAAGAAGTTACGGCCAACTGGGAATTAAAGGTATATCGCTTTCACGAATTTTCCGGGAGACCGTCGGGCCTTCGGCCCCGCTCGGCTCGGCTCGGCTCGAGGTCGAGTTCGTCGAAAGCGACGATGGTGGCGGTGAGGCGCGCGATTGGTCTGTCATCGCCAACCACCCCACCACCACCCCGTCCCTTTAAAATTAATGGAAAAGGTAAACCTAAACTTAGAGTCGGATTCGTAACCTCGAAGTTACAAGTCGATTCGCTCAACTCTCAGGGGAGAGTAAACGCGGCGACTGTAGCGGCACTCGCCACCGATGCGAAGTCAGCGTCGCAAAGTTGGCGTTCAATTCGAACGTTTGAATCAGTTATTTTCTTTCGGGCCCTTTTCAGCCCTGAACCGTGGAAGCGCTGAAATTCGGGTTTCATTTTTAACGCGGCAGCTTATATCCCCCGAGCGTTACCGACCACTGCCGGTGGTGGTCGGTAATTTATCCTCCGCCGAGGTCGACGCGCGTTACCGATGCACATGTAAAAAATTTTTCGCGAATTTTCGAGAATTTTTCGCGCGGTAAACCTTTGTCTCCGCGTCCTCTGTCCGACGAGCCTACTCTCGCCCGCGCCCGTCGACCCGTTCTCGAGCTATACGGCGACGAAGAAATCGCAAAATTTCACTAATTTGACGTCACCGAAAAAGTTACGGCCAACTGGGAATTAAAGGTACATCGCCTTCCCGAATTTTCCGGGAGCCCATCGGGCCTTCGGCCCCGCTCGGCTCGGCTCGGCTCGAGGTCGAGGTCGTCGGTAGCGACGATGGTGGCGGGGAGGCGCGCGATTGGTCTGTCATCGCCATCCTCCCCCCCAACCCCCCTACCTTTAAAATTAATGGAAAATGTAAACCTAAACGTAGAGTCGGATTCGTAACCTCGAAGTTACAAGTCGATTCGCTCAACTATCAAGGGAGAGTAAACGCGGCGACTGTGGCGGCACTCGCCACCGATGCGAAGTCAGCGTCGCAAAGTTGGCGTTCAATTCGAACGTTTGAAACAGTTATTTTCTTTTGGGCCCTTTTCAGCCCTCAACCGTGGAAGCGCTGAAATTCGGGTTTCATTTTTAACGCGGCAGCTTATACCCCCCGAGCGTTACCGACCACTGCCGGTGGTGGTCGGTAATTTATCCTCCGCCGAGGTCGACGCGCGTTACCGATGCACAGGTAAAAAATTTTTCGCGAATTTTCGCGAATTTTTCGCGCGGTAAACCTTCGTCTCCGCGTCCTCCGTCCGACGAGCCTACTCTCGCCCGCGCCCGTCGACCCGTTCTCGAGCTATACGGCGACGAAGAAATCGCAAAATTTCAGTAATTTGACGTCACCGAAAAAGTTACGGCCAACTGGGAATTAAAGGTACATCGCCTTCCCGAATTTTCCGGGAGCCCATCGGGCCATCGGCCCCGCTCGGCTCGGCTCGGCTCGGCTCGGCTCGAGGTCGAGTTGGTCGAAAGCGACGATGGTGGCGGTGAGGCGCGCGATTGGTCTGTCATCGCCAACCACTCCACCACCACCCCGACCCTTTAGAATTAATGGAAAAGGTAAACCTAAACGTAGAGTCGGATTTGTAACCTCGAAGTTACAAGTCGATTCGCTCAACTCTCAGGGGAGAGTAAACGCGGCGACTGTAGCGGCACTCGCCACCGATGCGAAGTCAGCGTCGCGAAGTTGGCGTTCAATTCGAACGTTTGAGTCAGTTATTTTCTTTCGGGACCTTTTCAGCCCTGAACATTGGAAGCGCCGAAATTCGGGTTTCATTTTTAACGCGGCAGCTTATATCGCCCGAGCGTTACCGACCACTGCCGGTGGTTGTCGGTAAGTTATCCTCCGCCGAGGTCGACGCGCGTTACCGATGCACACGTAAAAAATTTTTCGCGAATTTTCGAGAATTTTTCGCGCGGTAAACCATTGTCTCCGCGTCCTCTGTCCGACGAGCCTACTCTCGCCCGCGCCCGTCGACCCGTTCTCGAGCTATACGGCGACGAAGAAATCGCAAAATTTCACTAATTTGACGTCACCGAAAAAGTTACGGCCAACTGGGAATTAAAGGTATATCGCCCTCCCGAATTTTCCGGGTGCCCATCGGGCCTTCGGCCCCGCTCGGCTCGGCTCGGCTCGAGGTCTAGGTCGTCGGTAGCGACGATGGTGGCGGGGAGGCGCGCGATTGGTCTGTCATCGCCATCCTCCCCCCCAACCCCTCTCCCTTTAAAAATAATGGAAAATGTAAACCTAAACGTAGAGTCGGATTCGTAACCTCGAAGTTACAAGTCGATTCGCTCAACTATCAAGGGAGAGTAAATGCGGCGACTGTGGCGGCACTCGCCACCGATGCGAAGTCAGCGTCGCAAAGTTGGCGTTCAATTCGAACGTTTGAATCAGTTATTTTCTTTCGGGCTCTTTTCAGCCCTGAACCGTGGAAGTGCCGAAATTCTGGTTTCATTTTTAACGCGGCAGCTTATACCCCCCGACCGTTACCGACCACTGCCGGTGGTGGTCGGTAAGTTATCCTCCGCCGAGGTCGACGCGCGTTACCGATGCACAGGTAAAAAAATTTTCGCGAATTTTCGCGAATTTTTCGCGCGGTAAACCTTCGTCTCCGCGTCCTCCGTCCGACGAGCCTACTCTCGCCCGCGCCCGTCGACCCGTTCTCGAGCTATACGGCGACAAAGAAATCGCAAAATTTCACTAATTTGACGTTATCGAAGAAGTTACGGCCAACTGGGAATTAAAGGTATATCGCTTTCACGAATTTTCCGGGAGACCGTCGGGCCTTCGGCCCTGCTCGGCTCGGCTCGACTCGGCTCGAGGTCGAGGTCGTCGCCATCCTCCCCCTACCCCCCCTCCCGTTAAAATTAATGGAAAATGTAAACCCAAACGTAGAGTCGGATTCGTAACCTCGAAGTTACAAGTCGATTCGCTCAACTATCAAGGGAGAGTAAACGCGGCGACTGTGGCGGCACTCGCCACCGATGCGAAGTCAGCATCACGAAGTTGGCGTTAAATTCGAACGTTTGAATCAGTTATTTTCTTTCGGGCCCTTTTCAGCCCTGAACCGTGGAAGCGCCGAAATTCGGGTTTCATTTTTAACGCGGCAGTTTATACCCCCCGCGCATACCGACCACTGCCGCTGGTGGTCGGTAACTTATCCTCCGCCGAGGTCGACGCGCGTTACCGATGCACACGTAAAAACTTTTTCGCGAATCTTCGCGAATTTTTCGCGCGGTAAACCTACGTCTCCGCGTCCTCCGTCCGACGAGCCTACTCTCGCCCGCACCCGTCGACCCGTTCTCGAGCTATACGGCGACAAAGTAATCGCAAAATTTCACTAATTTGACGTCACCGAAAAAGTTACGGCCAACTGGGAATTAAAGGTATATCGCCTTTCGGAATTTTCCGGGAGCCCGTCGGTCCTTCGGCCCCGCTCGGCTCGGCTCGGCTCGAGGTCGAGGTCGAGGTCGTCGGTAGCGACGATGGTGGCGGGGAGGTGCGCAATTGGTCTGTCATCGCCATCCTCCCCCCAACCCCCCCTCCTTTTAAAATTAATGGAAAATGTAAACCCAAACGTAGAGTCGGATTCGTAACCTCGAAGTTACAAGTCGATTCGCTCAACTATCAAGGGAGAGTAAACGCGGCGACTGTGGCGGCACTCGCCACCGATGCGAAGTCAGCATCACGAAGTTGGCGTTAAATTCGAACGTTTGAATCAGTTATTTTCTTTCGGGCCCTTTTCAGCCCTGAACCGTGGAAGCGCCGAAATTCGGGTTTCATTTTTAACGCGGCAGTTTATACCCCCCGCGCATACCGACCACTGCCGCTGGTGGTCGGTAACTTATCCTCCGCCGAGGTCGACGCGCGTTACCGATGCACACGTAAAAACTTTTTCGCGAATCTTCGCGAATTTTTCGCGCGGTAAACCTACGTCTCCGCGTCCTCCGTCCGACGAGCCTACTCTCGCCCGCACCCGTCGACCCGTTCTCGAGCTATACGGCGACAAAGTAATCGCAAAATTTCACTAATTTGACGTCACCGAAAAAGTTACGGCCAACTGGGAATAAAAGGTATATCGCCTTTCGGAATTTTCCGGGAGCCCGTCGGTCCTTCGGCCCCGCTCGGCTCGGCTCGGCTCGAGGTCGAGGTCGAGGTCGTCGGTAGCGACGATGGTGGCGGGGAGGTGCGCAATTGGTCTGTCATCGCCATCCTCCCCCCAACCCCCCCTCCCTTTAAAATTAATGGAAAATGTAAACCCAAACGTAGAGTCGGATTCGTAACCTCGAAGTTACAAGTCGATTCGCTCAACTATCAAGAGAGAGTAAACGCGGCGACTGTGGCGGCACTCGCCACCGATGCGAAGTCAGCATCACGAAGTTGGCGTTAAATTCGGACGTTTGAATCAGTTATTTTCTTTCGGGCCCTTTTCAGCCCTGAACCGTGGAAGCGCCGAAATTCGGGTTTCATTTTTAACGCGGCAGCTTATACCCCCCGAGGGTTACCGACCACTGCTGGTGGCGTTACCGATGCACACGTAAAAACTTTTTCGCGAATCTCCGCGAATTTTTCGCGCGGTAAACCTTCGTCTCCGCGTCCTCCGTCCGACGAGCCTACTCTCGCCCGCACCCGTCGACCCGTTCTCGAGCTATTCACTAATTTGACGTCGCCGAAAAAGTTACGGCCAACTGGGAATTAAAGGTATATAGCCTTTCCGAATTTTCCGGGAGCCCGTCGGGCCTTCGGCCCCGCTCGGCGCGGCTCGGCTCGGCTCGAGGTCGAGGTCGTCGGTAGCGACGATGGTGGCGGGGAGGCGCGCGATTGGTCTGTCATCGCCATCCTCCCCCCAACCCCCCCTCCCTTTAAAATTAATGGAAAATATAAACCCAAACGTAGAGTCGGATTCGTAAGCTCGAAGTTACAAGTCGATTCGCTCAACTATCAAGGGAGAGTAAACGCGGCGACTGTGGCGGCACTCGCCACCGATGCGAAGTCAGCATCACGAAGTTGGCGTTAAATTCGAACGTTTGAATCAGTTATTTTCTTTCCGGCCCTTTTCAGCCATGAACCGTGGAAGCGCCGAAATTCGGGTTTCATTTTTAACGCGGCAGCTTATACCCCCCGAGCGTTACCGACCACTGCCGGTGGTGGTCGGTAAATTATCCTCCGCCGATGTCGACGCGCGTTACCGATGCACACGTAAAAACTTTTTCGCGAATCTTCGCGAATTTTTCGCGAATCTTCGCGAATTTTTCGCGCGGTAAACCTTCGTCTCCGCGTCCTCCGTCCGACGAGCCTACTCTCGCCCGCACCCGTCGACCCGTTCTCGAGCTATACGGCGACAAAGAAATCGCAAAATTTCACTAATTTGACGTCACCGAAAAAGTTACGGCCAACTGGGAATTAAAGGTATATCGCCTTTCGGAATTTTCCGGGAGCCCGTCGGTCCTTCGGCCCCGCTCGGCTCGGCTCGGCTCGAGGTCGAGGTCGTCGGTAGCGACGGTGGTGGCGGGGAGGTGCGCAATTGGTCTGTCATCGCCATCCTCCCCCCAACCCCCCCTCCCTTTAAAATTAATGGAAAATGTAAACCCAAACGTAGAGTCGGATTCGTAACCTCGAAGATACAAGTCGATTCGCTCAACTATCAAGGGAGCGTAATCGCGGCCACTGTGGCGGCACTCGCCACCTATGCGAAGTCAGCGTCGCGAAGTTGGCGTTAAATTCGAACGTTTGAATCAGTTACTATCTTTCGGGCCCTTTTCAGCCCTGAACCGTGGAAGCGCCGAAATTCGGGTTTCATTTTTAACGCGGCAGTTTATACCCCCCGCGCATACCGACCACTGCCGCTGGTGGTCGGTAACTTATCCTCCGCCGAGGTCGACGCGCGTTACCGATGCACACGTAAAAACTTTTTCGCGAATCTTCGCGAATTTTTCGCGCGGTAAACCTTCGTCTCCGCGTCCTCCGTCCGACGAGCCTACTCTCGCCCGCACCCGTCGACCCGTTCTCGAGCTATACGGCGACAAAGTAATCGCAAAATTTCACTAATTTGACGTCACCGAAAAAGTTACGGCCAACTGGGAATTAAAGGTATATCACCTTTCGGAATTTTCCGGGAGCCCTTCGGTCCTTCGGCCCCGCTCGGCTCGGCTCGGCTCGAGGTCGAGGTCGAGTACGAGGTCGTCGGTAGCGACGATGGTGGCGGGGAGGCGCGCAATTGGTCTGTCATCGCCATCCTCCCCCCAACCCCCCCTCCCTTTAAAATTAATGGGAAATGTAAACCCAAACGTAGAGTCGGATTCGTAACCTCGAAGTTACAAGTCGATTCGCTCAACTATCAAGGGAGAGTAAACGCGGCGATTGTGGCGGCACTCGCCACCTATGCGAAGTCAGCGTCGCGAAGTTGGCGTTAAATTCGAACGTTTGAATCAGTTATTATCTTTCGGGCCCTTTTCAGCCCTGAACCGTGGAAGCGCCGAAATTCGGGTTTCATTTTTAACGCGGCAGTTTATACCCCCCGAGCGCATACCGACCACTGCCGCTGGTGGTCGGTAACTTATCTTCCGCCGAGGTCGACGCGCGTTACCGATGCACACGTAAAAACTTCTTCGCGAATCTTCGCGAATTTTTCGCGCGGTAAACCTTCGTCTCCGCGTCCTCCGTCCGACGAGCCTACTCTCGCCCGCACCCGTCGACCCGTTCTCGAGCTATACGGCGACAAAGAAATCGCAAAATTTCACTAATTTGACGTCACCGAAAAAGTTACGGCCAACTGGGAATTAAAGGTGTATCGCCTTTCCGAATTTTCCGGGAACCCGTCGGTCCTTCGGCCCCGCTCGGCTCGGCTCGAGGTCGAGGTCGTCGGTATCGACGATGGTGGCGGGGAGGCGCGCGATTGGTCTGTCATCGCCATCCTCCCCCCAACCCCCCCTCCCTTTAAAATTAATGGAAAATGTAAACCTAAACGTAGAGTCGGATTCGTAACCTCGAAGTTACAAGTCAACTCGCTCAACTATCAAGGGAGAGTAAACGCTGCGACTGTGACGGCACTCGCCACCGATGCGAAGTCAGCGTCGCGCAGTTGGCGTTAAATTCGAACGTTTGAATCAGGTATTTTCTTTCCGGCCCTTTTCAGCCATGAACCGTGGAAGCGCCGAAATTCGGGTTTCATTTTTAACGCGGCAGCTTATACCCCCCGAGCGTTACCGACCACTGCCGGTGGTGGTCGGTAACTTATCCTCCGCCGAGGTCGACGCGCGTTACCGATGCACACGTAAAAAATTTTTCGCGAATTTTTCGCGCGGTAAACATTCGTCTCCGCGTCCTCCGTCCGACGAGCCCTCTCTCGCCAGCACCCGTCGACCCGTTCTCGAGCTATACGGCGACAAAGAAATCGCAAAATTTCACTAATTTGACGTCACCGAAAAAGTTACGGCCAACTGGGAATTAAAGGTATATCGCCTTTCGGAATTTTCCGGGAGCCCGTCGGTCCTTCGGCCCCGCTCGGCTCGGCTCGGCTCGAGGTCGAGGTCGTCGGTAGCGACGGTGGTGGCGGGGAGGTGCGCAATTGGTCTGTCATCGCCATCCTCCCCCCAACCCCCCCTCCCTTTAAAATTAATGGAAAATGTAAACCCAAACGTAGAGTCGGATTCGTAACCTCGAAGATACAAGTCGATTCGCTCAACTATCAAGGGAGCGTAATCGCGGCCACTGTGGCGGCACTCGCCACCGATGCGAAGTCAGCATCACGAAGTTGGCGTTAAATTCGAACGTTTGAATCAGTTATTTTCTTTCCGGCCCTTTTCAGCCCTGAACCGTGGAAGCGCCGAAATTCGGGTTTCATTTTTAACGCGGCAGTTTATACCCCCCGCGCATACCGACCACTGCCGCTGGTGGTCGGTAACTTATCCTCCGCCGAGGTCGACGCGCGTTACCGATGCACACGTAAAAACTTTTTCGCGAATCTTCGCGAATTTTTCGCGCGGTAAACCTTCGTCTCCGCGTCCTCCGTCCGACGAGCCTACTCTCGCCCGCACCCGTCGACCCGTTCTCGAGCTATACGGCGACAAAGAAATCGCAAAATTTCACTAATTTGACGTCACCGAAAAAGTTACGGCCAACTGGGAATTAAAGGTATATCGCCTTTCGGAATTTTCCGGGAGGCCGTCGGTCCTTCGGCCCCGCTCGGCTCGGCTCGGCTCGAGGTCGAGGTCGTCGGTAGCGACGGTGGTGGCGGGGAGGTGCGCAATTGGTCTGTCATCGCCATCCTCCCCCCAACCCCCCCTCCCTTTAAAATTAATGGAAAATGTAAACCCAAACGTAGAGTCGGATTCGTAACCTCGAAGATACAAGTCGATTCGCTCAACTATCAAGGGAGCGTAATCGCGGCCACTGTGGCGGCACTCGCCACCTATGCGAAGTCAGCGTCGCGAAGTTGGCGTTAAATTCGAACGTTTGAATCAGTTACTATCTTTCGGGCCCTTTTCAGCCCTGAACCGTGGAAGCGCCGAAATTCGGGTTTCATTTTTAACGCGGCAGTTTATACCCCCCGCGCATACCGACCACTGCCGCTGGTGGTCGGTAACTTATCCTCCGCCGAGGTCGACGCGCGTTACCGATGCACACGTAAAAACTTTTTCGCGAATCTTCGCGAATTTTTCGCGCGGTAAACCTTCGTCTCCGCGTCCTCCGTCCGACGAGCCTACTCTCGCCCGCACCCGTCGACCCGTTCTCGAGCTATACGGCGACAAAGTAATCGCAAAATTTCACTAATTTGACGTCACCGAAAAAGTTACGGCCAACTGGGAATTAAAGGTATATCACCTTTCGGAATTTTCCGGGAGCCCTTCGGTCCTTCGGCCCCGCTCGGCTCGGCTCGGCTCGAGGTCGAGGTCGAGGTCGAGGTCGTCGGTAGCGACGATGGTGGCGGGGAGGTGCGCAATTGGTCTGTCATCGCCATCCTCCCCCCAACCCCCCCTCCCTTTAAAATTAATGGAAAATGTAAACCCAAACGTAGAGTCGGATTCGTAACCTCGAAGTTACAAGTCGATTCGCTCAACTATCAAGGGAGAGTAAACGCGGCGATTGTGGCGGCACTCGCCACCTATGCGAAGTCAGCGTCGCGAAGTTGGCGTTAAATTCGAACGTTTGAATCAGTTATTATCTTTCGGGCCCTTTTCAGCCCTGAACCGTGGAAGCGCCGAAATTCGGGTTTCATTTTTAACGCGGCAGTTTATACCCCCCGAGCGCATACCGACCACTGCCGCTGGTGGTCGGTAACTTATCTTCCGCCGAGGTCGACGCGCGTTACCGATGCACACGTAAAAACTTCTTCGCGAATCTTCGCGAATTTTTCGCGCGGTAAACCTTCGTCTCCGCGTCCTCCGTCCGACGAGCCTACTCTCGCCCGCACCCGTCGACCCGTTCTCGAGCTATACGGCGACAAAGTAATCTCAAAATTTCACTAATTTGACGTCACCGAAAAAGTTACGGCCAACTGGGAATTAAAGGTATATCGCCTTTCGGAATTTTCCGGGGGCCCGTCGGTCCTTCGGCCCCGCTCGGCTCGGCTCGGCTCGAGGTCGAGGTCGTCGGTATCGACGATGGTGGCGGGGAGGTGCGCAATTGGTCTGTCATCGCCATCCTCCCCCCAACCCCCCCTCCCTTTAAAATTAATGGAAAATGTAAACCTAAACGTAGAGTCGGATTCGTAACCTCGAAGTTACAAGTCAACTCGCTCAACTATCAAGGGAGAGTAAACGCTGCGACTGTGACGGCACTCGCCACCGATGCGAAGTCAGCGTCGCGCAGTTGGCGTTAAATTCGAACGTTTGAATCAGGTATTTTCTTTCCGGCCCTTTTCAGCCATGAACCGTGGAAGCGCCGAAATTCGGGTTTCATTTTTAACGCGGCAGCTTATACCCCCCGAGCGTTACCGACCACTGCCGGTGGTGGTCGGTAACTTATCCTCCGCCGAGGTCGACGCGCGTTACCGATGCACACGTAAAAAATTTTTCGCGAATTTTTCGCGCGGTAAACATTCGTCTCCGCGTCCTCCGTCCGACGAGCCCTCTCTCGCCAGCACCCGTCGACCCGTTCTCGAGCTATACGGCGACAAAGAAATCGCAAAATTTCACTAATTTGACGTCACCGAAAAAGTTACGGCCAACTGGGAATTAAAGGTATATCGCCTTTCGGAATTTTCCGGGAGCCCGTCGGTCCTTCGGCCCCGCTCGGCTCGGCTCGGCTCGAGGTCGAGGTCGTCGGTAGCGACGGTGGTGGCGGGGAGGTGCGCAATTGGTCTGTCATCGCCATCCTCCCCCCAACCCCCCCTCCCTTTAAAATTAATGGAAAATGTAAACCCAAACGTAGAGTCGGATTCGTAACCTCGAAGATACAAGTCGATTCGCTCAACTATCAAGGGAGCGTAATCGCGGCCACTGTGGCGGCACTCGCCACCTATGCGAAGTCAGCGTCGCGAAGTTGGCGTTAAATTCGAACGTTTGAATCAGTTATTATCTTTCGGGCCCTTTTCAGCCCTGAACCGTGGAAGCGCCGAAATTCGGGTTTCATTTTTAACGCGGCAGTTTATACCCCCCGCGCATACCGACCACTGCCGCTGGTGGTCGGTAACTTATCCTCCGCCGAGGTCGACGCGCGTTACCGGTGCACACGTAAAAACTTTTTCGCGAATCTTCGCGAATTTTTCGCGCGGTAAACCTTCGTCTCCGCGTCCTCCGTCCGACGAGCCTACTCTCGCCCGCACCCGTCGACCCGTTCTCGAGCTATACGGCGACAAAGTAATCGCAAAATTTCACTAATTTGACGTCACCGAAAAAGTTACGGCCAACTGGGAATTAAAGGTATATCACCTTTCGGAATTTTCCGGGAGCCCGTCGGTCCTTCGGCCCCGCTCGGCTCGGCTCGGCTCGAGGTCGAGGTCGAGGTCGAGGTCGTCGGTAGCGACGATGGTGGCGGGGAGGTGCGCAATTGGTCTGTCATCGCCATCCTCCCCCCAACCCCCCCTCCCTTTAAAATTAATGGAAAATGTAAACCCAAACGTAGAGTCGGATTCGTAACCTCGAAGTTACAAGTCGATTCGCTCAACTATCAAGGGAGAGTAAACGCGGCGACTGTGGCGGCACTCGCCACCGATGCGAAGTCAGCATCACGAAGTTGGCGTTAAATTCGAACGTTTGAATCAGTTATTTTCTTTCCGGCCCTTTTCAGCCATGAACCGTGGAAGCGCCGAAATTCGGGTTTCATTTTTAACGCGGCAGCTTATACCCCCCGAGCGTTACCGACCACTGCCGGTGGTGGTCGGTAAATTATCCTCCGCCGATGTCGACGCGCGTTACCGATGCACACGTAAAAACTTTTTCGCGAATCTTCGCGAATTTTTCGCGCGGTAAACCTTCGTCTCCGCGTCCTCCGTTCGACGAGCCTACTCTCGCCCGCACCCGTCGACCCGTTCTCGAGCTATACGGCGACAAAGAAATCGCAAAATTTCACTAATTTGACGTCACCGAAAAAGTTACGGCCAACTGGGTTTAAAGGTATATCGCCTTTCCGAATTTTCCGGGAGCCCGTCGGGCCTTCGGCCCCGCTCGGCTCGGCTCGGCTCGGCTCGAGGTCGAGGTCGTCGGTAGCGACGATGGTGGCGGGGAGGTGCGCAATTGGTCTGTCATCGCCATCCCCCCCCCAACCCCCCCTCCCCCTTTAAAATTAATGGATAATGTAAACCCAAACGTAGAGTCGGATTCGTAACCTCGAAGTTACAAGTCGATTCGCTCAACTATCAAGGGAGAGTAAACGCGGCGACTGTGGCGGCACTCGCCACCGATGCGAAGTCAGCATCACGAAGTTGGCGTTAAATTCGAACGTTTGAATCAGTTATTTTCTTTCGGGCCCTTTTCAGCCCTGAACCGTGGAAGCGCCGAAATTCGGGTTTCATTTTTAACGCGGCAGTTTATACCCCCCGCGCATACCGACCACTGCCGCTGGTGGTCGGTAACTTATCCTCCGCCGAGGTCGACGCGCGTTACCGATGCACACGTAAAAACTTTTTCGCGAATCTTCGCGAATTTTTCGCGCGGTAAACCTACGTCTCCGCGTCCTCCGTCCGACGAGCCTACTCTCGCCCGCACCCGTCGACCCGTTCTCGAGCTATACGGCGACAAAGTAATCGCAAAATTTCACTAATTTGACGTCACCGAAAAAGTTACGGCCAACTGGGAATTAAAGGTATATCGCCTTTCGGAATTTTCCGGGAGCCCGTCGGTCCTTCGGCCCCGCTCGGCTCGGCTCGGCTCGAGGTCGAGGCCGAGGTCGTCGGTAGCGACGATGGTGGCGGGGAGGTGCGCAATTGGTCTGTCATCGCCATCCCCCCCCCAACCCCCCCTCCCCCTTTAAAATTAATGGATAATGTAAACCCAAACGTAGAGTCGGATTCGTAACCTCGAAGTTACAAGTCGATTCGCTCAACTATCAAGGGAGAGTAAACGCGGCGACTGTGGCGGCACTCGCCACCGATGCGAAGTCAGCATCACGAAGTTGGCGTTAAATTCGAACGTTTGAATCAGTTATTTTCTTTCGGGCCCTTTTCAGCCCTGAACCGTGGAAGCGCCGAAATTCGGGTTTCATTTTTAACGCGGCAGTTTATACCCCCCGCGCATACCGACCACTGCCGCTGGTGGTCGGTAACTTATCCTCCGCCGAGGTCGACGCGCGTTACCGATGCACACGTAAAAACTTTTTCGCGAATCTTCGCGAATTTTTCGCGCGGTAAACCTACGTCTCCGCGTCCTCCGTCCGACGAGCCTACTCTCGCCCGCACCCGTCGACCCGTTCTCGAGCTATACGGCGACAAAGTAATCGCAAAATTTCACTAATTTGACGTCACCGAAAAAGTTACGGCCAACTGGGAATTAAAGGTATATCGCCTTTCGGAATTTTCCGGGAGCCCGTCGGTCCTTCGGCCCCGCTCGGCTCGGCTCGGCTCGAGGTCGAGGTCGAGGTCGTCGGTAGCGACGATGGTGGCGGGGAGGTGCGCAATTGGTCTGTCATCGCCATCCTCCCCCCAACCCCCCCTCCCTTTAAAATTAATGGAAAATGTAAACCCAAACGTAGAGTCGGATTCGTAACCTCGAAGTTACAAGTCGATTCGCTCAACTATCAAGAGAGAGTAAACGCGGCGACTGTGGCGGCACTCGCCACCGATGCGAAGTCAGCATCACGAAGTTGGCGTTAAATTCGAACGTTTGAATCAGTTATTTTCTTTCGGGCCCTTTTCAGCCCTGAACCGTGGAAGCGCCGAAATTCGGGTTTCATTTTTAACGCGGCAGCTTATACCCCCCGAGGGTTACCGACCACTGCTGGTGGCGTTACCGATGCACACGTAAAAACTTTTTCGCGAATCTCCGCGAATTTTTCGCGCGGTAAACCTTCGTCTCCGCGTCCTCCGTCCGACGAGCCTACTCTCGCCCGCACCCGTCGACCCGTTCTCGAGCTATTCACTAATTTGACGTCGCCGAAAAAGTTACGGCCAACTGGGAATTAAAGGTATATAGCCTTTCCGAATTTTCCGGGAGCCCGTCGGGCCTTCGGCCCCGCTCGGCGCGGCTCGGCTCGGCTCGAGGTCGAGGTCGTCGGTAGCGACGATGGTGGCGGGGAGGCGCGCGATTGGTCTGTCATCGCCATCCTCCCCCCAACCCCCCCTCCCTTTAAAATTAATGGAAAATATAAACCCAAACGTAGAGTCGGATTCGTAACCTCGAAGTTACAAGTCGATTCGCTCAACTATCAAGGGAGAGTAAACGCGGCGACTGTGGCGGCACTCGCCACCGATGCGAAGTCAGCATCACGAAGTTGGCGTTAAATTCGAACGTTTGAATCAGTTATTTTCTTTCCGGCCCTTTTCAGCCATGAACCGTGGAAGCGCCGAAATTCGGGTTTCATTTTTAACGCGGCAGCTTATACCCCCCGAGCGTTACCGACCACTGCCGGTGGTGGTCGGTAAATTATCCTCCGCCGATGTCGACGCGCGTTACCGATGCACACGTAAAAACTTTTTCGCGAATCTTCGCGAATTTTTCGCGCGGTAAACCTTCGTCTCCGCGTCCTCCGTCCGACGAGCCTACTCTCGCCCGCACCCGTCGCCCCGTTCTCGAGCTATACGGCGACAAAGAAATCGCAAAATTTCACTAATTTGACGTCACCGAAAAAGTTACGGCCAACTGGGTTTAAAGGTATATCGCCTTTCCGAATTTTCCGGGAGCCCGTCGGGCCTTCGGCCCCGCTCGGCTCGGCTCGGCTCGGCTCGAGGTCGAGGTCGTCGGTAGCGACGATGGTGGCGGGGAGGTGCGCAATTGGTCTGTCATCGCCATCCCCCCCCAACCCCCCCTCCCCCTTTAAAATTAATGGATAATGTAAACCCGAACGTAGAGTCGGATTCGTAACCTCGAAGTTACAAGTCGATTCGCTCAACTATCAAGGGAGAGTAAACGCGGCGACTGTGGCGGCACTCGCCACCGATGCGAAGTCAGCATCACGAAGTTGGCGTTAAATTCGAACGTTTGAATCAGTTATTTTCTTTCCGGCCCTTTTCAGCCATGAACCGTGGAAGCGCCGAAATTCGGGTTTCATTTTTAACGCGGCAGCTTATACCCCCCGAGCGTTACCGACCACTGCCGGTGGTGGTCGGTAAATTATCCTCCGCCGATGTCGACGCGCGTTACCGATGCACACGTAAAAACTTTTTCGCGAATCTTCGCGAATTTTTCGCGCGGTAAACCTTCGTCTCCGCGTCCTCCGTCCGACGAGCCTACTCTCGCCCGCACCCGTCGCCCCGTTCTCGAGCTATACGGCGACAAAGAAATCGCAAAATTTCACTAATTTGACGTCACCGAAAAAGGTACGGCCAACTGGGTTTAAAGGTATATAGCCTTTCCGAATTTTCCGGGAGCCCGTCGGGCCTTCGGCCCCGCTCGGCGCGGCTCGGCTCGGCTCGAGGTCGAGGTCGTCGGTAGCGACGATGGTGGCGGGGAGGCGCGCGATTGGTCTGTCATCGCCATCCTCCCCCCAACCCCCCCTCCCTTTAAAATTAATGGAAAATATAAACCCAAACGTAGAGTCGGATTCGTAACCTCGAAGTTACAAGTCGATTCGCTCAACTATCAAGGGAGAGTAAACGCGGCGACTGTGGCGGCACTCGCCACCGATGCGAAGTCAGCATCACGAAGTTGGCGTTAAATTCGAACGTTTGAATCAGTTATTTTCTTTCCGGCCCTTTTCAGCCATGAACCGTGGAAGCGCCGAAATTCGGGTTTCATTTTTAACGCGGCAGCTTATACCCCCCGAGCGTTACCGACCACTGCCGGTGGTGGTCGGTAAATTATCCTCCGCCGATGTCGACGCGCGTTACCGATGCACACGTAAAAACTTTTTCGCGAATCTTCGCGAATTTTTCGCGCGGTAAACCTTCGTCTCCGCGTCCTCCGTCCGACGAGCCTACTCTCGCCCGCACCCGTCGCCCCGTTCTCGAGCTATACGGCGACAAAGAAATCGCAAAATTTCACTAATTTGACGTCACCGAAAAAGTTACGGCCAACTGGGTTTAAAGGTATATCGCCTTTCCGAATTTTCCGGGAGCCCGTCGGGCCTTCGGCCCCGCTCGGCTCGGCTCGGCTCGGCTCGAGGTCGAGGTCGTCGGTAGCGACGATGGTGGCGGGGAGGTGCGCAATTGGTCTGTCATCGCCATCCCCCCCCAACCCCCCCTCCCCCTTTAAAATTAATGGATAATGTAAACCCGAACGTAGAGTCGGATTCGTAACCTCGAAGTTACAAGTCGATTCGCTCAACTATCAAGGGAGAGTAAACGCGGCGACTGTGGCGGCACTCGCCACCGATGCGAAGTCAGCATCACGAAGTTGGCGTTAAATTCGAACGTTTGAATCAGTTATTTTCTTTCCGGCCCTTTTCAGCCATGAACCGTGGAAGCGCCGAAATTCGGGTTTCATTTTTAACGCGGCAGCTTATACCCCCCGAGCGTTACCGACCACTGCCGGTGGTGGTCGGTAAATTATCCTCCGCCGATGTCGACGCGCGTTACCGATGCACACGTAAAAACTTTTTCGCGAATCTTCGCGAATTTTTCGCGCGGTAAACCTTCGTCTCCGCGTCCTCCGTCCGACGAGCCTACTCTCGCCCGCACCCGTCGCCCCGTTCTCGAGCTATACGGCGACAAAGAAATCGCAAAATTTCACTAATTTGACGTCACCGAAAAAGGTACGGCCAACTGGGTTTAAAGGTATATCGCCTTTCCGAATTTTCCGGGAGCCCGTCGGGCCTTCGGCCCCGCTCGGCTCGGCTCGGCTCGGCTCGAGGTCGAGGTCGTCGGTAGCGACGATGGTGGCGGGGAGGTGCGCAATTGGTCTGTCATCGCCATCCCCCCCCAACCCCCCCTCCCCCTTTAAAATTAATGGATAATGTAAACCCGAACGTAGAGTCGGATTCGTAACCTCGAAGTTACAAGTCGATTCGCTCAACTATCAAGGGAGAGTAAACGCGGCGACTGTGGCGGCACTCGCCACCGATGCGAAGTCAGCATCACGAAGTTGGCGTTAAATTCGAACGTTTGAATCTGTTATTTTCTTTCCGGCCCTTTTCCGCCCTGAACCGTGGAAGCTCCGAAATTCGGGTTTCATTTTTAACGCGGCAGCTTATACCACCCGAGCGTTACCGACCACTGCCGGTGGTGGTCGGTAAATTATCCTCCGCCGAGGTCGACGCGCGTTACCGATGCACACGTAAAAAATTTTTCGCGAATTTTGGCGAATTTTTCGCGCGGTAAACCTTCGTCTCCGCGTCCTCCGTCCGACGAGCCTACTCTCGCCCGCACCCGTCGACCCGTTCTCGAGCTATACGGCGACAAAGAAATCGCAAAATTTCACTAATTTGACGTCACCGAGAAAGTTACGGCCAACTGGGAATTAAAGGTATATCGCCTTTCGGAATTTTCCGGGAGCCCGTCGGTCCTTCGGCCCCGCTCGGCTCGGCTCGGCTCGAGGTCGAAGTCGTCGGTAGCGACGATGGTGGCGGGGAGGCGCGCGATTGGTCTGTCATCGCCATCCTCCCCCCAACCCCCCCTCCCTTTAAAATTAATGGAAAATGTAAACCCAAACGTAGAGTCGGATTCGTAACCTCGAAGTTACAAGTCGATTCGCTCAACTATCAAGAGAGAGTAAACGCGGCGACTGTGGCGGCACTCGCCACCTATGCGAAGTCAGCGTCGCGAAGTTGGCGTTAAATTCGAACGTTTGAATCAGTTATTTTCTTTCGGGCCCTTTTCAGCCCTGAACCGTGGAAGCGCCGAAATTCGGGTTTCATTTTTAACGCGGCAGTTTATACCCCCCGCGCATACCGACCACTGCCGTTGGTGGTCGGTAAGTTATCCTCCGCCGAGGACGACGCGCGTTACCGATGCACACGTAAAAAATTTTTCGCGAATTTTCGCGAATTTTTCGCGCGGTAAACCTTCGTCTCCGCGTCCTCCGTCCGCCGAGCCTACTCTCGCCCGCACCCGTCGACCCGTTCTCGAGCTATACGGCGACAAAGAAATCGCAAAATTTCACTAATTTAACGTCACCGAAAAAGTTACGGCCAACTGGGAATTAAAGGTATATCGCCTTTCGGAATTTTCCGGGAGCCCGTCGGTCCTTCGGCCCCGCTCGGCTCGGCTCGGCTCGAGGTCGAGGTCGAGGTCGTCGGTAGCGACGATGGTGGCGGGGAGGTGCGCAATTGGTCTGTCATCGCCATCCTCCCCCCAACCCCCCCTCCCTTTAAAATTAATGGAAAATGTAAACCCAAACGTAGAGTCGGATTCGTAACCTCGAAGTTACAAGTCGATTCGCTCAACTATCAAGAGAGAGTAAACGCGGCGACTGTGGCGGCACTCGCCACCTATGCGAAGTCAGCGTCGCGAAGTTGGCGTTAAATTCGAACGTTTGAATCAGTTATTTTCTTTCGGGCCCTTTTCAGCCCTGAACCGTGGAAGCGCCGAAATTCGGGTTTCATTTTTAACGCGGCAGTTTATACCCCCCGCGCATACCGACCACTGCCGTTGGTGGTCGGTAAGTTATCCTCCGTCGAGGACGACGCGCGTTACCGATGCACACGTAAAAAATTTTTCGCGAATTTTCGCGAATTTTCGCGAATTTTTCGCGCGGTAAACCTTCGTCTCCGCGTCCTCCGTCCGACGAGCCTACTCTCGCCCGCACCCGTCGACCCGTTCTCGAGCTATACGGCGACAAAGAAATCGCAAAATTTCACTAATTTGACGTCACCGAAAAAGTTACGGCCAACTGGGAATTAAAGGTATATCGCCTTTCGGAATTTTCCGGGAGCCCGTCGGTCCTTCGGCCCCGCTCGGCTCGGCTTGGCTCGAGGTCGAGGTCGTCGGTAGCGACGATGGTGGCGGGGAGGTGCGCAATTGGTCTGTCATCGCCATCCTCCCCCCAACCCCCCCTCCCTTTAAAATTAATGGAAAATGTAAACCCAAACGTAGAGTCGGATTCGTAACCTCGAAGTTACAAGTCGATTCGCTCAACTATCAAAAGAGAGTAAACGCGGCGACTGTGGCGGCACTCGCCACCTATGCGAAGGCAGCGTCGCGAAGTTGGCGTTAAATTCGAACGTTTGAATCAGTTATTTTCTTTCGGGCCCTTTTCAGCCCTGAACCGTGGAAGCGCCGAAATTCGGGTTTCATTTTTAACGCGGCAGTTTATACCCCCCGCGCATACCGACCACTGCCGTTGGTGGTCGGTAAGTTATCCTCCGCCGAGGACGACGCGCGTTACCGATGCACACGTAAAAAATTTTTCGCGAATTTTCGCGAATTTTTCGCGCGATAAACCTTCGTCTCCGCGTCCTCCGTCCGACGAGCCTACTCTCGCCCGCACCCGTCGACCCGTTCTCGAGCTATACGGCGACAAAGAAATCGCAAAATTTCACTAATTTGACGTCACCGAAAAAGTTACGGCCAACTGGGAATTAAAGGTATATCGCCTTTCGGAATTTTCCGGGAGCCCGTCGGTCCTTCGGCCCCGCTCGGCTCGGCTTGGCTCGAGGTCGAGGTCGTCGGTAGCGACGATGGTGGCGGGGAGGTGCGCAATTGGTCTGTCATCGCCATCCTCCCCCTAACCCCCCCTCCCTTTAAAATTAATGGAAAATGTAAACCCAAACGTAGAGTCGGATTCGTAACCTCGAAGTTACAAGTCGATTCGCTCAACTATCAAGAGAGAGTAAACGCGGCGACTGTGGCGGCACTCGCCACCGATGCGAAGTCAGCATCACGAAGTTGGCGTTAAATTCGAACGTTTGAATCAGTTATTTTCTTTCGGGCCCTTTTCAGCACTGAACCGTGGAAGCGCCGAAGTTCGGGTTTCATTTTTAACGCGGCAGCTTATACCCCCCGAGCGTTACCGACCACTGCTGGTGGCGTTACCGATGCACACGTAAAAACTTTTTCGCGAATCTCCGCGAATTTTTCGCGCGGTAAACCTTCGTCTCCGCGTCCTCCGTCCGACGAGCCTACTCTCGCCCGCACCCGTCGACCCGTTCTCGAGCTATACGGCGACAAAGAAATCGCAAAATTTCACTAATTTGACGTCACCGAAAAAGTTACGGCCAACTGGGAATTAAAGGTATATCGCCTTTCGGAATTTTCCGGGAGCCCGTCGGTCCTTCGGCCCCGCTCGGCTCGGCTCGGCTCGAGGTCGAGGTCGAGGTCGTCGGTAGCGACGATGTTGGCGGGGAGGTGCGCAATTGGTCTGTCATCGCCATCCTCCCCCCAACCCCCCCTCCCTTTAAAATTAATGGAAAATGTAAACCCAAACGTAGAGTCGGATTCGTAACCTCGAAGTTACAAGTCGATTCGCTCAACTATCAAGAGAGAGTAAACGCGGCGACTGTGGCGGCACTCGCCACCTATGCGAAGTCAGCGTCGCGAAGTTGGCGTTAAATTCGAACGTTTGAATCAGTTATTTTCTTTCGGGCCCTTTTCAGCCCTGAACCGTGGAAGCGCCGAAATTCGGGTTTCATTTTTAACGCGGCAGTTTATACCCCCCGCGCATACCGACCACTGCCGCTGGTGGTCGGTAACTTATCCTCCGCCGAGGTCGACGCGCGTTACCGATGCACACGTAAAAACTTTTTCGCGAATCTTCGCGAATTTTTCGCGCGGTAAACCTTCGTCTCCGCGTCCTCCGTCCGACGAGCCTACTCTCGCCCGCACCCGTCGACCCGTTCTCGAGCTATACGGCGACAAAGTAATCGCACAATTTCACTAATTTGACGTCACCGAAAAATTTACGGCCAACTGGGAATTAAAGGTATATCACCTTTCGGAATTTTCCGGGAGCCCGTCGGTCCTTCGGCCCCGCTCGGCTCGGCTCGGCTCGAGGTCGAGGTCGAGGTCGAGGTCGTCGGTAGCGACGATGGTGGCGGGGAGGTGCGCAATTGGTCTGTCATCGCCATCCTCCCCCCAACCCCCCCTCCCTTTAAAATTAATGGAAAATGTAATCCCAAACGTAGAGTCGGATTCGTAACCTCGAAGTTACAAGTCGATTCGCTCAACTATCAAGGGAGAGTAAACGCGGCGACTGTGGCGGCACTCGCCACCTATGCGAAGTCAGCGTCGCGAAGTTGGCGTTAAATTCGAACGTTTGAATCAGTTATTATCTTTCGGGCCCTTTTCAGCCCTGAACCGTGGAAGCGCCGAAATTCGGGTTTCATTTTTAACGCGGCAGTTTATACCCCCCGAGCGCATACCGACCACTGCCGCTGATGGTCGGTAACTTATCCTCCGCCGAGGTCGACGCGCGTTACCGATGCACACGTAAAAACTTCTTCGCGAATCTTCGCGAATTTTTCGCGCGGTAAACCTTCGTCTCCGCGTCCTCCGTCCGACGAGCCTACTCTCGCCCGCACCCGTCGACCCGTTCTCGAGCTATACGGCGACAAAGAAATCGCAAAATTTCACTAATTTGACGTCACCGAAAAAGTTACGGCCAACTGGGAATTAAAGGTGTATCGCCTTTCCGAATTTTCCGGGAACCCGTCGGTCCTTCGGCCCCGCTCGGCTCGGCTCGAGGTCGAGGTCGTCGGTAGCGACGATGGTGGCGGGGAGGCGCGCGATTGGTCTGTCATCGCCATCCTCCCCCCAACCCCCCCTCCCTTTAAAATTAATGGAAAATGTAAACCTAAACGTAGAGTCGGATTCGTAACCTCGAAGTTACAAGTCAACTCGCTCAACTATCAAGGGAGAGTAAACGCTGCGACTGTGACGGCACTCGCCACCGATGCGAAGTCAGCGTCGCGCAGTTGGCGTTAAATTCGAACGTTTTGTTCGGCGTCGACCGACGGTCGGAGGCGCCTGACGCTGGAACCGCTCAGTAATGAGCGCGCGAGGACGGCAATGAAGAGGATCGTGAGAATGAGGGAGGAAAATTACCTTCAGAGTGAAGTTCACACTGCACTTTATTGAAATTGGAGCTATGAACAGTCGTCGACGAATCGCAATTCGGAAATCTTGATCGTGCGAGACGTCTGCCTTTGAATCGCGACGGAAATCTTGTGCGACTCCTTTACGAGGGCCGCCGCGAACGGAGATCTTCACCGCGTTCGGAGGAAAATCTTGACGCGGGCAGACGCACGAATCGCGACGCGAAAGAAGACAGCTCGAAGGCAACTCCAGACGAACTTCGAAGAAGAGTTGCGATATAGAAAGCGCAGTGATTGTCGCAAACGTAAAGAAGATAGATTGATAAGCTTGATTCGGAGAACTGAGTCGAACAGACGAGGCGCCGTCGAAGGAGGGCCTTTAAATATTCTACGAAACGGCAGGCGGGGTCGCACGCGATTGGTTCCGGATCGATCGCATGATCCGGTAAGACGCAACGTTAGAGATTCAAACTATGGGATTTACCGGCGATGGGCGCTTACAAACACCTCGCGGCCGTACGCAACGGTAGCGAGCGATCGCTACGCGACTCTAAACATTATGAAAAACAGCCAGAGCAAGTGTAGCTCGACGGTTGGCGTAACGGCCGGCAAATCCCATAATTCGAATCCCGAACATACCGCCCGCCTCGAAACACTAGTTTCGAAACGCATCGAAACCGCATGACAGAAATGAGATGACGGGGGGATCGCGACGACGAGACTTAACGATAAAGGGAATGCGTGTTACAATACCCGCACGCTAGACCCAAATTACGCAAACCGGTGACCGCCTGCCGGAGACAAGTAAACAGAATTGAGAGATGAAGGTAACGAAAATGACGAATGAAGTAAACATGCCGAAACGGACCGCCCGCCGTGACGACGCGAGGGCATGACGATTTAATAACTTGATTGCGCAAGAGCGACGATCCGCTAAACGAGTACGCAAAACGAATGCCGATTGAACGACGTTTACAGACATTTATTTATACAGATATCGCAAGAGGTAGGGAACTCACGTACATTTGTGGAGATAGAGCGCACAAGTTGCAGGGAACGCTCGAACGAAGCGCGAGATATCTACCGATTTGTAGTTTATCGGAAGATGTGACAAGGGACGCGTTTAGCTTAGTCCTCGGAATTGCAACTGACGGGCAGAGGGCACAATTTAACGATTGGCCTTTTAAAGCACGAGGTCGCAGTTCTTACGGTGACTACTCGAATATGATTGTCGTCGCCCGGATGCGTTTGTACGATTCGTCCGAGTTCCCACTTGCACGGAGGTAGTGTCGAGTTCTTTATGAGAACGAGCTGTCCGATCGAGATGGAAGGGCGAGGGCGACGCCACTTTCCGCGTTGTTGGAGCGTATTGAGATAATCCGTGCGCCACATTTTCCAAAATCGCTCTGTCATGTGTCGGACTAATTGCCATCGCGAGAGACGATTTTCGGCGAGGTCCAGCAGAGACGGTTCCGGAGGGGTTGTAAGGGCAGACCCGATGAGGAAATGACCTGGTGTCAGCGGAGCGAACTCGTCGAGAGTATCGGACAGAGGAGCGATGGGTCGTGAATTTAAACATGCCTCGATGGCACAAAGTAACGTCGTGAATTCCTCGAATGTGAGTGTCCGATCGCCGAGAACTCGTCGAAGATGGTGCTTGACACTTTTAACTCCTGCTTCCCACAGTCCGCCAAAATGCGGAGCAGATGGGGGAATGAAGTGCCAAACGATTCCGTCACCGGCAGTTCGATTCTGAAATTCGGGATCTCGAAGCGCGGCGCGATACGACATTGTCAACTCCTTATTTGCGCCGACGAAAGTGGTTCCGTTATCAGAATACATGCTTTCGGGTAATCCGCGACGGGAACAGAAACGAACATACGCATTGAGAAAGGCTGAGGTGGAATAGTCCGCGACCAATTCCAGATGCACGGCCTTGGTGGCCATGCAGATAAATAGCGCGATGTAGGCTTTTCGGGATGTTATCCCACGACCAGCGGAGGCACGGATGTGGACGGGCCCCGCGTAATCCAGCCCGCAATGCGAAAAGGGTTTTTTCGGCGGGGAAACTCTCGGGGCAGGAAGGTCTCCCATGATCTGAGTCGGGAGGGCGGCCCTTTCTCGGACGCACCTGACACAAGCGTGAATGACGGCCTTTACCTGACTCCGACCTCGGAGAAGCCAGTATTCTTGACGAATAATATGGAGGGTGAGCTGCAACCCGGCATGCAGAGCTCGTGTGTGAGCTTGTTCAATGATAAGGCGAACCAGCGGATGGGGAGGTAACAGAATTGGATGCTTCGATTGCACTGGGAGAGGGGCGTTGCGAAGACGACCCCCAACGCGAAGCAGTCCGTCTTCGTCGAGAAACGGGTTGAGAGATTCAAGAGAATCTCCTCGAGGTAGTGGTTGACCACTGGAGAGAGAGGCGATGGTATCGCCAAACTGGGCGGTTTGAATGCGTCGCAACCAAAAGATTTTGGCAGCGGTGCATTCGAAGGCGGTTAAGGCGCGTCCTTGAGCAGAGTTTGAATTGGGACGGCGAAAGCGACGGGAATTACCGACGAAACGGTTAATATAAGCCGTTACTCGAATGAGTTTGGGCCAATTTGAGAAGCGGGATTCTAAATCCCAATCGGGAGAAGGAACCATGCTGTGAAGCACGACCTTTAACTCGGACGAATCTTCTGCGGGAGGTTGTCGAAGTTGCTGAGGCCATTCCGTGGGATTGCAGCGAAGCCAAGAGGGGCCATGCCACCAAAGGCGAGAATTTATTAATTCGTCGCTTAGAAGTCCGCGCGACGCGCAGTCAGCGGGATTGTCCGCTGTCGGAATATGATGCCATATAGCTTGAGGGAGACGAGATTGTGCATCTGCAACCCGGTTGGCGACGAACGTCTTCCATTTGGAGGGGTGAGACTGCAACCACGCTAGTGCCACTGTCGAATCAGTCCAACAGTAGCATGGAACATCGAGAAGGTCAAGGGAGGATGCAACAAAGTTCATCAGACGAGTCAGAAGGACGGCAGCTTGCAATTCAAGTCGAGGGATGGTCAGAGGTGTCAATGGGGCGACCTTTGACTTGCCAGCAAGCAGAGAGACATTTATGTGTCCGTCAACGGTGGTACAGCGGACGAAAACGACGGCGGCGTAGGCCACCGTTGAAGCGTCTGCGAAACCGTGGAGTTCGATCTGTGAGGCATCTGGAACCGACCCGATCCACCGTGCTATTTGGAGTCCGTTTAAAAGAGGAAATTTGGAATAGATGGATTTCCATTGTTCATAGGACTGAGTCGGGATGGGGTCGTCCCATCCGAGACGAAGGCGCCACAATCCTTGAATGAGGATTTTCACTCTAATGATAGCGGGAGTAACCCAACCGAGAGGGTCGTACAGTTTCGCGATGGTCGAGAGAATAGCGCGTTTCGTGGACGGTATCGGCGCGGATAGATTTACGTTAAATTGAAATGAATCACGAGAAGGGTTCCAGCTTATCCCGAGGATTTTGACTCGATCGTCGGGAGCAAGAGTTTTGGAGCAGGCTAGTCCATGATCTTCCTGATCGATGTTGGAAAGAAATTCGACCGAATTACTGGCCCATTTTCGCAATTTCATTTGACCGCATTGGAGGAGATGGACTAATTGATCACGGGACTGACGAATCGCCGATAAATCGTTGCCGCCGTAAAGGACATCGTCGACATAAATATGAGACTGAAGAACGGGAACTGCGAGCGGGAACCGTTTTCCTTCATCCTTAAGGAGTTGTTGCAGAACGCGGAGAGCTAAAAATGGGGCACAGGTCATGCCATACGTCACGGTCAGTAATTGGAATGCCTGTGCATCCTCGGAGAGGGCTGATTTCCAGAGAATACGCTGATAGTCAACGTCGCGTTCGTCAACCAGAATCTGGTGGTACATTTTGGTAATGTCCGCTGTATAAACGAACCGGAATGTTCGCCATCGAAGTATGATGGCAGAGAGATCAAGCTGTAATTTGGGACCGGAAAAGAGGTGGTCATTTAGAGTGGAATCGTTTGAAGTGACGCTGGATGCGTTAAAAACAACACGGAGATGTGTGGTTACGCTGTCAGCGCGCAGCACTGGATGGTGCGGAATGTAAACACACTGAACAGGCGAGGACGAAACGGGCGCAGGACGCATGTGTCCGAGAGACTCATATTCTTTTAGAAACTCTTTATATTCCACTGCTAGGGATGGTTGGAGCAGAAGTTTCCGATGGATGGACTGCAGGACTTTGTCCGCAGCACCGCGAGAATGGCCAATATCAATTGGAGGGCCAGTACGGAACGGGAGACGGACTATGTACCGCCCATCAGAAGCTCGCGATGTGTGCTTTTGAAAATGCTGCTCACACTGTTCGTCCTCCTTGGTAAGTAGGGACTGCGAGGGGATTTCCTCAATCTCCCAGAAACGGCGCAGCTCGCTCGATAGTGTGTCGTCTTGGACACAGTGATGCATCGCAATGCTGGAGCTGGCACAAGGTCGTGGGCCGTCAAGCGACAGAGGAGAGAAAGGGCCAGAGATGACCCAACCAAAAATGGTGTTTTGGGCAATAGGTTGCCCGCTTGAGCCTTTCCGTAGACCGTCTAAAATTATTTCAGAATAGACGTCTGCGCCGAGGAGGACATGAATCGCGGCCGAATTTGACGGATCAGAATCGGCCCACTTGAGATCGGATAAATGATCGAGAGTTCGACTATCCTGAATGCGCTTCGGCATGTATGTCGAGAGAGATTTTAAGACGAGCGCGGTGGTCGAAACCGAAGGGCTCGAGGAATTGCGAGGAGCGATCTGGAGGCGCACGGCGTGGCGCAACGTACCAACATGGACCCCGCCGACGGCAGATATGGTAGCCGAGACGCGAGTGCGTTTCGCACGTAAGAGGTGCACCATGGCTTCGGTTATGAAACTAGCTTCTGAGCCTTGATCAATCAAGGCTCGGACTGTGATGCAGCGACCTGACGGAACTCGTAGTTGCACCCATGCTGTGGCCAAGAGAATACCTGAGGGCGAGGCCGCGAGGGTGGAAGCGAAATGAGAGTTGACCTCGGTCGGCATCGAGGTGGCTGTAGATGATTCTGGAGGTGACGATGATGCGGAAGAAGTCTCTAAATGCAGCAACGAGTGGTGACGTTTTTGACAGAATCGACAAGAGTATTTGCTGGGACAGTTTCGAATGGAATGACTGTGACTTAAACAATTAAAGCAACGCGAGAACTTTTGAACAAGTTCGCGCCGACCGTTGGGGCTTTGAGCCGTGAATGTCGGGCAAGCGCTGAAACTATGAGAAGCTTGACAGACGGGGCACGAAGGGCGCGAAGGGTTCAAGGGTCGTGAAGCGGTCGCAGCATGAACTCGAGATGAACTGGCGGCGGGATGACTTGTGGCTTTAGGACTCTTAGAGGTCGTGGTGTCGGAATCGAGCGCAAATTCCTCCAAACCGCGAGCACGTGAATCAAGAAATTTCGAAAACGTCTTGAACGACGGCGGCGTTACGTCGTCGCCAAGTTTGAGTTTCCACGCCTTCCGCGTCGAAGAGTCCAACTTTTGTGACACAATATGGACCAGGAAGTCGTCCCAAAAATCGTCTGGTTTGCGCCCGAGCTTCTTTAGGGATTCGACGGTGACGCAGACACGATCGCGGAGATGCTGGAGGTCCGTGGCTGATTCGCGAGAAAGCGCGGGAAGCGTAATTAACTGCGAAAGATGCGCGGTGATTATGCGCCTCGGATTATTAAACCGCGCCGTAAGCGTATCCCAAGCGATTTTAAAATTATCTTCCGTGATTGACAAAGTCGAAATACACTCAAGCGCGGGACCCTGCAGAACGGACACCAAGTGATGGAAACGCGTTACATCGTGTAGCGTAGAATTTTTAATAATAAGCGCGGTGAATTTATCGCGGAAGGCTTCCCAGATCTCGTACCGGCCGTCGAACTGCGGTACCTTGATCCGGGGAAGCTGCGTCTCTGGGACTGACGGACACGCTTGTCCGTCGCCCGCGGAGTTAGGCTGACTTACGGTGGCGGTGGTCAGCGCGTCGAGTTGGTTGTTCATGAAGGCTAAAGCGTCCAAGTACACCTCCTCCGTAGCTGCAAATTGGTCGTCCTTGAAGTAAGGAAGCTTGGCTCGTTCCTCCGATTTGATAGTGGTGAAGAGTCGCGAATGACCGTTCTCGAACCTCCGCCACTGCTCCTGAAGGTGGACAATCCTCGTCCGCAGAGTGGATTTTGTCCAGTTGTTCTTCCCCAGCTTTTTTAAGTTGGTGAGAGCTCGTTCTATAGCTTGCTGGATTTGAACGTGGGCTTCTACGTTGTCTGCCATGATATGACACTCTCGTCCACTCCCTCACTTGCCTGTTCGTCACGATCCGGCTCGAAGGACCAAAATGTTCGGCGTCGACCGACGGTCGGAGGCGCCTGACGCTGGAACCGCTCAGTAATGAGCGCGCGAGGACGGCAATGAAGAGGATCGTGAGAATGAGGGAGGAAAATTACCTTCAGAGTGAAGTTCACACTGCACTTTATTGAAATTGGAGCTATGAACAGTCGTCGACGAATCGCAATTCGGAAATCTTGATCGTGCGAGACGTCTGCCTTTGAATCGCGACGGAAATCTTGTGCGACTCCTTTACGAGGGCCGCCGCGAACGGAGATCTTCACCGCGTTCGGAGGAAAATCTTGACGCGGGCAGACGCACGAATCGCGACGCGAAAGAAGACAGCTCGAAGGCAACTCCAGACGAACTTCGAAGAAGAGTTGCGATATAGAAAGCGCAGTGATTGTCGCAAACGTAAAGAAGATAGATTGATAAGCTTGATTCGGAGAACTGAGTCGAACAGACGAGGCGCCGTCGAAGGAGGGCCTTTAAATATTCTACGAAACGGCAGGCGGGGTCGCACGCGATTGGTTCCGGATCGATCGCATGATCCGGTAAGACGCAACGTTAGAGATTCAAACTATGGGATTTACCGGCGATGGGCGCTTACAAACACCTCGCGGCCGTACGCAACGGTAGCGAGCGATCGCTACGCGACTCTAAACATTATGAAAAACAGCCAGAGCAAGTGTAGCTCGACGGTTGGCGTAACGGCCGGCAAATCCCATAATTCGAATCCCGAACACGTTTGAATCAGGTATTTTCTTTCCGGCCCTTTTCAGCCATGAACCGTGGAAGCGCCGAAATTCGGGTTTCATTTTTAACGCGGCAGCTTATACCCCCCGAGCGTTACCGACCACTGCCGGTGGTGGTCGGTAACTTATCCTCCGCCGAGGTCGACGCGCGTTACCGATGCACACGTAAAAACTTCTTCGCGAATCTTCGCGATTTTTTCGCGCGGTAAACCTTCGTCTCCGCGTCCTCCGTCCGACGAGCCTACTCTCGCCCGCACCCGTCGACCCGTTCTCGAGCTATACGGCGACAAAGTAATCTCAAAATTTCACTAATTTGACGTCACCGAAAAAGTTACGGCCAACTGGGAATTAAAGGTATATCGCCTTTCGGAATTTTCCGGGAGCCCGTCGGTCCTTCGGCCCCGCTCGGCTCGGCTCGGCTCGAGGTCGAGGTCGTCGGTAGCGACGGTGGTGGCGGGGAGGTGCGCAATTGGTCTGTCATCGCCATCCTCCCCCCAACCCCCCCTCCCTTTAAAATTAATGGAAAATGTAAACCCAAACGTAGAGTCGGATTCGTAACCTCGAAGTTACAAGTCGATTTGCTCAACTATCAAGAGAGAGTAAACGCTGCGACTGTGGCGGCACTCGCCACCTATGCGAAGTCAGCGTCGCGAAGTTGGCGTTAAATTCGAACGTTTGAATCAGTTATTTTCTTTCGGGCCCTTTTCAGCCCTGAACCGTGGAAGCGCCGAAATTCGGGTTTCATTTTTAACGCGGCAGTTTATACCCCCCGCGCATACCGACCACTGCCGGTGGTGGTCGGTAAATTATCCTCCGCCGATGTCGACGCGCGTTACCGATGCACACGTAAAAACTTTTTCGCGAATCTTCGCGAATTTTTCGCGCGGTAAACCTTCGTCTCCGCGTCCTCCGTCCGACGAGCCTACTCTCGCCCGCACCCGTCGACCCGTTCTCGAGCTATACGGCGACAAAGAAATCGCAAAATTTCACTAATTTGACGTCACCGAAAAAGTTACGGCCAACTGGGTTTAAAGGTATATCGCCTTTCCGAATTTTCCGGGAGCCCGTCGGGCCTTCGGCCCCGCTCGGCTCGGCTCGGCTCGGCTCGAGGTCGAGGACGTCGGTAGCGACGATGGTGGCGGGGAGGTGCGCAATTGGTCTGTCATCGCCATCCCCCCCCAACCCCCCCTCCCCCTTTAAAATTAATGGATAATGTAAACCCAAACGTAGAGTCGGATTCGTAACCTCGAAGTTACAAGTCGATTCGCTCAACTATCAAGGGAGAGTAAACGCGGCGACTGTGGCGGCACTCGCCACCGATGCGAAGTCAGCATCACGAAGTTGGCGTTAAATTCGAACGTTTGAATCTGTTATTTTCTTTCCGGCCCTTTTCCGCCCTGAACCGTGGAAGCGCCGAAATTCGGGTTTCATTTTTAACGCGGCAGCTTATACCACCCGAGCGTTACCGACCACTGCCGGTGGTGGTCGGTAAATTATCCTCCGCCGAGGTCGACGCGCGTTACCGATGCACACGTAAAAAATTTTTCGCGAATTTTGGCGAATTTTTCGCGCGGTAAACCTTCGTCTCCGCGTCCTCCGTCCGACGAGCCTACTCTCGCCCGCACCCGTCGACCCGTTCTCGAGCTATACGGCGACAAAGAAATCGCAAAATTTCACTAATTTGACGTCACCGAGAAAGTTACGGCCAACTGGGAATTAAAGGTATATCGCCTTTCGGAATTTTCCGGGAGCCCGTCGGTCCTTCGGCCCCGCTCGGCTCGGCTCGGCTCGGCTCGAGGTCGAAGTCGTCGGTAGCGACGATGGTGGCGGGGAGGCGCGCGATTGGTCTGTCATCGCCATCCTCCCCCCAACCCCCCCTCCCTTTAAAATTAATGGAAAATGTAAACCCAAACGTAGAGTCGGATTCGTAACCTCGAAGTTACAAGTCGATTCGCTCAACTATCAAGAGAGAGTAAACGCGGCGACTGTGGCGGCACTCGCCACCTATGCGAAGTCAGCGTCGCGAAGTTGGCGTTAAATTCGAACGTTTGAATCAGTTATTTTCTTTCGGGCCCTTTTCAGCCCTGAACCGTGGAAGCGCCGAAATTCGGGTTTCATTTTTAACGCGGCAGTTTATACCCCCCGCGCATACCGACCACTGCCGTTGGTGGTCGGTAAGTTATCCTCCGCCGAGGACGACGCGCGTTACCGATGCACACGTAAAAAATTTTTCGCGAATTTTCGCGAATTTTTCGCGCGGTAAACCTTCGTCTCCGCGTCCTCCGTCCGCCGAGCCTACTCTCGCCCGCACCCGTCGACCCGTTCTCGAGCTATACGGCGACAAAGAAATCGCAAAATTTCACTAATTTAACGTCACCGAAAAAGTTACGGCCAACTGGGAATTAAAGGTATATCGCCTTTCGGAATTTTCCGGGAGCCCGTCGGTCCTTCGGCCCCGCTCGGCTCGGCTCGGCTCGAGGTCGAGGTCGAGGTCGTCGGTAGCGACGATGGTGGCGGGGAGGTGCGCAATTGGTCTGTCATCGCCATCCTCCCCCCAACCCCTCCTCCCTTTAAAATTAATGGAAAATGTAAACCCAAACGTAGAGTCGGATTCGTAACCTCGAAGTTACAAGTCGATTCGCTCAACTATCAAGAGAGAGTAAACGCGGCGACTGTGGCGGCACTCGCCACCTATGCGAAGTCAGCGTCGCGAAGTTGGCGTTAAATTCGAACGTTTGAATCAGTTATTTTCTTTCGGGCCCTTTTCAGCCCTGAACCGTGGAAGCGCCGAAATTCGGGTTTCATTTTTAACGCGGCAGTTTATACCCCCCGCGCATACCGACCACTGCCGTTGGTGGTCGGTAAGTTATCCTCCGTCGAGGACGACGCGCGTTACCGATGCACACGTAAAAAATTTTTCGCGAATTTTCGCGAATTTTCGCGAATTTTTCGCGCGGTAAACCTTCGTCTCCGCGTCCTCCGTCCGACGAGCCTACTCTCGCCCGCACCCGTCGACCCGTTCTCGAGCTATACGGCGACAAAGAAATCGCAAAATTTCACTAATTTGACGTCACCGAAAAAGTTACGGCCAACTGGGAATTAAAGGTATATCGCCTTTCGGAATTTTCCGGGAGCCCGTCGGTCCTTCGGCCCCGCTCGGCTCGGCTCGGCTTGGCTCGAGGTCGAGGTCGTCGGTAGCGACGATGGTGGCGGGGAGGTGCGCAATTGGTCTGTCATCGCCATCCTCCCCCTAACCCCCCCTCCCTTTAAAATTAATGGAAAATGTAAACCCAAACGTAGAGTCGGATTCGTAACCTCGAAGTTACAAGTCGATTCGCTCAACTATCAAGAGAGAGTAAACGCGGCGACTGTGGCGGCACTCGCCACCGATGCGAAGTCAGCATCACGAAGTTGGCGTTAAATTCGAACGTTTGAATCAGTTATTTTCTTTCGGGCCCTTTTCAGCCCTGAACCGTGGAAGCGCCGAAGTTCGGGTTTCATTTTTAACGCGGCAGCTTATACCCCCCGAGCGTTACCGACCACTGCTGGTGGCGTTACCGATGCACACGTAAAAACTTTTTCGCGAATCTCCGCGAATTTTTCGCGCGGTAAACCTTCGTCTCCGCGTCCTCCGTCCGACGAGCCTACTCTCGCCCGCACCCGTCGACCCGTTCTCGAGCTATACGGCGACAAAGAAATCGCAAAATTTCACTAATTTGACGTCACCGAAAAAGTTACGGCCAACTGGGAATTAAAGGTATATCGCCTTTCGGAATTTTCCGGGAGCCCGTCGGTCCTTCGGCCCCGCTCGGCTCGGCTCGGCTCGAGGTCGAGGTCGAGGTCGTCGGTAGCGACGATGGTGGCGGGGAGGTGCGCAATTGGTCTGTCATCGCCATCCTCCCCCCAACCCCCCCTCCCTTTAAAATTAATGGAAAATGTAAACCCAAACGTAGAGTCGGATTCGTAACCTCGAAGTTACAAGTCGATTCGCTCAACTATCAAGAGAGAGTAAACGCGGCGACTGTGGCGGCACTCGCCACCGATGCGAAGTCAGCATCACGAAGTTGGCGTTAAATTCGAACGTTTGAATCAGTTATTTTCTTTCGGGCCCTTTTCAGCCCTGAACCGTGGAAGCGCCGAAATTCGGGTTTCATTTTTAACGCGGCAGTTTATACCCCCCGCGCATACCGACCACTGCCGCTGGTGGTCGGTAACTTATCCTCCGCCGAGGTCGACGCGCGTTACCGATGCACACGTAAAAACTTTTTCGCGAATCTTCGCGAATTTTTCGCGCGGTAAACCTTCGTCTCCGCGTCCTACGTCCGACGAGCCTACTCTCGCCCGCACCCGTCGACCCGTTCTCGAGCTATACGGCGACAAAGAAATCGCAAAATTTCACTAATTTGACGTCACCGAAAAAGTTACGGCCAACTGGGAATTAAAGGTATATCGCCTTTCGGAATTTTCCGGGAGCCCGTCGGTCCTTCGGCCCCGCTCGGCTCGGCTCGGATCGAGGTCGAGGTCGTCGGTAGCGACGATGGTGGCGGGGAGGTGCGCAATTGGTCTGTCATCGCCATCCTCCCCCAATCCCCCCTCCCTTTAAAATTAATGGAAAATGTAAACCTAAACGTAGAGTCGGATTCGTAACCTCGAAGTTACAAGTCGATTCGCTCAACTATCAAGGGAGAGTAAACGCGGCGACTGAGGCGGCACTCGCCACGTATGCGAAATTAGCGTCGCCCAGTTGGCGTTAAATTCGATCGTTAGAATCAGTTATTTTCTTTCGGGCCCTTTTCAGCCCTGAACCGTGGAAGCGCCGAAATTCGGGTTTCATTTTTAACGCGGCAGGTTATACCCCCCGAGCGTTACCGACCACTGCCGGTGGTGGTCGGTAACTTATCCTCCGGCGAGGTCGACGCGCGTTACCGATGCACACGTAAAAACTTTTTCGCGAATCTTCGCGAATTTTTCGCGCGGTAAACCTTCGTCTCCGCGTCCTCCGTCCGACGAGCCTACTCTCGCCCGCACCCGTCGACCCGTTCTCGAGCTATACGGCGACAAAGAAATCGCAAAATTTCACTAATTTGACGTCACCGAAAAAGTTACGGCCAACTGGGAATTAAAGGTATATCGCCTTTCGGAATTTTCCGGGAGCCCGTCGGTCCTTCGGCCCCGCTCGGCTCGGCTCGGCTCGAGGTCGAGGTCGAGGTCGTCGGTAGCGACGATGGTGGCGGGGAGGTGCGCAATTGGTCTGTCATCGCCATCCTCCCCCAACCCCCCCTCCCTTTAAAATTAATGGAAAATGTAAACCCAAACGTAGAGTCGGATTCGTAACCTCGAAGTTACAAGTCGATCCGCTCAACTATCAAGGCAGAGTAAACGCGGCGACTGTGACGGCACTCGCCACCTATGCGAAGTCAGCGTCGCGAAGTTGGCGTTAAATTCGAACGTTTGAATCAGTTATTATCTTTCGGGACCTTTTCAGCCCTGAACCGTGGAAGCGCCGAAATTCTGGTTTCATTTTTAACGCGGCAGTTTATACCCCCCGCGCATACCCACCACTGCCGCTGGTGGTCGGTAACTTATCCTCCGCCGAGGTCGACGCGCGTTACCGATGCACATGTAAAAACTTTTTCGCGAATTTTCGCGCGGTAAACCTTCGTCTCCGCGTCCTCCGTCCGACGAGCCTACTCTCGCCCGCACCCGTCGACCCGTTCTCTAGCTATACGGCGACAAAGAAATCGCAAAATTTCACTAATTTGACGTCACCGAAAAAGTTACGGCCAACTGGGAATTAAAGGTATATCGCCTTTCGGAATTTTCCGGGAGCCCGTCGGTCCTTCGGCCCCGCTCGGCTCGGCTCGGATCGAGGTCGAGGTCGTCGGTAGCGACGATGGTGGCGGGGAGGTGCGCAATTGGTCTGTCATCGCCATCCTCCCCCCAATCCCCCCTCCCTTTAAAATTAATGGAAAATGTAAACCCAAACGTAGAGTCGGATTCGTAACCTCGAAGTTACAAGTCGATTCGCACAACTATCAAGGCAGAGTAAACGCGGCGACTGTGGCGGCACTCGCCACCTATGCGAAGTCAGCGTCGCGAAGTTGGCGTTAAATTCGAACGTTTGAATCAGTTATTTTCTTTCGGGCCCTTTTCAGCCCTGAACCGTGGAAGCGCCGAAATTCGGGTTTCATTTTTAACGCGGCAGCTTATACCCCCCGAGCGTTACCGACCACTGCTGGTGGCGTTACCGATGCACACGTAAAAACTTTTTCGCGAATCTCCGCGAATTTTTCGCGCGGTAAACCTTCGTCTCCGCGTCCTCCGTCCGACGAGCCTACTCTCGCCCGCACCCGTCGACCCGTTCTCGAGCTATACGGCGACAAAGAAACTTTGATTTTTCACTAATTTGACGTCATCGAGAATGTTACGGCCAACTGGGTTTAAAGGTATATCGCCTTTCCGAATTTTCTGGGAGCCCGTCGGGCCTTCGGCCCCGCTCGGCTCGGCTCGGCTCGGCTCGAGGTCGAGGTCGTCGGTAGCGACGATGGTGGCGGGGAGGAGCGCAATTGGTCTGTCATCGCCATCCTCCCACCAACCCCCCCTCCCTTTAAAATTAATGGAAAATGTAAACCCAAACGTAGAGTCGGATTCGTAACCTCGAAGTTACAAGTCGATTCGCTCAACTATCAAGGCAGAGTAAACGCGGCGACTGTGGCGGCACTCGCCACCTATGCGAAGTCAGCGTCGCGAAGTTGGCGTTAAATTCGAACGTTTGAATCAGTTATTTTCATTCGGGCCCTTTTCAGCCCTGGACCGTGGAAGCGCCGAAATTCGGGTTTCATTTTTAACGCGGCAGCTTATACCCCCCGAGCGTTACCGACCACTGCCGGTGGTGGTCGGTAACTTATCCTCCGCCGAGGTCGACGCGCGTTACCGATGCACACGTAAAAACTTTTTCGCGAATTCTCGCGCGGTAAACCTTCGTCTCCGCGTCCTCCGTCCGACGAGCCTACTCTCGCCCGCACCCGTCGACCCGTTCTCGAGCTATACGGCGACAAAGAAATCGCAAAATTTCACTAATTTGACGTCACCGAAAAAGTTACGGCCAACTGGGAATTAAAGGTATATCGCCTTTCGGAATTTTCCGGGAGCCCGTCGGTCCTTCGGCCCCGCTCGGCTCGGCTCGGCTCGAGGTCGAGGTCGAGGTCGTCGGTAGCGACGATGGTGGCGGGGAGGTGCGCAATTGGTCTGTCATCGCCATCCTCCCCCAACCCCCCCTCCCTTTAAAATTAATGGAAAATGTAAACCCAAACGTAGAGTCGGATTCGTAACCTCGAAGTTACAAGTCGATTCGCTCAACTATCAAGGCAGAGTAAACGCGGCGACTGTGGCGGCACTCGCCACCTATGCGAAGTCAGCGTCGCGCAGTTGGCGTTAAATTCGAACGTTTGAATCAGGTATTTTCTTTCCGGCCCTTTTCAGCCATGAACCGTGGAAGCGCCGAAATTCGGGTTTCATTTTTAACGCGGCAGCTTATACCCCCCGAGCGTTACCGACCACTGCCGGTGGTGGTCGGTAACTTATCCTCCGCCGAGGTCGACGCGCGTTACCGATGCACACGTAAAAACTTTTTCGCGAATCTCCGCGAATTTTTCGCGCGGTAAACCTTCGTCTCCGCGTCCTCCGTCCGACGAGCCTACTCTCGCCCGCACCCGTCGACCCGTTCTCGAGCTATACGGCGACAAAGAAACTTTGATTTTTCACTAATTTGACGTCATCGAGAATGTTACGGCCAACTGGGTTTAAAGGTATATCGCCTTTCCGAATTTTCTGGGAGCCCGTCGGGCCTTCGGCCCCGCTCGGCTCGGCTCGGCTCGGCTCGAGGTCGAGGTCGTCGGTAGCGACGATGGTGGCGGGGAGGAGCGCAATTGGTCTGTCATCGCCATCCTCCCACCAACCCCCCCTCCCTTTAAAATTAATGGAAAATGTAAACCCAAACGTAGAGTCGGATTCGTAACCTCGAAGTTACAAGTCGATTCGCTCAACTATCAAGGCAGAGTAAACGCGGCGACTGTGGCGGCACTCGCCACCTATGCGAAGTCAGCGTCGCGAAGTTGGCGTTAAATTCGAACGTTTGAATCAGTTATTTTCATTCGGGCCCTTTTCAGCCCTGGACCGTGGAAGCGCCGAAATTCGGGTTTCATTTTTAACGCGGCAGCTTATACCCCCCGAGCGTTACCGACCACTGCCGGTGGTGGTCGGTAACTTATCCTCCGCCGAGGTCGACGCGCGTTACCGATGCACACGTAAAAACTTTTTCGCGAATTCTCGCGCGGTAAACCTTCGTCTCCGCGTCCTCCGTCCGACGAGCCTACTCTCGCCCGCACCCGTCGACCCGTTCTCGAGCTATACGGCGACAAAGAAATCGCAAAATTTCACTAATTTGACGTCACCGAAAAAGTTACGGCCAACTGGGAATTAAAGGTATATCGCCTTTCGGAATTTTCCGGGAGCCCGTCGGTCCTTCGGCCCCGCTCGGCTCGGCTCGGCTCGAGGTCGAGGTCGAGGTCGTCGGTAGCGACGATGGTGGCGGGGAGGTGCGCAATTGGTCTGTCATCGCCATCCTCCCCCAACCCCCCCTCCCTTTAAAATTAATGGAAAATGTAAACCCAAACGTAGAGTCGGATTCGTAACCTCGAAGTTACAAGTCGATTCGCTCAACTATCAAGGCAGAGTAAACGCGGCGACTGTGGCGGCACTCGCCACCTATGCGAAGTCAGCGTCGCGCAGTTGGCGTTAAATTCGAACGTTTGAATCAGGTATTTTCTTTCCGGCCCTTTTCAGCCATGAACCGTGGAAGCGCCGAAATTCGGGTTTCATTTTTAACGCGGCAGCTTATACCCCCCGAGCGTTACCGACCACTGCCGGTGGTGGTCGGTAACTTATCCTCCGCCGAGGTCGACGCGCGTTACCGATGCACACGTAAAAACTTCTTCGCGAATCTTCGCGATTTTTTCGCGCGGTAAACCTTCGTCTCCGCGTCCTCCGTCCGACGAGCCTACTCTCGCCCGCACCCGTCGACCCGTTCTCGAGCTATACGGCGACAAAGAAATCGCAAAATTTCACTAATTTGACGTCACCGAAAAAGTTACGGCCAACTGGGAATTAAAGGTATATCGCCTTTCGGAATTTTCCGGGAGCCCGTCGGTCCTTCGGCCCCGCTCGGCTCGGCTCGGCTCGAGGTCGAGGTCGAGGTCGAGGTCGTCGGTAGCGACGATGGTGGCGGGGAGGTGCGCAATTGGTCTGTCATCGCCATCCTCCCCCCAACCCCCCCTCCCTTTAAAATTAATGGAAAATGTAAACCCAAACGTAGAGTCGGATTCGTAACCTCGAAGTTACAAGTCGATTCGCACAACTATCAAGGCAGAGTAAACGCGGCGACTGTGGCGGCACTCGCCACCGATGCGAAGTCAGCGTCGCGAAGTTGGCGTTAAATTCGAACGTTTGAATCAGTTATTTTCTTTCGGGCCCTTTTCAGCCCTGAACCGTGGAAGCGCCGAAATTCGGGTTTCATTTTTAACGCGGCAGCTTATACCCCCCGAGCGTTACCGACCACTGCCGTTGGTGGTCGGTAAGTTATCCTCCGCCGAGGTCGACGCGCGTTACCGATGCACACGTAAAAACTTTTTCGCGAATCTTCGCGAATTTTTCGCGCGGTAAACCTTCGTCTCCGCGTCCTCCGTCCGACGAGCCTACTCTCGCCCGCACCCGTCGACCCGTTCTCGAGCTATACGGCGACAAAGAAATCGCAAAATTTCACTAATTTGACGTCACCGAAAAAGTTACGGCCAACTGGGAATTAAAGGTATATCGCCTTTCGGAATTTTCCGGGAGCCCGTCGGTCCTTCGGCCCCGCTCGGCTCGGCTCGGCTCGAGGTCGAGGTCGAGGTCGTCGGTAGCGACGATGGTGGCGGGGAGGTGCGCAATTGGTCTGTCATCGCCATCCTCCCCCAACCCCCCCTCCCTTTAAAATTAATGGAAAATGTAAACCCAAACGTAGAGTCGGATTCGTAACCTCGAAGTTACAAGTCGATCCGCTCAACTATCAAGGCAGAGTAAACGCGGCGACTGTGACGGCACTCGCCACCTATGCGAAGTCAGCGTCGCGAAGTTGGCGTTAAATTCGAACGTTTGAATCAGTTATTATCTTTCGGGACCTTTTCAGCCCTGAACCGTGGAAGCGCCGAAATTCTGGTTTCATTTTTAACGCGGCAGTTTATACCCCCCGCGCATACCCACCACTGCCGCTGGTGGTCGGTAACTTATCCTCCGCCGAGGTCGACGCGCGTTACCGATGCACATGTAAAAACATTTTCGCGAATTTTCGCGCGGTAAACCTTCGTCTCCGCGTCCTCCGTCCGACGAGCCTACTCTCGCCCGCACCCGTCGACCCGTTCTCTAGCTATACGGCGACAAAGAAATCGCAAAATTTCACTAATTTGACGTCACCGAAAAAGTTACGGCCAACTGGGAATTAAAGGTATATCGCCTTTCGGAATTTTCCGGGAGCCCGTCGGTCCTTCGGCCCCGCTCGGCTCGGCTCGGCTCGAGGTCGAAGTCGTCGGTAGCGACGATGGTGGCGGGGAGGCGCGCGATTGGTCTGTCATCGCCATCCTCCCCCCAACCCCCCCTCCCTTTAAAATTAATGGAAAATGTAAACCCAAACGTAGAGTCGGATTCGTAACCTCGAAGTTACAAGTCGATTCGCTCAACTATCAAGAGAGAGTAAACGCGGCGACTGTGGCGGCACTCGCCACCTATGCGAAGTCAGCGTCGCGAAGTTGGCGTTAAATTCGAACGTTTGAATCAGTTATTTTCTTTCGGGCCCTTTTCAGCCCTGAACCGTGGAAGCGCCGAAATTCGGGTTTCATTTTTAACGCGGCAGTTTATACCCCCCGCGCATACCGACCACTGCCGTTGGTGGTCGGTAAGTTATCCTCCGCCGAGGACGACGCGCGTTACCGATGCACACGTAAAAAATTTTTCGCGAATTTTCGCGAATTTTTCGCGCGGTAAACCTTCGTCTCCGCGTCCTCCGTCCGCCGAGCCTACTCTCGCCCGCACCCGTCGACCCGTTCTCGAGCTATACGGCGACAAAGAAATCGCAAAATTTCACTAATTTAACGTCACCGAAAAAGTTACGGCCAACTGGGAATTAAAGGTATATCGCCTTTCGGAATTTTCCGGGAGCCCGTCGGTCCTTCGGCCCCGCTCGGCTCGGCTCGGCTCGAGGTCGAGGTCGAGGTCGTCGGTAGCGACGATGGTGGCGGGGAGGTGCGCAATTGGTCTGTCATCGCCATCCTCCCCCCAACCCCTCCTCCCTTTAAAATTAATGGAAAATGTAAACCCAAACGTAGAGTCGGATTCGTAACCTCGAAGTTACAAGTCGATTCGCTCAACTATCAAGAGAGAGTAAACGCGGCGACTGTGGCGGCACTCGCCACCTATGCGAAGTCAGCGTCGCGAAGTTGGCGTTAAATTCGAACGTTTGAATCAGTTATTTTCTTTCGGGCCCTTTTCAGCCCTGAACCGTGGAAGCGCCGAAATTCGGGTTTCATTTTTAACGCGGCAGTTTATACCCCCCGCGCATACCGACCACTGCCGTTGGTGGTCGGTAAGTTATCCTCCGTCGAGGACGACGCGCGTTACCGATGCACACGTAAAAAATTTTTCGCGAATTTTCGCGAATTTTCGCGAATTTTTCGCGCGGTAAACCTTCGTCTCCGCGTCCTCCGTCCGACGAGCCTACTCTCGCCCGCACCCGTCGACCCGTTCTCGAGCTATACGGCGACAAAGAAATCGCAAAATTTCACTAATTTGACGTCACCGAAAAAGTTACGGCCAACTGGGAATTAAAGGTATATCGCCTTTCGGAATTTTCCGGGAGCCCGTCGGTCCTTCGGCCCCGCTCGGCTCGGCTCGGCTTGGCTCGAGGTCGAGGTCGTCGGTAGCGACGATGGTGGCGGGGAGGTGCGCAATTGGTCTGTCATCGCCATCCTCCCCCTAACCCCCCCTCCCTTTAAAATTAATGGAAAATGTAAACCCAAACGTAGAGTCGGATTCGTAACCTCGAAGTTACAAGTCGATTCGCTCAACTATCAAGAGAGAGTAAACGCGGCGACTGTGGCGGCACTCGCCACCGATGCGAAGTCAGCATCACGAAGTTGGCGTTAAATTCGAACGTTTGAATCAGTTATTTTCTTTCGGGCCCTTTTCAGCCCTGAACCGTGGAAGCGCCGAAGTTCGGGTTTCATTTTTAACGCGGCAGCTTATACCCCCCGAGCGTTACCGACCACTGCTGGTGGCGTTACCGATGCACACGTAAAAACTTTTTCGCGAATCTCCGCGAATTTTTCGCGCGGTAAACCTTCGTCTCCGCGTCCTCCGTCCGACGAGCCTACTCTCGCCCGCACCCGTCGACCCGTTCTCGAGCTATACGGCGACAAAGAAATCGCAAAATTTCACTAATTTGACGTCACCGAAAAAGTTACGGCCAACTGGGAATTAAAGGTATATCGCCTTTCGGAATTTTCCGGGAGCCCGTCGGTCCTTCGGCCCCGCTCGGCTCGGCTCGGCTCGAGGTCGAGGTCGAGGTCGTCGGTAGCGACGATGGTGGCGGGGAGGTGCGCAATTGGTCTGTCATCGCCATCCTCCCCCCAACCCCCCCTCCCTTTAAAATTAATGGAAAATGTAAACCCAAACGTAGAGTCGGATTCGTAACCTCGAAGTTACAAGTCGATTCGCTCAACTATCAAGAGAGAGTAAACGCGGCGACTGTGGCGGCACTCGCCACCGATGCGAAGTCAGCATCACGAAGTTGGCGTTAAATTCGAACGTTTGAATCAGTTATTTTCTTTCGGGCCCTTTTCAGCCCTGAACCGTGGAAGCGCCGAAATTCGGGTTTCATTTTTAACGCGGCAGTTTATACCCCCCGCGCATACCGACCACTGCCGCTGGTGGTCGGTAACTTATCCTCCGCCGAGGTCGACGCGCGTTACCGATGCACACGTAAAAACTTTTTCGCGAATCTTCGCGAATTTTTCGCGCGGTAAACCTTCGTCTCCGCGTCCTACGTCCGACGAGCCTACTCTCGCCCGCACCCGTCGACCCGTTCTCGAGCTATACGGCGACAAAGAAATCGCAAAATTTCACTAATTTGACGTCACCGAAAAAGTTACGGCCAACTGGGAATTAAAGGTATATCGCCTTTCGGAATTTTCCGGGAGCCCGTCGGTCCTTCGGCCCCGCTCGGCTCGGCTCGGATCGAGGTCGAGGTCGTCGGTAGCGACGATGGTGGCGGGGAGGTGCGCAATTGGTCTGTCATCGCCATCCTCCCCCAATCCCCCCTCCCTTTAAAATTAATGGAAAATGTAAACCTAAACGTAGAGTCGGATTCGTAACCTCGAAGTTACAAGTCGATTCGCTCAACTATCAAGGGAGAGTAAACGCGGCGACTGAGGCGGCACTCGCCACGTATGCGAAATTAGCGTCGCCCAGTTGGCGTTAAATTCGATCGTTAGAATCAGTTATTTTCTTTCGGGCCCTTTTCAGCCCTGAACCGTGGAAGCGCCGAAATTCGGGTTTCATTTTTAACGCGGCAGGTTATACCCCCCGAGCGTTACCGACCACTGCCGGTGGTGGTCGGTAACTTATCCTCCGGCGAGGTCGACGCGCGTTACCGATGCACACGTAAAAACTTTTTCGCGAATCTTCGCGAATTTTTCGCGCGGTAAACCTTCGTCTCCGCGTCCTCCGTCCGACGAGCCTACTCTCGCCCGCACCCGTCGACCCGTTCTCGAGCTATACGGCGACAAAGAAATCGCAAAATTTCACTAATTTGACGTCACCGAAAAAGTTACGGCCAACTGGGAATTAAAGGTATATCGCCTTTCGGAATTTTCCGGGAGCCCGTCGGTCCTTCGGCCCCGCTCGGCTCGGCTCGGCTCGAGGTCGAGGTCGAGGTCGTCGGTAGCGACGATGGTGGCGGGGAGGTGCGCAATTGGTCTGTCATCGCCATCCTCCCCCAACCCCCCCTCCCTTTAAAATTAATGGAAAATGTAAACCCAAACGTAGAGTCGGATTCGTAACCTCGAAGTTACAAGTCGATCCGCTCAACTATCAAGGCAGAGTAAACGCGGCGACTGTGACGGCACTCGCCACCTATGCGAAGTCAGCGTCGCGAAGTTGGCGTTAAATTCGAACGTTTGAATCAGTTATTATCTTTCGGGACCTTTTCAGCCCTGAACCGTGGAAGCGCCGAAATTCTGGTTTCATTTTTAACGCGGCAGTTTATACCCCCCGCGCATACCCACCACTGCCGCTGGTGGTCGGTAACTTATCCTCCGCCGAGGTCGACGCGCGTTACCGATGCACATGTAAAAACTTTTTCGCGAATTTTCGCGCGGTAAACCTTCGTCTCCGCGTCCTCCGTCCGACGAGCCTACTCTCGCCCGCACCCGTCGACCCGTTCTCTAGCTATACGGCGACAAAGAAATCGCAAAATTTCACTAATTTGACGTCACCGAAAAAGTTACGGCCAACTGGGAATTAAAGGTATATCGCCTTTCGGAATTTTCCGGGAGCCCGTCGGTCCTTCGGCCCCGCTCGGCTCGGCTCGGATCGAGGTCGAGGTCGTCGGTAGCGACGATGGTGGCGGGGAGGTGCGCAATTGGTCTGTCATCGCCATCCTCCCCCCAATCCCCCCTCCCTTTAAAATTAATGGAAAATGTAAACCCAAACGTAGAGTCGGATTCGTAACCTCGAAGTTACAAGTCGATTCGCACAACTATCAAGGCAGAGTAAACGCGGCGACTGTGGCGGCACTCGCCACCTATGCGAAGTCAGCGTCGCGAAGTTGGCGTTAAATTCGAACGTTTGAATCAGTTATTTTCTTTCGGGCCCTTTTCAGCCCTGAACCGTGGAAGCGCCGAAATTCGGGTTTCATTTTTAACGCGGCAGCTTATACCCCCCGAGCGTTACCGACCACTGCCGTTGGTGGTCGGTAGGTTATCCTCCGCCGAGGACGACGCGCGTTACCGTTGCACACGTAAAAACTTTTTCGCGAATCTTCGCGAATTTTTCGCGCGGTAAACCTTCGTCTCCGCGTCCTCCGTCCGACGAGCCTACTCTCGCCCGCACCCGTCGACCCGTTCTCGAGCTATACGGCGACAAAGAAATCGCAAAATTTCACTAATTTGACGTCACCGAAAAAGTTACGGCCAACTGGGAATTAAAGGTATATCGCCTTTCGGAATTTTCCGGGAGCCCGTCGGTCCTTCGGCCCCGCTCGGCTCGGCTTGGCTCGAGGTCGAGGTCGTCGGTAGCGACGATGGTGGCGGGGAGGTGCGCAATTGGTCTGTCATCGCCATCCTCCCCCTAACCCCCCCTCCCTTTAAAATTAATGGAAAATGTAAACCCAAACGTAGAGTCGGATTCGTAACCTCGAAGTTACAAGTCGATTCGCTCAACTATCAAGAGAGAGTAAACGCGGCGACTGTGGCGGCACTCGCCACCGATGCGAAGTCAGCATCACGAAGTTGGCGTTAAATTCGAACGTTTGAATCAGTTATTTTCTTTCGGGCCCTTTTCAGCCCTGAACCGTGGAAGCGCCGAAGTTCGGGTTTCATTTTTAACGCGGCAGCTTATACCCCCCGAGCGTTACCGACCACTGCTGGTGGCGTTACCGATGCACACGTAAAAACTTTTTCGCGAATCTCCGCGAATTTTTCGCGCGGTAAACCTTCGTCTCCGCGTCCTCCGTCCGACGAGCCTACTCTCGCCCGCACCCGTCGACCCGTTCTCTAGCTATACGGCGACAAAGAAATCGCAAAATTTCACTAATTTGACGTCACCGAAAAAGTTACGGCCAACTGGGAATTAAAGGTATATCGCCTTTCGGAATTTTCCGGGAGCCCGTCGGTCCTTCGGCCCCGCTCGGCTCGGCTCGGCTCGAGGTCGAAGTCGTCGGTAGCGACGATGGTGGCGGGGAGGCGCGCGATTGGTCTGTCATCGCCATCCTCCCCCCAACCCCCCCTCCCTTTAAAATTAATGGAAAATGTAAACCCAAACGTAGAGTCGGATTCGTAACCTCGAAGTTACAAGTCGATTCGCTCAACTATCAAGAGAGAGTAAACGCGGCGACTGTGGCGGCACTCGCCACCTATGCGAAGTCAGCGTCGCGAAGTTGGCGTTAAATTCGAACGTTTGAATCAGTTATTTTCTTTCGGGCCCTTTTCAGCCCTGAACCGTGGAAGCGCCGAAATTCGGGTTTCATTTTTAACGCGGCAGTTTATACCCCCCGCGCATACCGACCACTGCCGTTGGTGGTCGGTAAGTTATCCTCCGCCGAGGACGACGCGCGTTACCGATGCACACGTAAAAAATTTTTCGCGAATTTTCGCGAATTTTTCGCGCGGTAAACCTTCGTCTCCGCGTCCTCCGTCCGCCGAGCCTACTCTCGCCCGCACCCGTCGACCCGTTCTCGAGCTATACGGCGACAAAGAAATCGCAAAATTTCACTAATTTAACGTCACCGAAAAAGTTACGGCCAACTGGGAATTAAAGGTATATCGCCTTTCGGAATTTTCCGGGAGCCCGTCGGTCCTTCGGCCCCGCTCGGCTCGGCTCGGCTCGAGGTCGAGGTCGAGGTCGTCGGTAGCGACGATGGTGGCGGGGAGGTGCGCAATTGGTCTGTCATCGCCATCCTCCCCCCAACCCCTCCTCCCTTTAAAATTAATGGAAAATGTAAACCCAAACGTAGAGTCGGATTCGTAACCTCGAAGTTACAAGTCGATTCGCTCAACTATCAAGAGAGAGTAAACGCGGCGACTGTGGCGGCACTCGCCACCTATGCGAAGTCAGCGTCGCGAAGTTGGCGTTAAATTCGAACGTTTGAATCAGTTATTTTCTTTCGGGCCCTTTTCAGCCCTGAACCGTGGAAGCGCCGAAATTCGGGTTTCATTTTTAACGCGGCAGTTTATACCCCCCGCGCATACCGACCACTGCCGTTGGTGGTCGGTAAGTTATCCTCCGTCGAGGACGACGCGCGTTACCGATGCACACGTAAAAAATTTTTCGCGAATTTTCGCGAATTTTCGCGAATTTTTCGCGCGGTAAACCTTCGTCTCCGCGTCCTCCGTCCGACGAGCCTACTCTCGCCCGCACCCGTCGACCCGTTCTCGAGCTATACGGCGACAAAGAAATCGCAAAATTTCACTAATTTGACGTCACCGAAAAAGTTACGGCCAACTGGGAATTAAAGGTATATCGCCTTTCGGAATTTTCCGGGAGCCCGTCGGTCCTTCGGCCCCGCTCGGCTCGGCTCGGCTTGGCTCGAGGTCGAGGTCGTCGGTAGCGACGATGGTGGCGGGGAGGTGCGCAATTGGTCTGTCATCGCCATCCTCCCCCTAACCCCCCCTCCCTTTAAAATTAATGGAAAATGTAAACCCAAACGTAGAGTCGGATTCGTAACCTCGAAGTTACAAGTCGATTCGCTCAACTATCAAGAGAGAGTAAACGCGGCGACTGTGGCGGCACTCGCCACCGATGCGAAGTCAGCATCACGAAGTTGGCGTTAAATTCGAACGTTTGAATCAGTTATTTTCTTTCGGGCCCTTTTCAGCCCTGAACCGTGGAAGCGCCGAAGTTCGGGTTTCATTTTTAACGCGGCAGCTTATACCCCCCGAGCGTTACCGACCACTGCTGGTGGCGTTACCGATGCACACGTAAAAACTTTTTCGCGAATCTCCGCGAATTTTTCGCGCGGTAAACCTTCGTCTCCGCGTCCTCCGTCCGACGAGCCTACTCTCGCCCGCACCCGTCGACCCGTTCTCGAGCTATACGGCGACAAAGAAATCGCAAAATTTCACTAATTTGACGTCACCGAAAAAGTTACGGCCAACTGGGAATTAAAGGTATATCGCCTTTCGGAATTTTCCGGGAGCCCGTCGGTCCTTCGGCCCCGCTCGGCTCGGCTCGGCTCGAGGTCGAGGTCGAGGTCGTCGGTAGCGACGATGGTGGCGGGGAGGTGCGCAATTGGTCTGTCATCGCCATCCTCCCCCCAACCCCCCCTCCCTTTAAAATTAATGGAAAATGTAAACCCAAACGTAGAGTCGGATTCGTAACCTCGAAGTTACAAGTCGATTCGCTCAACTATCAAGAGAGAGTAAACGCGGCGACTGTGGCGGCACTCGCCACCGATGCGAAGTCAGCATCACGAAGTTGGCGTTAAATTCGAACGTTTGAATCAGTTATTTTCTTTCGGGCCCTTTTCAGCCCTGAACCGTGGAAGCGCCGAAATTCGGGTTTCATTTTTAACGCGGCAGTTTATACCCCCCGCGCATACCGACCACTGCCGCTGGTGGTCGGTAACTTATCCTCCGCCGAGGTCGACGCGCGTTACCGATGCACACGTAAAAACTTTTTCGCGAATCTTCGCGAATTTTTCGCGCGGTAAACCTTCGTCTCCGCGTCCTACGTCCGACGAGCCTACTCTCGCCCGCACCCGTCGACCCGTTCTCGAGCTATACGGCGACAAAGAAATCGCAAAATTTCACTAATTTGACGTCACCGAAAAAGTTACGGCCAACTGGGAATTAAAGGTATATCGCCTTTCGGAATTTTCCGGGAGCCCGTCGGTCCTTCGGCCCCGCTCGGCTCGGCTCGGATCGAGGTCGAGGTCGTCGGTAGCGACGATGGTGGCGGGGAGGTGCGCAATTGGTCTGTCATCGCCATCCTCCCCCAATCCCCCCTCCCTTTAAAATTAATGGAAAATGTAAACCTAAACGTAGAGTCGGATTCGTAACCTCGAAGTTACAAGTCGATTCGCTCAACTATCAAGGGAGAGTAAACGCGGCGACTGAGGCGGCACTCGCCACGTATGCGAAATTAGCGTCGCCCAGTTGGCGTTAAATTCGATCGTTAGAATCAGTTATTTTCTTTCGGGCCCTTTTCAGCCCTGAACCGTGGAAGCGCCGAAATTCGGGTTTCATTTTTAACGCGGCAGGTTATACCCCCCGAGCGTTACCGACCACTGCCGGTGGTGGTCGGTAACTTATCCTCCGGCGAGGTCGACGCGCGTTACCGATGCACACGTAAAAACTTTTTCGCGAATCTTCGCGAATTTTTCGCGCGGTAAACCTTCGTCTCCGCGTCCTCCGTCCGACGAGCCTACTCTCGCCCGCACCCGTCGACCCGTTCTCGAGCTATACGGCGACAAAGAAATCGCAAAATTTCACTAATTTGACGTCACCGAAAAAGTTACGGCCAACTGGGAATTAAAGGTATATCGCCTTTCGGAATTTTCCGGGAGCCCGTCGGTCCTTCGGCCCCGCTCGGCTCGGCTCGGCTCGAGGTCGAGGTCGAGGTCGTCGGTAGCGACGATGGTGGCGGGGAGGTGCGCAATTGGTCTGTCATCGCCATCCTCCCCCAACCCCCCCTCCCTTTAAAATTAATGGAAAATGTAAACCCAAACGTAGAGTCGGATTCGTAACCTCGAAGTTACAAGTCGATCCGCTCAACTATCAAGGCAGAGTAAACGCGGCGACTGTGACGGCACTCGCCACCTATGCGAAGTCAGCGTCGCGAAGTTGGCGTTAAATTCGAACGTTTGAATCAGTTATTATCTTTCGGGACCTTTTCAGCCCTGAACCGTGGAAGCGCCGAAATTCTGGTTTCATTTTTAACGCGGCAGTTTATACCCCCCGCGCATACCCACCACTGCCGCTGGTGGTCGGTAACTTATCCTCCGCCGAGGTCGACGCGCGTTACCGATGCACATGTAAAAACTTTTTCGCGAATTTTCGCGCGGTAAACCTTCGTCTCCGCGTCCTCCGTCCGACGAGCCTACTCTCGCCCGCACCCGTCGACCCGTTCTCTAGCTATACGGCGACAAAGAAATCGCAAAATTTCACTAATTTGACGTCACCGAAAAAGTTACGGCCAACTGGGAATTAAAGGTATATCGCCTTTCGGAATTTTCCGGGAGCCCGTCGGTCCTTCGGCCCCGCTCGGCTCGGCTCGGATCGAGGTCGAGGTCGTCGGTAGCGACGATGGTGGCGGGGAGGTGCGCAATTGGTCTGTCATCGCCATCCTCCCCCCAATCCCCCCTCCCTTTAAAATTAATGGAAAATGTAAACCCAAACGTAGAGTCGGATTCGTAACCTCGAAGTTACAAGTCGATTCGCACAACTATCAAGGCAGAGTAAACGCGGCGACTGTGGCGGCACTCGCCACCTATGCGAAGTCAGCGTCGCGAAGTTGGCGTTAAATTCGAACGTTTGAATCAGTTATTTTCTTTCGGGCCCTTTTCAGCCCTGAACCGTGGAAGCGCCGAAATTCGGGTTTCATTTTTAACGCGGCAGCTTATACCCCCCGAGCGTTACCGACCACTGCCGTTGGTGGTCGGTAGGTTATCCTCCGCCGAGGACGACGCGCGTTACCGTTGCACACGTAAAAACTTTTTCGCGAATCTTCGCGAATTTTTCGCGCGGTAAACCTTCGTCTCCGCGTCCTCCGTCCGACGAGCCTACTCTCGCCCGCACCCGTCGACCCGTTCTCGAGCTATACGGCGACAAAGAAATCGCAAAATTTCACTAATTTGACGTCACCGAAAAAGTTACGGCCAACTGGGAATTAAAGGTATATCGCCTTTCGGAATTTTCCGGGAGCCCGTCGGTCCTTCGGCCCCGCTCGGCTCGGCTTGGCTCGAGGTCGAGGTCGTCGGTAGCGACGATGGTGGCGGGGAGGTGCGCAATTGGTCTGTCATCGCCATCCTCCCCCTAACCCCCCCTCCCTTTAAAATTAATGGAAAATGTAAACCCAAACGTAGAGTCGGATTCGTAACCTCGAAGTTACAAGTCGATTCGCTCAACTATCAAGAGAGAGTAAACGCGGCGACTGTGGCGGCACACGCCACCGATGCGAAGTCAGCATCACGAAGTTGGCGTTAAATTCGAACGTTTGAATCAGTTATTTTCTTTCGGGCCCTTTTCAGCCCTGAACCGTGGAAGCGCCGAAGTTCGGGTTTCATTTTTAACGCGGCAGCTTATACCCCCCGAGCGTTACCGACCACTGCTGGTGGCGTTACCGATGCACACGTAAAAACTTTTTCGCGAATCTCCGCGAATTTTTCGCGCGGTAAACCTTCGTCTCCGCGTCCTCCGTCCGACGAGCCTACTCTCGCCCGCACCCGTCGACCCGTTCTCGAGCTATACGGCGACAAAGAAACTTTGATTTTTCACTAATTTGACGTCATCGAGAATGTTACGGCCAACTGGGTTTAAAGGTATATCGCCTTTCCGAATTTTCTGGGAGCCCGTCGGGCCTTCGGCCCCGCTCGGCTCGGCTCGGCTCGGCTCGAGGTCGAGGTCGTCGGTAGCGACGATGGTGGCGGGGAGGAGCGCAATTGGTCTGTCATCGCCATCCTCCCACCAACCCCCCCTCCCTTTAAAATTAATGGAAAATGTAAACCCAAACGTAGAGTCGGATTCGTAACCTCGAAGTTACAAGTCGATTCGCACAACTATCAAGGCAGAGTAAACGCGGCGACTGTGGCGGCACTCGCCACCTATGCGAAGTCAGCGTCGCGAAGTTGGCGTTAAATTCGAACGTTTGAATCAGTTATTTTCATTCGGGCCCTTTTCAGCCCTGGACCGTGGAAGCGCCGAAATTCGGGTTTCATTTTTAACGCGGCAGCTTATACCCCCCGAGCGTTACCGACCACTGCCGGTGGTGGTCGGTAACTTATCCTCCGCCGAGGTCGACGCGCGTTACCGATGCACACGTAAAAACTTTTTCGCGAATTCTCGCGCGGTAAACCTTCGTCTCCGCGTCCTCCGTCCGACGAGCCTACTCTCGCCCGCACCCGTCGACCCGTTCTCGAGCTATACGGCGACAAAGAAATCGCAAAATTTCACTAATTTGACGTCACCGAAAAAGTTACGGCCAACTGGGAATTAAAGGTATATCGCCTTTCGGAATTTTCCGGGAGCCCGTCGGTCCTTCGGCCCCGCTCGGCTCGGCTCGGCTCGAGGTCGAGGTCGAGGTCGTCGGTAGCGACGATGGTGGCGGGGAGGTGCGCAATTGGTCTGTCATCGCCATCCTCCCCCAACCCCCCCTCCCTTTAAAATTAATGGAAAATGTAAACCCAAACGTAGAGTCGGATTCGTAACCTCGAAGTTACAAGTCGATTCGCTCAACTATCAAGGCAGAGTAAACGCGGCGACTGTGGCGGCACTCGCCACCTATGCGAAGTCAGCGTCGCGCAGTTGGCGTTAAATTCGAACGTTTGAATCAGGTATTTTCTTTCCGGCCCTTTTCAGCCATGAACCGTGGAAGCGCCGAAATTCGGGTTTCATTTTTAACGCGGCAGCTTATACCCCCCGAGCGTTACCGACCACTGCCGGTGGTGGTCGGTAACTTATCCTCCGCCGAGGTCGACGCGCGTTACCGATGCACACGTAAAAACTTCTTCGCGAATCTTCGCGATTTTTTCGCGCGGTAAACCTTCGTCTCCGCGTCCTCCGTCCGACGAGCCTACTCTCGCCCGCACCCGTCGACCCGTTCTCGAGCTATACGGCGACAAAGAAATCGCAAAATTTCACTAATTTGACGTCACCGAAAAAGTTACGGCCAACTGGGAATTAAAGGTATATCGCCTTTCGGAATTTTCCGGGAGCCCGTCGGTCCTTCGGCCCCGCTCGGCTCGGCTCGGCTCGAGGTCGAGGTCGAGGTCGAGGTCGTCGGTAGCGACGATGGTGGCGGGGAGGTGCGCAATTGGTCTGTCATCGCCATCCTCCCCCCAACCCCTCCTCCCTTTAAAATTAATGGAAAATGTAAACCCAAACGTAGAGTCGGATTCGTAACCTCGAAGTTACAAGTCGATTCGCTCAACTATCAAGAGAGTGTAAACGCTGCGACTGTGGCGGCACTCGCCACCGATGCGAAGTCAGCGTCGCGCAGTTGGCGTTAAATTCGAACGTTTGAATCAGTTATTTTCTTTCGGGCCCTTTTCAGCCCTGAACCGTGGAAGCGCCGAAATTCGGGTTTCATTTTTAACGCGGCAGCTTATACCCCCCGAGCGTTACCGACCACTGCCGTTGGTGGTCGGTAAGTTATCCTCCGCCGAGGTCGACGCGCGTTACCGATGCACACGTAAAAACTTTTTCGCGAATCTTCGCGAATTTTTCGCGCGGTAAACCTTCGTCTCCGCGTCCTCCGTCCTACGAGCCTACTCTCGCCCGCACCCGTCGACCCGTTCTCGAGCTATACGGCGACAAAGTAATCGCAAAATTTCACTAATTTGACGTCACCGAAAAAGTTACGGCCAACTGGGAATTAAAGGTATATCGCCTTTCGGAATTTTCCGGGAGCCCGTCGGTCCTTCGGCCCCGCTCGGCTCGGCTCGGCTCGAGGTCGAGGTCGTCGGTAGCGACGGTGGTGGCGGGGGGTGCGCAATTGGTCTGTCATCGCCATCCTCCCCCCAACCCCCCTTCCCTTTACAATTAATGGAAAATGTAAACCCAAACGTAGAGTCGGATTCGTAACCTCGAAGTTACAAGTCGATTCGCTCAACTATCAAGAGAGAGTAAACGCGGCGACTGTGGCGGCACTCGCCACCTATGCGAAGTCAGCGTCGCGAAGTTGGCGTTAAATTCGAACGTTTGAATCAGTTATTTTCTTTCGGGCCCTTTTCAGCCCTGAACCGTGGATGCGCCGAAATTCGGGTTTCATTTTTAACGCGGCAGTTTATACCCCCCGCGCATACCGACCACTGCCGCTGGTGGTCGGTAACTTATCCTCCGCCGAGGTCGACGCGCGTTACCGATGCACACGTAAAAACTTTTTCGCGAATCTTCGCGAATTTTTCGCGCGGTAAACCTTCGTCTCCGCGTCCTACGTCCGACGAGCCTACTCTCGCCCGCACCCGTCGACCCGTTCTCGAGCTATACGGCGACAAAGAAATCGCAAAATTTCACTAATTTGACGTCACCGAAAAAGTTACGGCCAACTGGGAATTAAAGGTGTATCGCCTTTCCGAATATTCCGGGAGCCCGTCGGTCCTTCGGCCCCGCTCGGGTCGGCTCGGCTCGAAGTCGAGGTCGTCAGTAGCGACGATGGTGGCGGGGAGGCGCGCGATTGGTCTGTCATCGCCATCCTCCCCGTCGATTCGCTCAACTATCAAGGGAGAGTAAACGCTGCGACTGTGGCGGCACTAGCCACCGATGCGAAGTCAGCGTCGCGCAGTTGGCGTTAAATTCGAACGTTTGAATCAGTTATTATCTTTCGGGCCCTTTTCAGCCCTGAACCGTGGAAGCGCCGAAATTCGGGTTTCATTTTTAACGCGGCAGTTTATACCTCCCGCGCATACCGACCACTGCCGCTGGTGGTCGGTAACTTATCCTCCGCCGAGGTCGACGCGCGTTACCGATGCACACGTAAAAACTTTTTCGCGAATCTTCGCGAATTTTTCGCGCGGTAAACCTTCGTCTCCGCGTCCTACGTCCGACGAGCCTACTCTCGCCCGCACCCGTCGACCCGTTCTCGAGCTATACGGCGACAAAGAAATCGCAAAATTTCACTAATTTGACGTCACCGAAAAAGTTACGGCCAACTGGGAATTAAAGGTATATCGCCTTTCGGAATTTTCCGGGAGCCCGTCGGTCCTTCGGCCCCGCTCGGCTCGGCTCGGCTCGAGGTCGAGGTCGAGGTCGTCGGTAGCGACGATGGTGGCGGGGAGGTGCGCAATTGGTCTGTCATCGCCATCCTCCCCCAACCCCCCCTCCCTTTAAAATTAATGGAAAATGTAAACCCAAACGTAGAGTCGGATTCGTAACCTCGAAGTTACAAGTCGATTCGCTCAACTATCAAGGCAGAGTAAACGCGGCGACTGTGGCGGCACTCGCCACCTATGCGAAGTCAGCGTCGCGCAGTTGGCGTTAAATTCGAACGTTTGAATCAGGTATTTTCTTTCCGGCCCTTTTCAGCCATGAACCGTGGAAGCGCCGAAATTCGGGTTTCATTTTTAACGCGGCAGCTTATACCCCCCGAGCGTTACCGACCACTGCCGGTGGTGGTCGGTAACTTATCCTCCGCCGAGGTCGACGCGCGTTACCGATGCACACGTAAAAACTTCTTCGCGAATCTTCGCGATTTTTTCGCGCGGTAAACCTTCGTCTCCGCGTCCTCCGTCCGACGAGCCTACTCTCGCCCGCACCCGTCGACCCGTTCTCGAGCTATACGGCGACAAAGAAATCGCAAAATTTCACTAATTTGACGTCACCGAAAAAGTTACGGCCAACTGGGAATTAAAGGTATATCGCCTTTCGGAATTTTCCGGGAGCCCGTCGGTCCTTCGGCCCCGCTCGGCTCGGCTCGGCTCGAGGTCGAGGTCGAGGTCGAGGTCGTCGGTAGCGACGATGGTGGCGGGGAGGTGCGCAATTGGTCTGTCATCGCCATCCTCCCCCCAACCCCTCCTCCCTTTAAAATTAATGGAAAATGTAAACCCAAACGTAGAGTCGGATTCGTAACCTCGAAGTTACAAGTCGATTCGCTCAACTATCAAGAGAGTGTAAACGCTGCGACTGTGGCGGCACTCGCCACCGATGCGAAGTCAGCGTCGCGCAGTTGGCGTTAAATTCGAACGTTTGAATCAGTTATTTTCTTTCGGGCCCTTTTCAGCCCTGAACCGTGGAAGCGCCGAAATTCGGGTTTCATTTTTAACGCGGCAGCTTATACCCCCCGAGCGTTACCGACCACTGCCGTTGGTGGTCGGTAAGTTATCCTCCGCCGAGGTCGACGCGCGTTACCGATGCACACGTAAAAACTTTTTCGCGAATCTTCGCGAATTTTTCGCGCGGTAAACCTTCGTCTCCGCGTCCTCCGTCCTACGAGCCTACTCTCGCCCGCACCCGTCGACCCGTTCTCGAGCTATACGGCGACAAAGTAATCGCAAAATTTCACTAATTTGACGTCACCGAAAAAGTTACGGCCAACTGGGAATTAAAGGTATATCGCCTTTCGGAATTTTCCGGGAGCCCGTCGGTCCTTCGGCCCCGCTCGGCTCGGCTCGGCTCGAGGTCGAGGTCGTCGGTAGCGACGGTGGTGGCGGGGGGTGCGCAATTGGTCTGTCATCGCCATCCTCCCCCCAACCCCCCTTCCCTTTACAATTAATGGAAAATGTAAACCCAAACGTAGAGTCGGATTCGTAACCTCGAAGTTACAAGTCGATTCGCTCAACTATCAAGAGAGAGTAAACGCGGCGACTGTGGCGGCACTCGCCACCTATGCGAAGTCAGCGTCGCGAAGTTGGCGTTAAATTCGAACGTTTGAATCAGTTATTTTCTTTCGGGCCCTTTTCAGCCCTGAACCGTGGATGCGCCGAAATTCGGGTTTCATTTTTAACGCGGCAGTTTATACCCCCCGCGCATACCGACCACTGCCGCTGGTGGTCGGTAACTTATCCTCCGCCGAGGTCGACGCGCGTTACCGATGCACACGTAAAAACTTTTTCGCGAATCTTCGCGAATTTTTCGCGCGGTAAACCTTCGTCTCCGCGTCCTACGTCCGACGAGCCTACTCTCGCCCGCACCCGTCGACCCGTTCTCGAGCTATACGGCGACAAAGAAATCGCAAAATTTCACTAATTTGACGTCACCGAAAAAGTTACGGCCAACTGGGAATTAAAGGTGTATCGCCTTTCCGAATATTCCGGGAGCCCGTCGGTCCTTCGGCCCCGCTCGGGTCGGCTCGGCTCGAAGTCGAGGTCGTCAGTAGCGACGATGGTGGCGGGGAGGCGCGCGATTGGTCTGTCATCGCCATCCTCCCCGTCGATTCGCTCAACTATCAAGGGAGAGTAAACGCTGCGACTGTGGCGGCACTAGCCACCGATGCGAAGTCAGCGTCGCGCAGTTGGCGTTAAATTCGAACGTTTGAATCAGTTATTATCTTTCGGGCCCTTTTCAGCCCTGAACCGTGGAAGCGCCGAAATTCGGGTTTCATTTTTAACGCGGCAGTTTATACCTCCCGCGCATACCGACCACTGCCGCTGGTGGTCGGTAACTTATCCTCCGCCGAGGTCGACGCGCGTTACCGATGCACACGTAAAAACTTTTTCGCGAATCTTCGCGAATTTTTCGCGCGGTAAACCTTCGTCTCCGCGTCCTACGTCCGACGAGCCTACTCTCGCCCGCACCCGTCGACCCGTTCTCGAGCTATACGGCGACAAAGAAATCGCAAAATTTCACTAATTTGATGTCACCGAAAAAGTTACGGCCAACTGGGTTTGAAGGTATATCGCCTTTCCGAATTTCCTGGGAGCCCGTCGGGCCTTCGGCCCCGCTCGGTTCGGCTCGGCTCGGCTCGAGGTCGAGGTCGTCGGTAGCGACGATGGTGGCGGGGAGGAGCGCAATTGGTCTGTCATCGCCATCCTCCCACCAACCCCCCCTCCCTTTAAAATTAATGGAAAATGTAAACCTAAACGTAGAGTCGGATTCGTAACCTCGAAGTTACAAGTCGATTCGCTCCACTATCAAGGGAGAGTAAACGCGGCGACTGAGGCGGCACTCGCCACGTATGCGAAATTAGCGTCGCCCAGTTGGCGTTAAATTCGATCGTTAGAATCAGTTATTTTCTTTCGGGCCCTTTTCAGCCCTGAACCGTGGAAGCGCCGAAATTCGGGTTTCATTTTTAACGCGGCAGGTTATACCCCCCGAGCGTTACCGACCACTGCCGGTGGTGGTCGGTAACTTATCCTCCGGCGAGGTCGACGCGCGTTACCGATGCACACGTAAAAACTTTTTCGCGAATCTTCGCGAATTTTTCGCGCGGTAAACCTTCGTCTCCGCGTCCTCCGTCCGACGAGCCTACTCTCGCCCGCACCCGTCGACCCGTTCTCGAGCTATACGGCGACAAAGAAATCGCAAAATTTCACTAATTTGACGTCACCGAAAAAGTTACGGCCAACTGGGAATTAAAGGTATATCGCCTTTCGGAATTTTCCGGGAGCCCGTCGGTCCTTCGGCCCCGCTCGGCTCGGCTCGGCTCGAGGTCGAGGTCGAGGTCGTCGGTAGCGACGATGGTGGCGGGGAGGTGCGCAATTGGTCTGTCATCGCCATCCTCCCCCAACCCCCCCACCCTTTAAAATTAATTGAAAATGTAAACCCAAACGTAGAGTCGGATTCGTAACCTCGAAGTTACAAGTCGATTCGCTCAACTATCAAGGCAGAGTAAACGCGGCGACTGTGGCGGCACTCGCCACCTATGCGAAGTCAGCGTCGCGAAGTTGGCGTTAAATTCGAACGTTTGAATCAGTTATTATCTTTCGGGACCTTTTCAGCCCTGAACCGTGGAAGCGCCGAAATTCTGGTTTCATTTTTAACGCGGCAGTTTATACCCCCCGCGCATACCCACCACTGCCGCTGGTGGTCGGTAACTTATCCTCCGCCGAGGTCGACGCGCGTTACCGATGCACATGTAAAAACTTTTTCGCGAATTTTCGCGCGGTAAACCTTCGTCTCCGCGTCCTCCGTCCGACGAGCCTACTCTCGCCCGCACCCGTCGACCCGTTCTCTAGCTATACGGCGACAAAGAAATCGCAAAATTTCACTAATTTGACGTCACCGAAAAAGTTACGGCCAACTGGGAATTAAAGGTATATCGCCTTTCGGAATTTTCCGGGAGGCCGTCGGTCCTTCGGCCCCGCTCGGCTCGGCTCGGATCGAGGTCGAGGTCGTCGGTAGCGACGATGGTGGCGGGGAGGTGCGCAATTGGTCTGTCATCGCCATCCTCCCCCCAATACCCCTCCCTTTAAAATTAATGGAAAATGTAAACCCAAACGTAGAGTCGGATTCGTAACCTCGAATTTACAAGTCGATTCGCACAACTATCAAGGCAGAGTAAACGCGGCGACTGTGGCGGCACTCGCCACCTATGCGAAGTCAGCGTCGCGCAGTTGGCGTTAAATTCGAACGTTTGAATCAGGTATTTTCTTTCCGGCCCTTTTCAGCCATGAACCGTGGAAGCGCCGAAATTCGGGTTTCATTTTTAACGCGGCAGCTTATACCCCCCGAGCGTTACCGACCACTGCCGGTGGTGGTCGGTAACTTATCCTCCGCCGAGGTCGACGCGCGTTACCGATGCACACGTAAAAACTTCTTCGCCAATCTTCGCGATTTTTTGGCGCGGTAAACCTTCGTCTCCGCGTCCTCCGTCCGACGAGCCTACTCTCGCCCGCACCCGTCGACCCGTTCTCGAGCTATACGGCGACAAAGAAATCGCAAAATTTCACTAATTTGACGTCACCGAAAAAGTTACGGCCAACTGGGAATTAAAGGTGTATCGCCTTTCCGAATTTTCCGGGAGCCCGTCGGTCCTTCGGCCCCGCTCGGCTCGGCTCGAGGTCGAGGTCGTCGGTAGCGACGATGGTGGCGGGGAGGCGCGCGATTGGTCTGTCATCGCCATCCTCCCCCCAACCCCCCCTCCCTATAAAATTAATGGAAAATGTAAACCCAAACGTAGAGTCGGATTCGTAACCTCGAAGTTACAAGTCGATTCGCTCAACTATCAAGGCAGAGTAAACGCGGCGACTGTGGCGGCACTCGCCACCTATGCGAAGTCAGCGTCGCGCAGTTGGCGTTAAATTCGAACGTTTGAATCAGGTATTTTCTTTCCGGCCCTTTTCAGCCATGAACCGTGGAAGCGCCGAAATTCGGGTTTCATTTTTAACGCGGCAGCTTATACCCCCCGAGCGTTACCGACCACTGCCGGTGGTGGTCGGTAACTTATCCTCCGCCGAGGTCGACGCGCGTTACCGATGCACACGTAAAAACTTCTTCGCGAATCTTCGCGATTTTTTCGCGCGGTAAACCTTCGTCTCCGCGTCCTCCGTCCGACGAGCCTACTCTCGCCCGCACCCGTCGACCCGTTCTCGAGCTATACGGCGACAAAGAAATCGCAAAATTTCACTAATTTGACGTCACCGAAAAAGTTACGGCCAACTGGGAATTAAAGGTATATCGCCTTTCGGAATTTTCCGGGAGCCCGTCGGTCCTTCGGCCCCGCTCGGCTCGGCTCGGCTCGAGGTCGAGGTCGAGGTCGAGGTCGTCGGTAGCGACGATGGTGGCGGGGAGGTGCGCAATTGGTCTGTCATCGCCATCCTCCCCCCAACCCCTCCTCCCTTTAAAATTAATGGAAAATGTAAACCCAAACGTAGAGTCGGATTCGTAACCTCGAAGTTACAAGTCGATTCGCTCAACTATCAAGAGAGTGTAAACGCTGCGACTGTGGCGGCACTCGCCACCGATGCGAAGTCAGCGTCGCGCAGTTGGCGTTAAATTCGAACGTTTGAATCAGTTATTTTCTTTCGGGCCCTTTTCAGCCCTGAACCGTGGAAGCGCCGAAATTCGGGTTTCATTTTTAACGCGGCAGCTTATACCCCCCGAGCGTTACCGACCACTGCCGTTGGTGGTCGGTAAGTTATCCTCCGCCGAGGTCGACGCGCGTTACCGATGCACACGTAAAAACTTTTTCGCGAATCTTCGCGAATTTTTCGCGCGGTAAACCTTCGTCTCCGCGTCCTCCGTCCTACGAGCCTACTCTCGCCCGCACCCGTCGACCCGTTCTCGAGCTATACGGCGACAAAGTAATCGCAAAATTTCACTAATTTGACGTCACCGAAAAAGTTACGGCCAACTGGGAATTAAAGGTATATCGCCTTTCGGAATTTTCCGGGAGCCCGTCGGTCCTTCGGCCCCGCTCGGCTCGGCTCGGCTCGAGGTCGAGGTCGTCGGTAGCGACGGTGGTGGCGGGGGGTGCGCAATTGGTCTGTCATCGCCATCCTCCCCCCAACCCCCCTTCCCTTTACAATTAATGGAAAATGTAAACCCAAACGTAGAGTCGGATTCGTAACCTCGAAGTTACAAGTCGATTCGCTCAACTATCAAGAGAGAGTAAACGCGGCGACTGTGGCGGCACTCGCCACCTATGCGAAGTCAGCGTCGCGAAGTTGGCGTTAAATTCGAACGTTTGAATCAGTTATTTTCTTTCGGGCCCTTTTCAGCCCTGAACCGTGGATGCGCCGAAATTCGGGTTTCATTTTTAACGCGGCAGTTTATACCCCCCGCGCATACCGACCACTGCCGCTGGTGGTCGGTAACTTATCCTCCGCCGAGGTCGACGCGCGTTACCGATGCACACGTAAAAACTTTTTCGCGAATCTTCGCGAATTTTTCGCGCGGTAAACCTTCGTCTCCGCGTCCTACGTCCGACGAGCCTACTCTCGCCCGCACCCGTCGACCCGTTCTCGAGCTATACGGCGACAAAGAAATCGCAAAATTTCACTAATTTGACGTCACCGAAAAAGTTACGGCCAACTGGGAATTAAAGGTGTATCGCCTTTCCGAATATTCCGGGAGCCCGTCGGTCCTTCGGCCCCGCTCGGGTCGGCTCGGCTCGAAGTCGAGGTCGTCAGTAGCGACGATGGTGGCGGGGAGGCGCGCGATTGGTCTGTCATCGCCATCCTCCCCGTCGATTCGCTCAACTATCAAGGGAGAGTAAACGCTGCGACTGTGGCGGCACTAGCCACCGATGCGAAGTCAGCGTCGCGCAGTTGGCGTTAAATTCGAACGTTTGAATCAGTTATTATCTTTCGGGCCCTTTTCAGCCCTGAACCGTGGAAGCGCCGAAATTCGGGTTTCATTTTTAACGCGGCAGTTTATACCTCCCGCGCATACCGACCACTGCCGCTGGTGGTCGGTAACTTATCCTCCGCCGAGGTCGACGCGCGTTACCGATGCACACGTAAAAACTTTTTCGCGAATCTTCGCGAATTTTTCGCGCGGTAAACCTTCGTCTCCGCGTCCTACGTCCGACGAGCCTACTCTCGCCCGCACCCGTCGACCCGTTCTCGAGCTATACGGCGACAAAGAAATCGCAAAATTTCACTAATTTGATGTCACCGAAAAAGTTACGGCCAACTGGGTTTGAAGGTATATCGCCTTTCCGAATTTCCTGGGAGCCCGTCGGGCCTTCGGCCCCGCTCGGTTCGGCTCGGCTCGGCTCGAGGTCGAGGTCGTCGGTAGCGACGATGGTGGCGGGGAGGAGCGCAATTGGTCTGTCATCGCCATCCTCCCACCAACCCCCCCTCCCTTTAAAATTAATGGAAAATGTAAACCTAAACGTAGAGTCGGATTCGTAACCTCGAAGTTACAAGTCGATTCGCTCCACTATCAAGGGAGAGTAAACGCGGCGACTGAGGCGGCACTCGCCACGTATGCGAAATTAGCGTCGCCCAGTTGGCGTTAAATTCGATCGTTAGAATCAGTTATTTTCTTTCGGGCCCTTTTCAGCCCTGAACCGTGGAAGCGCCGAAATTCGGGTTTCATTTTTAACGCGGCAGGTTATACCCCCCGAGCGTTACCGACCACTGCCGGTGGTGGTCGGTAACTTATCCTCCGGCGAGGTCGACGCGCGTTACCGATGCACACGTAAAAACTTTTTCGCGAATCTTCGCGAATTTTTCGCGCGGTAAACCTTCGTCTCCGCGTCCTCCGTCCGACGAGCCTACTCTCGCCCGCACCCGTCGACCCGTTCTCGAGCTATACGGCGACAAAGAAATCGCAAAATTTCACTAATTTGACGTCACCGAAAAAGTTACGGCCAACTGGGAATTAAAGGTATATCGCCTTTCGGAATTTTCCGGGAGCCCGTCGGTCCTTCGGCCCCGCTCGGCTCGGCTCGGCTCGAGGTCGAGGTCGAGGTCGTCGGTAGCGACGATGGTGGCGGGGAGGTGCGCAATTGGTCTGTCATCGCCATCCTCCCCCAACCCCCCCACCCTTTAAAATTAATTGAAAATGTAAACCCAAACGTAGAGTCGGATTCGTAACCTCGAAGTTACAAGTCGATTCGCTCAACTATCAAGGCAGAGTAAACGCGGCGACTGTGGCGGCACTCGCCACCTATGCGAAGTCAGCGTCGCGAAGTTGGCGTTAAATTCGAACGTTTGAATCAGTTATTATCTTTCGGGACCTTTTCAGCCCTGAACCGTGGAAGCGCCGAAATTCTGGTTTCATTTTTAACGCGGCAGTTTATACCCCCCGCGCATACCCACCACTGCCGCTGGTGGTCGGTAACTTATCCTCCGCCGAGGTCGACGCGCGTTACCGATGCACATGTAAAAACTTTTTCGCGAATTTTCGCGCGGTAAACCTTCGTCTCCGCGTCCTCCGTCCGACGAGCCTACTCTCGCCCGCACCCGTCGACCCGTTCTCTAGCTATACGGCGACAAAGAAATCGCAAAATTTCACTAATTTGACGTCACCGAAAAAGTTACGGCCAACTGGGAATTAAAGGTATATCGCCTTTCGGAATTTTCCGGGAGGCCGTCGGTCCTTCGGCCCCGCTCGGCTCGGCTCGGATCGAGGTCGAGGTCGTCGGTAGCGACGATGGTGGCGGGGAGGTGCGCAATTGGTCTGTCATCGCCATCCTCCCCCCAATACCCCTCCCTTTAAAATTAATGGAAAATGTAAACCCAAACGTAGAGTCGGATTCGTAACCTCGAATTTACAAGTCGATTCGCACAACTATCAAGGCAGAGTAAACGCGGCGACTGTGGCGGCACTCGCCACCTATGCGAAGTCAGCGTCGCGCAGTTGGCGTTAAATTCGAACGTTTGAATCAGGTATTTTCTTTCCGGCCCTTTTCAGCCATGAACCGTGGAAGCGCCGAAATTCGGGTTTCATTTTTAACGCGGCAGCTTATACCCCCCGAGCGTTACCGACCACTGCCGGTGGTGGTCGGTAACTTATCCTCCGCCGAGGTCGACGCGCGTTACCGATGCACACGTAAAAACTTCTTCGCGAATCTTCGCGATTTTTTGGCGCGGTAAACCTTCGTCTCCGCGTCCTCCGTCCGACGAGCCTACTCTCGCCCGCACCCGTCGACCCGTTCTCGAGCTATACGGCGACAAAGAAATCGCAAAATTTCACTAATTTGACGTCACCGAAAAAGTTACGGCCAACTGGGAATTAAAGGTGTATCGCCTTTCCGAATTTTCCGGGAGCCCGTCGGTCCTTCGGCCCCGCTCGGCTCGGCTCGAGGTCGAGGTCGTCGGTAGCGACGATGGTGGCGGGGAGGCGCGCGATTGGTCTGTCATCGCCATCCTCCCCCCAACCCCCCCTCCCTATAAAATTAATGGAAAATGTAAACCCAAACGTAGAGTCGGATTCGTAACCTCGAAGTTACAAGTCGATTCGCTCAACTATCAAGAGAGAGTAAACGCTGCGACTGTGGCGGCACTCGCCACCGATGCGAAGTCAGCGTCGCGCAGTTGGCGTTAAATTCGAACGTTTGAATCAGTTATTTTCTTTCGGGCCCTTTTCAGCCCTGAACCGTGGAAGCGCCGAAATTCGGGTTTCATTTTTAACGCGGCAGCTTATACCCCCCGAGCGTTACCGACCACTGCCGTTGGTGGTCGGTAAGTTATCCTCCGCCGAGGTCGACGCGCGTTACCGATGCACACGTAAAAACTTTTTCGCGAATCTTCGCGAATTTTTCGCGCGGTAAACCTTCGTCTCCGCGTCCTCCGTCCGACGAGCCTACTCTCGCCCGCACCCGTCGACCCGTTCTCGAGCTATACGGCGACAAAGTAATCGCAAAATTTCACTAATTTGACGTCACCGAAAAAGTTACGGCCAACTGGGAATTAAAGGTATATCGCCTTTCGGAATTTTCCGGGAGCCCGTCGGTCCTTCGGCCCCGCTCGGCTCGGCTCGGCTCGAGGTCGAGGTCGAGGTCGAGGTCGTCGGTAGCGACGATGGTGGCGGGGAGGTGCGCAATTGGTCTGTCATCGCCATCCTCCCCCCAACCCCCCCTCCCTTTAAAATTAATGGAAAATGTAAACCCAAACGTAGAGTCGGATTCGTAACCTCGAAGTTACAAGTCGATTCGCTCAACTATCAAGAGAGAGTAAACGCTGCGACTGTGGCGGCACTCGCCACCTATGCGAAGTCAGCGTCGCGAAGTTGGCGTTAAATTCGAACGTTTGAATCAGTTATTTTCTTTCGGGCCCTTTTCAGCCCTGAACCGTGGAAGCGCCGAAATTCGGGTTTCATTTTTAACGCGTCAGTTTATACCCCCCGCGCATACCGACCACTGCCGCTGGTGGTCGGTAACTTATCCTCCGCCGAGGTCGACGCGCGTTACCGATGCACACGTAAAAACTTTTTCGCGAATCTTCGCGAATTTTTCGCGCGGTAAACCTTCGTCTCCGCGTCCCACGTCCGACGAGCCTACTCTCGCCCGCACCCGTCGACCCGTTCTCGAGCTATACGGCGACAAAGAAATCGCAAAATTTCACTAATTTGACGTCACCGAAAAAGTTACGGCCAACTGGGAATTAAAGGTATATCGCCTTTCGGAATTTTCCGGGAGCCCGTCGGTCCTTCGGCCCCGCTCGGCTCGGCTCGGCTCGAGGTCGAGGTCGTCGGTAGCGACGGTGGTGGCGGGGAGGTGCGCAATTGGTCTGTCATCGCCATCCTCCCCCCAACCCCCCCTCCCTTTAAAATTAATGGAAAATGTAAACCCAAACGTAGAGTCGGATTCGTAACCTCGAAGTTACAAGTCGATTCGCTCAACTATCAAGAGAGAGTAAACGCGGCGACTGTGGCGGCACTCGCCACCTATGCGAAGTCAGCGTCGCGAAGTTGGCGTTAAATTCGAACGTTTGAATCAGTTATTTTCTTTCGGGCCCTTTTCAGCCCTGAACCGTGGAAGCGCCGAAATTCGGGTTTCATTTTTAACGCGGCAGTTTATACCCCCCGTGCATACCGACCACTGCCGCTTGTGGTCGGTAACTTATCCTCCGCCGAGGTCGACGCGCGTTACCGATGCACACGTAAAAACTTTTTCGCGAATCTTCGCGAATTTTTCGCGCGGTAAACCTTCGTCTCCGCGTCCTCCGTCCGACGAGCCTACTCTCGCCCGCACCCGTCGACCCGTTCTCGAGCTATACGGCGACAAAGAAATCGCAAAATTTCACTAATTTGACGTCACCGAAAAAGTTACGGCCAACTGGGAATTAAAGGTATATCGCCTTTCGGAATTTTCCGGGAGCCGGTCGGTCCATCGGCCCCGCTCGGCTCGGCTCGGCTCGAGGTCGAGGTCGTCGGTAGCGACGATGGTGGCGGGGAGGTGCGCAATTGGTCTGTCATCGCCATCCTCCCCCCAATCCCCCCTCTCTTTAAAATTAATGGAAAATGTAAACCCAAACGTAGAGTCGGATTCGTAACCTCGAAGTTACAAGTCGATTCGCACAACTATCAAGGGAGAGTATACGCGGCGACTGTGGCGGCACTCGCCACCTATGCGAAGTCAGCGTCGCGAAGTTGGCGTTAAATTCGAACGTTTGAATCAGTTATTTTCTTTCGGGCCCTTTTGAGCCCTGAACCGTGGAAGCGCCGAAATTCGGGTTTCATTTTTAACGCGGCAGCTTATACCCCCCGAGCGTTACCGACCACTGCCGTTGGTGGTCGGTAAGTTATCCTCCGCCGAGGACGACGCGCGTTACCGTTGCACACGTAAAAACTTTTTCGCGAATCTTCGCGAATTTTTCGCGCGGTAAATCTTCGTCTCCGCGTACTCCGTCCGACGAGCCTACTCTCGCCCGCACCCGTCGACCCGTTCTCTAGCTATACGGCGACAAAGAAATCGCAAAATTTCACTAATTTCACGTCACCGAAAAAGTTACGGCCAACTGGGAATTAATGGTATATCGCCTTTCGGAATTTTCCGGGAGCCCGTCGGTCCTTCGGCCCCGCTCGGCTCGGCTCGGCTCGAGGTCGAGGTCGAGGTCGTCGGTAGCGACGATGGTGGCGGGGAGGTGCGCAATTGGTCTGTCATCGCCATCCTCCCCCAACCCCCCCTCCCTTTAAAATTAATGGAAAATGTAAACCCAAACGTAGAGTCGGATTCGTAACCTCGAAGTTACAAGTCGATTCGCTCAACTATCAAGGCAGAGTAAACGCGGCGACTGTGGCGGCACTCGCCACCTATGCGAAGTCAGCGTCGCGAAGTTGGCGTTAAATTCGAACGTTTGAATCAGTTATTATCTTTCGGGACCTTTTCAGCCCTGAACCGTGGAAGCGCCGAAATTCTGGTTTCATTTTTAACGCGGCAGTTTATACGCCCCGCGCATACCCACCACTGCCGCTGGTGGTCGGTAACTTATCCTCCGCCGAGGTCGACGCGCGTTACCGATGCACATGTAAAAACTTTTTCGCGAATTTTCGCGCGGTAAACCTTCGTCTCCGCGTCCTCCGTCCGACGAGCCTACTCTCGCCCGCACCCGTCGACCCGTTCTCGAGCTATACGGCGACAAAGAAATCGCAAAATTTCACTAATTTGACGTCACCGAAAAAGTTACGGCCAACTGGGAATTAAAGGTATATCGCCTTTCGGAATTTTCCGGGAGTCCGTCGGTCCTTCGGCCCCGCTCGGCTCGGCTCGGCTCGAGGTCGAGGTCGTCGGTAGCGACGATGGTGGCGGGGAGGTGCGCAATTGGTCTGTCATCGCCATCCTCCCCCCAATACCCCTCCCTTTAAAATTAATGGAAAATGTAAACCCAAACGTAGAGTCGGATTCGTAACCTCGAAGTTACAAGTCGATTCGCACAACTATCAAGGCAGAGTAAACGCGGCGACTGTGGCGGCACTCGCCACCTATGCGAAGTCAGCGTCGCGCAGTTGGCGTTAAATTCGAACGTTTGAATCAGGTATTTTCTTTCCGGCCCTTTTCAGCCATGAACCGTGGAAGCGCCGAAATTCGGGTTTCATTTTTAACGCGGCAGCTTATACCCCCCGAGCGTTACCGACCACTGCCGGTGGTGGTCGGTAACTTATCCTCCGCCGAGGTCGACGCGCGTTACCGATGCACACGTAAAAACTTCTTCGCGAATCTTCGCGATTTTTTGGCGCGGTAAACCTTCGTCTCCGCGTCCTCCGTCCGACGAGCCTACTCTCGCCCGCACCCGTCGACCCGTTCTCGAGCTATACGGCGACAAAGAAATCGCAAAATTTCACTAATTTGACGTCACCGAAAAAGTTACGGCCAACTGGGAATTAAAGGTGTATCGCCTTTCCGAATTTTCCGGGAGCCCGTCGGTCCTTCGGCCCCGCTCGGCTCGGCTCGAGGTCGAGGTCGTCGGTAGCGACGATGGTGGCGGGGAGGCGCGCGATTGGTCTGTCATCGCCATCCTCCCCCCAACCCCCCCTCCCTATAAAATTAATGGAAAATGTAAACCCAAACGTAGAGTCGGATTCGTAACCTCGAAGTTACAAGTCGATTCGCTCAACTATCAAGAGAGAGTAAACGCTGCGACTGTGGCGGCACTCGCCACCGATGCGAAGTCAGCGTCGCGCAGTTGGCGTTAAATTCGAACGTTTGAATCAGTTATTTTCTTTCGGGCCCTTTTCAGCCCTGAACCGTGGAAGCGCCGAAATTCGGGTTTCATTTTTAACGCGGCAGCTTATACCCCCGAGCGTTACCGACCACTGCCGTTGGTGGTCGGTAAGTTATCCTCCGCCGAGGTCGACGCGCGTTACCGATGCACACGTAAAAACTTTTTCGCGAATCTTCGCGAATTTTTCGCGCGGTAAACCTTCGTCTCCGCGTCCTCCGTCCGACGAGCCTACTCTCGCCCGCACCCGTCGACCCGTTCTCGAGCTATACGGCGACAAAGTAATCGCAAAATTTCACTAATTTGACGTCACCGAAAAAGTTACGTCCAACTGGGAATTAAAGGTATATCGCCTTTCGGAATTTTCCGGGAGCCCGTCGGTCCTTCGGCCCCGCTCGGCTCGGCTCGGCTCGAGGTCGAGGTCGAGGTCGAGGTCGTCGGTAGCGACGATGGTGGCGGGGAGGTGCGCAATTGGTCTGTCATCGCCATCCTCCCCCCAACCCCCCCTCCCTTTAAAATTAATGGAAAATGTAAACCCAAACGTAGAGTCGGATTCGTAACCTCGAAGTTACAAGTCGATTCGCTCAACTATCAAGAGAGAGTAAACGCTGCGACTGTGGCGGCACTCGCCACCTATGCGAAGTCAGCGTCGCGAAGTTGGCGTTAAATTCGAACGTTTGAATCAGTTATTTTCTTTCGGGCCCTTTTCAGCCCTGAACCGTGGAAGCGCCGAAATTCGGGTTTCATTTTTAACGCGTCAGTTTATACCCCCCGCGCATACCGACCACTGCCGCTGGTGGTCGGTAACTTATCCTCCGCCGAGGTCGACGCGCGTTACCGATGCACACGTAAAAACTTTTTCGCGAATCTTCGCGAATTTTTCGCGCGGTAAACCTTCGTCTCCGCGTCCTACGTCCGACGAGCCTACTCTCGCCCGCACCCGTCGACCCGTTCTCGAGCTATACGGCGACAAAGAAATCGCAAAATTTCACTAATTTGACGTCACCGAAAAAGTTACGGCCAACTGGGAATTAAAGGTATATCGCCTTTCGGAATTTTCCGGGAGCCCGTCGGTCCTTCGGCCCCGCTCGGCTCGGCTCGGCTCGAGGTCGAGGTCGTCGGTAGCGACGGTGGTGGCGGGGAGGTGCGCAATTGGTCTGTCATCGCCATCCTCCCCCCAACCCCCCCTCCCTTTAAAATTAATGGAAAATGTAAACCCAAACGTAGAGTCGGATTCGTAACCTCGAAGTTACAAGTCGATTCGCTCAACTATCAAGAGAGAGTAAACGCGGCGACTGTGGCGGCACTCGCCACCTATGCGAAGTCAGCGTCGCGAAGTTGGCGTTAAATTCGAACGTTTGAATCAGTTATTTTCTTTCGGGCCCTTTTCAGCCCTGAACCGTGGAAGCGCCGAAATTCGGGTTTCATTTTTAACGCGGCAGTTTATACCCCCCGTGCATACCGACCACTGCCGCTTGTGGTCGGTAACTTATCCTCCGCCGAGGTCGACGCGCGTTACCGATGCACACGTAAAAACTTTTTCGCGAATCTTCGCGAATTTTTCGCGCGGTAAACCTTCGTCTCCGCGTCCTCCGTCCGACGAGCCTACTCTCGCCCGCACCCGTCGACCCGTTCTCGAGCTATACGGCGACAAAGAAATCGCAAAATTTCACTAATTTGACGTCACCGAAAAAGTTACGGCCAACTGGGAATTAAAGGTATATCGCCTTTCGGAATTTTCCGGGAGCCGGTCGGTCCATCGGCCCCGCTCGGCTCGGCTCGGCTCGAGGTCGAGGTCGTCGGTAGCGACGATGGTGGCGGGGAGGTGCGCAATTGGTCTGTCATCGCCATCCTCCCCCCAATCCCCCCTCTCTTTAAAATTAATGGAAAATGTAAACCCAAACGTAGAGTCGGATTCGTAACCTCGAAGTTACAAGTCGATTCGCACAACTATCAAGGGAGAGTATACGCGGCGACTGTGGCGGCACTCGCCACCTATGCGAAGTCAGCGTCGCGAAGTTGGCGTTAAATTCGAACGTTTGAATCAGTTATTTTCTTTCGGGCCCTTTTGAGCCCTGAACCGTGGAAGCGCCGAAATTCGGGTTTCATTTTTAACGCGGCAGCTTATACCACCCGAGCGTTACCGACCACTGCCGTTGGTGGTCGGTAAGTTATCCTCCGCCGAGGACGACGCGCGTTACCGTTGCACACGTAAAAACTTTTTCGCGAATCTTCGCGAATTTTTCGCGCGGTAAATCTTCGTCTCCGCGTACTCCGTCCGACGAGCCTACTCTCGCCCGCACCCGTCGACCCGTTCTCTAGCTATACGGCGACAAAGAAATCGCAAAATTTCACTAATTTGACGTCACCGAAAAAGTTACGGCCAACTGGGAATTAATGGTATATCGCCTTTCGGAATTTTCCGGGAGCCCGTCGGTCCTTCGGCCCCGCTCGGCTCGGCTCGGCTCGGCTCGAGGTCGAGGTCGTCGGTAGCGACGATGGTGGCGGGGAGGAGCGCAATTGGTCTGTCATCGCCATCCTCCCACCAACCCCCCCTCCCTTTAAAATTAATGGAAAATGTAAACCCAAACGTAGAGTCGGATTCGTAACCTCGAAGTTACAAGTCGATTCGCTCAACTATCAAGGCAGAGTAAACGCGGCGACTGTGGCGGCACTCGCCACCTATGCGAAGTCAGCGTCGCGAAGTTGGCGTTAAATTCGAACGTTTGAATCAGTTATTATCTTTCGGGCCCTTTTCAGCCCTGAACCGTGGAAGCGCCGAAATTCTGGTTTCATTTTTAACGCGGCAGCTTATACCCCCCGCGCATACCGACCACTGCCGCTGGTGGTCGGTAACTTATCCTCCGCCGAGGTCGACGCGCGTTACCGATGCACACGTAAAAACTTTTTCGCGAATTTTCGCGCGGTAAACCTTCGTCTCCGCGTCCTCCGTCCGACGAGCCTACTCTCGCCCGCACCCGTCGACCCGTTCTCGAGCTATACGGCGACAAAGAAATCGCAAAATTTCACTAATTTGACGTCACCGAAAAAGTTACGGCCAACTGGGAATTAAAGGTATATCGCCTTTCGGAATTTTCCGGGAGTCCGTCGGTCCTTCGGCCCCGCTCGGCTCGGCTCGGCTCGAGGTCGAGGTCGTCGGTAGCGACGATGGTGGCGGGGAGGTGCGCAATTGGTCTGTCATCGCCATCCTCCCCCCAATCCCCCCTCTCTTTAAAATTAATGGAAAATGTAAACCCAAACGTAGAGTCGGATTCGTAACCTCGAAGTTACAAGTCGATTCGCACAACTATCAAGGGAGAGTAAACGCGGCGACTGTGGCGGCACTCGCCACCTATGCGAAGTCAGCGTCGCGAAGTTGGCGTTAAATTCGAACGTTTGAATCAGTTATTTTCTTTCGGGCCCTTTTCAGCCCTGAACCGTGGAAGCGCCGAAATTCGGGTTTCATTTTTAACGCGGCAGCTTATACCCCCCGAGCGTTACCGACCACTGCCGTTGGTGGTCGGTAAGTTATCCTCCGCCGAGGACGACGCGCGTTACCGTTGCACACGTAAAAACTTTTTCGCGAATCTTCGCGAATTTTTCGCGCGGTAAACCTTCGTCTCCGCGTCCTCCGTCCGACGAGCCTACTCTCGCCCGCACCCGTCGACCCGTTCTCGAGCTATACGGCGACAAAGAAACTTTGATTTTTCACTAATTTGACGTCATCGAGAATGATACGGCCAACTGGGTTTAAAGGTATATCGCCTTTCCGAATTTTCTGGGAGCCCGTCAGGCCTTCGGCCCCGCTCGGCTCGGCTCGGCTCGGCTCGAGGTCGAGGTCGTCGGTAGCGACGATGGTGGCGGGGAGGAGCGCAATTGGTCTGTCATCGCCATCCTCCCACCAACCCCCCCTCCCTTTAAAATTAATGGAAAATGTAAACCCAAACGTAGAGTCGGATTCGTAACCTCGAAGTTACAAGTCGATTCGCTCAACTATCAAGGGAGAGTAAACGCTGCGACTGTGGCGGCACTCGCCACCGATGCGAAGTCAGCGTCGCGCAGTTGGCGTTAAATTCGAACGTTTGAATCAGTTATTTTCTTTCGGGCCCTTTTCAGCCCTGAACCGTGGAAGCGCCGAAATTCGGGTTTCATTTTTAACGCGGCAGCTTATACCCCCGAGCGTTACCGACCACTGCCGTTGGTGGTCGGTAAGTTATCCTCCGCCGAGGTCGACGCGCGTTACCGATGCACACGTAAAAACTTTTTCGCGAATCTTCGCGAATTTTTCGCGCGGTAAACCTTCGTCTCCGCGTCCTCCGTCCGACGAGCCTACTCTCGCCCGCACCCGTCGACCCGTTCTCGAGCTATACGGCGACAAAGTAATCGCAAAATTTCACTAATTTGACGTCACCGAAAAAGTTACGTCCAACTGGGAATTAAAGGTATATCGCCTTTCGGAATTTTCCGGGAGCCCGTCGGTCCTTCGGCCCCGCTCGGCTCGGCTCGGCTCGAGGTCGAGGTCGAGGTCGAGGTCGTCGGTAGCGACGATGGTGGCGGGGAGGTGCGCAATTGGTCTGTCATCGCCATCCTCCCCCCAACCCCCCCTCCCTTTAAAATTAATGGAAAATGTAAACCCAAACGTAGAGTCGGATTCGTAACCTCGAAGTTACAAGTCGATTCGCTCAACTATCAAGAGAGAGTAAACGCTGCGACTGTGGCGGCACTCGCCACCTATGCGAAGTCAGCGTCGCGAAGTTGGCGTTAAATTCGAACGTTTGAATCAGTTATTTTCTTTCGGGCCCTTTTCAGCCCTGAACCGTGGAAGCGCCGAAATTCGGGTTTCATTTTTAACGCGTCAGTTTATACCCCCCGCGCATACCGACCACTGCCGCTGGTGGTCGGTAACTTATCCTCCGCCGAGGTCGACGCGCGTTACCGATGCACACGTAAAAACTTTTTCGCGAATCTTCGCGAATTTTTCGCGCGGTAAACCTTCGTCTCCGCGTCCTACGTCCGACGAGCCTACTCTCGCCCGCACCCGTCGACCCGTTCTCGAGCTATACGGCGACAAAGAAATCGCAAAATTTCACTAATTTGACGTCACCGAAAAAGTTACGGCCAACTGGGAATTAAAGGTATATCGCCTTTCGGAATTTTCCGGGAGCCCGTCGGTCCTTCGGCCCCGCTCGGCTCGGCTCGGCTCGAGGTCGAGGTCGTCGGTAGCGACGGTGGTGGCGGGGAGGTGCGCAATTGGTCTGTCATCGCCATCCTCCCCCCAACCCCCCCTCCCTTTAAAATTAATGGAAAATGTAAACCCAAACGTAGAGTCGGATTCGTAACCTCGAAGTTACAAGTCGATTCGCTCAACTATCAAGAGAGAGTAAACGCGGCGACTGTGGCGGCACTCGCCACCTATGCGAAGTCAGCGTCGCGAAGTTGGCGTTAAATTCGAACGTTTGAATCAGTTATTTTCTTTCGGGCCCTTTTCAGCCCTGAACCGTGGAAGCGCCGAAATTCGGGTTTCATTTTTAACGCGGCAGTTTATACCCCCCGTGCATACCGACCACTGCCGCTTGTGGTCGGTAACTTATCCTCCGCCGAGGTCGACGCGCGTTACCGATGCACACGTAAAAACTTTTTCGCGAATCTTCGCGAATTTTTCGCGCGGTAAACCTTCGTCTCCGCGTCCTCCGTCCGACGAGCCTACTCTCGCCCGCACCCGTCGACCCGTTCTCGAGCTATACGGCGACAAAGAAATCGCAAAATTTCACTAATTTGACGTCACCGAAAAAGTTACGGCCAACTGGGAATTAAAGGTATATCGCCTTTCGGAATTTTCCGGGAGCCGGTCGGTCCATCGGCCCCGCTCGGCTCGGCTCGGCTCGAGGTCGAGGTCGTCGGTAGCGACGATGGTGGCGGGGAGGTGCGCAATTGGTCTGTCATCGCCATCCTCCCCCCAATCCCCCCTCTCTTTAAAATTAATGGAAAATGTAAACCCAAACGTAGAGTCGGATTCGTAACCTCGAAGTTACAAGTCGATTCGCACAACTATCAAGGGAGAGTATACGCGGCGACTGTGGCGGCACTCGCCACCTATGCGAAGTCAGCGTCGCGAAGTTGGCGTTAAATTCGAACGTTTGAATCAGTTATTTTCTTTCGGGCCCTTTTGAGCCCTGAACCGTGGAAGCGCCGAAATTCGGGTTTCATTTTTAACGCGGCAGCTTATACCCCCCGAGCGTTACCGACCACTGCCGTTGGTGGTCGGTAAGTTATCCTCCGCCGAGGACGACGCGCGTTACCGTTGCACACGTAAAAACTTTTTCGCGAATCTTCGCGAATTTTTCGCGCGGTAAATCTTCGTCTCCGCGTACTCCGTCCGACGAGCCTACTCTCGCCCGCACCCGTCGACCCGTTCTCTAGCTATACGGCGACAAAGAAATCGCAAAATTTCACTAATTTGACGTCACCGAAAAAGTTACGGCCAACTGGGAATTAATGGTATATCGCCTTTCGGAATTTTCCGGGAGCCCGTCGGTCCTTCGGCCCCGCTCGGCTCGGCTCGGCTCGAGGTCGAGGTCGAGGTCGTCGGTAGCGACGATGGTGGCGGGGAGGTGCGCAATTGGTCTGTCATCGCCATCCTCCCCCAACCCCCCCTCCCTTTAAAATTAATGGAAAATGTAAACCCAAACGTAGAGTCGGATTCGTAACCTCGAAGTTACAAGTCGATTCGCTCAACTATCAAGGCAGAGTAAACGCGGCGACTGTGGCGGCACTCGCCACCTATGCGAAGTCAGCGTCGCGAAGTTGGCGTTAAATTCGAACGTTTGAATCAGTTATTATCTTTCGGGACCTTTTCAGCCCTGAACCGTGGAAGCGCCGAAATTCTGGTTTCATTTTTAACGCGGCAGTTTATACGCCCCGCGCATACCCACCACTGCCGCTGGTGGTCGGTAACTTATCCTCCGCCGAGGTCGACGCGCGTTACCGATGCACACGTAAAAACTTTTTCGCGAATTTTCGCGCGGTAAACCTTCGTCTCCGCGTCCTCCGTCCGACGAGCCTACTCTCGCCCGCACCCGTCGACCCGTTCTCGAGCTATACGGCGACAAAGAATCTTTGATTTTTCACTAATTTGACGTCATCGAGAATGTTACGGCCAACTGGGTTTAAAGGTATATCGCCTTTCCGAATTTTCTGGGAGCCCGTTGGGCCTTCGGCCCCGCTCGGCTCGGCTCGGCTCGGCTCGAGGTCGAGGTCGTCGGTAGCGACGATGGTGGCGGGGAGGAGCGCAATTGGTCTGTCATCGCCATCCTCCCCCAACCCCCCCTCCCTTTAAAATTAATGGAAAATGTAAACCCAAACGTAGAGTCGGATTCGTAACCTCGAAGTTACAAGTCGATTCGCTCAACTATCAAGGCAGAGTAAACGCGGCGACTGTGGCGGCACTCGCCACCTATGCGAAGTCAGCGTCGCGAAGTTGGCGTTAAATTCGAACGTTTGAATCAGTTATTATCTTTCGGGACCTTTTCAGCCCTGAACCGTGGAAGCGCCGAAATTCTGGTTTCATTTTTAACGCGGCAGTTTATACGCCCCGCGCATACCCACCACTGCCGCTGGTGGTCGGTAACTTATCCTCCGCCGAGGTCGACGCGCGTTACCGATGCACACGTAAAAACTTTTTCGCGAATTTTCGCGCGGTAAACCTTCGTCTCCGCGTCCTCCGTCCGACGAGCCTACTCTCGCCCGCACCCGTCGACCCGTTCTCGAGCTATACGGCGACAAAGAATCTTTGATTTTTCACTAATTTGACGTCATCGAGAATGTTACGGCCAACTGGGTTTAAAGGTATATCGCCTTTCCGAATTTTCTGGGAGCCCGTTGGGCCTTCGGCCCCGCTCGGCTCGGCTCGGCTCGGCTCGAGGTCGAGGTCGTCGGTAGCGACGATGGTGGCGGGGAGGAGCGCAATTGGTCTGTCATCGCCATCCTCCCACCAACCCCCCCTCCCTTTAAAATTAATGGAAAATGTAAACCCAAACGTAGAGTCGGATTCGTAACCTCGAAGTTACAAGTCGATTCGCTCAACTATCAAGGCAGAGTAAACGCGGCGACTGTGGCGGCACTCGCCACCTATGCGAAGTCAGCGTCGCGAAGTTGGCGTTAAATTCGAACGTTTGAATCAGTTATTATCTTTCGGGCCCTTTTCAGCCCTGAACCGTGGAAGCGCCGAAATTCTGGTTTCATTTTTAACGCGGCAGCTTATACCCCCCGCGCATACCGACCACTGCCGCTGGTGGTCGGTAACTTATCCTCCGCCGAGGTCGACGCGCGTTACCGATGCACACGTAAAAACTTTTTCGCGAATTTTCGCGCGGTAAACCTTCGTCTCCGCGTCCTCCGTCCGACGAGCCTACTCTCGCCCGCACCCGTCGACCCGTTCTCGAGCTATACGGCGACAAAGAAATCGCAAAATTTCACTAATTTGACGTCACCGAAAAAGTTACGGCCAACTGGGAATTAAAGGTATATCGCCTTTCGGAATTTTCCGGGAGTCCGTCGGTCCTTCGGCCCCGCTCGGCTCGGCTCGGCTCGAGGTCGAGGTCGTCGGTAGCGACGATGGTGGCGGGGAGGTGCGCAATTGGTCTGTCATCGCCATCCTCCCCCCAATCCCCCCTCTCTTTAAAATTAATGGAAAATGTAAACCCAAACGTAGAGTCGGATTCGTAACCTCGAAGTTACAAGTCGATTCGCACAACTATCAAGGGAGAGTAAACGCGGCGACTGTGGCGGCACTCGCCACCTATGCGAAGTCAGCGTCGCGAAGTTGGCGTTAAATTCGAACGTTTGAATCAGTTATTTTCTTTCGGGCCCTTTTCAGCCCTGAACCGTGGAAGCGCCGAAATTCGGGTTTCATTTTTAACGCGGCAGCTTATACCCCCCGAGCGTTACCGACCACTGCCGTTGGTGGTCGGTAAGTTATCCTCCGCCGAGGACGACGCGCGTTACCGTTGCACACGTAAAAACTTTTTCGCGAATCTTCGCGAATTTTTCGCGCGGTAAACCTTCGTCTCCGCGTCCTCCGTCCGACGAGCCTACTCTCGCCCGCACCCGTCGACCCGTTCTCGAGCTATACGGCGACAAAGAAACTTTGATTTTTCACTAATTTGACGTCATCGAGAATGATACGGCCAACTGGGTTTAAAGGTATATCGCCTTTCCGAATTTTCTGGGAGCCCGTCAGGCCTTCGGCCCCGCTCGGCTCGGCTCGGCTCGGCTCGAGGTCGAGGTCGTCGGTAGCGACGATGGTGGCGGGGAGGAGCGCAATTGGTCTGTCATCGCCATCCTCCCACCAACCCCCCCTCCCTTTAAAATTAATGGAAAATGTAAACCCAAACGTAGAGTCGGATTCGTAACCTCGAAGTTACAAGTCGATTCGCTCAACTATCAAGGGAGAGTAAACTCGGCGACTGTGGCGGCACTCGCCACCTATGCGAAGTCAGCGTCGCGAAGTTGGCGTTAAATTCGAACGTTTGAATCAGTTATTTTCTTTCGGGCCCTTTTCAGCCCTGGACCGTGGAAGCGCCGAAATTCGGGTTTCATTTTTAACGCGGCAGCTTATACCCCCCGCGCGTTACCGACCACCGCCGGTGGTTGTCGATAAATTATCCTCCGCCGATGTCGACGCGCGTTACCGATGCACACGTAAAAACTTTTTCGCGAATCTTCGCGAATTTTTCGCGCGGTAAACCTTCGTCTCCGCGTCCTCCGTCCGACGAGCCTACTCTCGCCCGCACCCGTCGACCCGTTCTCGAGCTATACGGCGACAAAGAAACTTTGATTTTTCACTAATTTGACGTCATCGAGAATGTTACGGCCAACTGGGTTTAAAGGTATATCGCCTTTCCGAATTTTCTGGGAGCCCGTCAGGCCTTCGGCCCCGCTCGGCTCGGCTCGGCTCGGCTCGAGGTCGAGGTCGTCGGTAGCGACGATGGTGGCGGGGAGGTGCGCAATTGGTCTGTCATCGCCATCCTCCCCCCAACCCCCCCTCCCTTTAAAATTAATGGAAAATGTAAACCTAAACGTAGAGTCGGATTCGTAACCTCGAAGTTACAAGTCGATTCACTCAACTATCAAGGGAGAGTAAACGCGGCGACTGTGGCGGCACTCGCCACGTATGCGAAATTAGCGTCGCGCAGTTGGCGTTAAATTCGAACGTTTGAATCAGTTATTTTCTTTCGGGCCCTTTTCAGCCCTGAACCGTGGAAGCGCCGAAATTCGGGTTTCATTTTTAACGCGGCAGCTTATACCCCCCGAGCGTTACCGACCACTGCCGGTGGTGGTCGGTAACTTATCCTCCGCAGAGGTCGACGCGCGTTACCGATGCACACGTAAAAACTTTTTCGCGAATCTCCGCGAATTTTTCGCGCGGTAAACCTTCGTCTCCGCGTCATCCGTCCGACGTGCCTACTCTCGCCCGCACCCGTCGACCCGTTCTCGAGCTATTCACTAATTTGACGTCACCGAAAAAGTTACGGCCAACTAGGAATTAAAGGTATATCGTCTTTCCGAATTTTCCGGGAGCCCGTCGGGCCTTCGGCCCCGCTCGGCGCGGCTCGGCTCGGCTCGAGGTCGAGGTCGTCGGTAGCGACGATGGTGGCGGGGAGGCGCGCGATTGGTCTGTCATCGCCATCCTCCCCCCAACCCCTCCTCCCTTTAAAATTATTGGAAAATGTAAACCTAAACGTAGAGTCGGATTCGTAACCTCGAAGTTACAAGTCCATTCGCTCAACTATCAAGGGAGAGTAAACGCGGCGACTGTGGCGGCACTCGCCACCGATGCGAAGTCAGCATCACGAAGTTGGCGTTAAATTCGAACGTTTGAATCAGTTATTTTCTTTCCGGCCCTTTTCAGCCATGAACCGTGGAAGCGCCGAAATTCAGGTTTCATTTTTAACGCGGCAGCTTATACCCCCCGAGCGTTACCGACCACTGCCGGTGGTGGTCGGTAAATTATCCTCCGCCGAGGTCGACGCGCCTTACCGATGCACACGTAAAAAATTTTTCGCGAATTTTCGCGAATTTTTCGGGCGGTAAACCTTCGTCTCCGCGTCCTCCTTCCGACGAGCCCACTCTCGCCCGCACCCGTCGACCCGTTCTCGAGCTATACGGCGACAAAGAAACTTTGATTTTTCACTAATTTGACGTCATCGAGAAAGTTACGGCCAACTGGGAATTAAAGGTATATCGCCTTTCGGAATTTTCCGGGAGCCCGTCGGTCCTTCGGCCCCGCTCGGCTCGGCTCGCCTCGAGGTCGAGGTTGTCGGTAGCGACGATGGTGGCGGGGAGGCGCGCGATTGGTCTGTCATCGCCATCCTCCCCCCAACCCCCCCTCCCTTTAAAATTAATGGAAAATGTAAACCCAAACGTAGAGTCGGATTCGTAACCTCGAAGTTACAAGTCGATTGGCTCAACTATCAAGGGAGAGTAAACGCGGCGACTGTGGCGGCACTCGCCACCGATGCGAAGTCAGCATCACGAAGTTGGCGTTAAATTCGAACGTTTGAATCAGTTATTTTCTTTCCGGCCCTTTTCAGCCATGAACCGTGGAAGCGCCGAAATTCGGGTTTCATTTTTAACGCGGCAGCTTATACCCCCCGAGCGTTACCGACCACTGCCGGTGGTGGTCGGTAACTTATCCTCCGCCGATGTCGACGCGCGTTACCGATGCACACGTAAAAACTTTTTCGCGAATCTTCGCGAATTTTTCGCGCGGTAAACCTTCGTCTCCGCGTCCTCCGTCCGACGAGCCTACTCTCGCCCGCACCCGTCGACCCGTTCTCGAGCTATACGGCGACAAAGAAACTTTGATTTTTCACTAATTTGACGTCATCGAGAATGTTACGGCCAACTGGGTTTAAAGGTATATCGCCTTTCCGAATTTTCTGGGAGCCCGTCAGGCCTTCGGCCCCGCTCGGCTCGGCTCGGCTCGGCTCGAGGTCGAGGTCGTCGGTAGCGACGATGGTGGCGGGGAGGTGCGCAATTGGTCTGTCATCGCCATCCTCCCCCCAACCCCCCCTCCCTTTAAAATTAATGGAAAATGTAAACCTAAACGTAGAGTCGGATTCGTAACCTCGAAGTTACAAGTCCATTCACTCAACTATCAAGGGAGAGTAAACGCGGCGACTGTGGCGGCACTCGCCACGTATGCGAAATTAGCGTCGCGCAGTTGGCGTTAAATTCGAACGTTTGAATCAGTTATTTTCTTTCGGGCCCTTTTCAGCCCTGAACCGTGGAAGCGCCGAAATTCGGGTTTCATTTTTAACGCGGCAGCTTATACCCCCCGAGCGTTACCGACCACTGCCGGTGGTGGTCGGTAACTTATCCTCCGCAGAGGTCGACGCGCGTTACCGATGCACACGTAAAAACTTTTTCGCGAATCTCCGCGAATTTTTCGCGCGGTAAACCTTCGTCTCCGCGTCATCCGTCCGACGAGCCTACTCTCGCCCGCACCCGTCGACCCGTTCTCGAGCTATTCACTAATTTGACGTCACCGAAAAAGTTACGGCCAACTAGGAATTAAAGGTATATCGTCTTTCCGAATTTTCCGGGAGCCCGTCGGGCCTTCGGCCCCGCTCGGCGCGGCTCGGCTCGTCTCGAGGTCGAGGTCGTCGGTAGCGACGATGGTGGCGGGGAGGCGCGCGATTGGTCTGTCATCGCCATCCTCCCCCCAACCCCTCCTCCCTTTAAAATTATTGGAAAATGTAAACCTAAACGTAGAGTCGGATTCGTAACCTCGAAGTTACAAGTCCATTCGCTCAACTATCAAGGGAGAGTAAACGCGGCGACTGTGGCGGCACTCGCCACCGATGCGAAGTCAGCATCACGAAGTTGGCGTTAAATTCGAACGTTTGAATCAGTTATTTTCTTTCCGGCCCTTTTCAGCCATGAACCGTGGAAGCGCCGAAATTCAGGTTTCATTTTTAACGCGGCAGCTTATACCCCCCGAGCGTTACCGACCACTGCCGGTGGTGGTCGGTAAATTATCCTCCGCCGAGGTCGACGCGCCTTACCGATGCACACGTAAAAAATTTTTCGCGAATTTTCGCGAATTTTTCGGGCGGTAAACCTTCGTCTCCGCGTCCTCCTTCCGACGAGCCCACTCTCGCCCGCACCCGTCGACCCGTTCTCGAGCTATACGGCGACAAAGAAACTTTGATTTTTCACTAATTTGACGTCATCGAGAAAGTTACGGCCAACTGGGAATTAAAGGTATATCGCCTTTCGGAATTTTCCGGGAGCCCGTCGGTCCTTCGGCCCCGCTCGGCTCGGCTCGGCTCGAGGTCGAAGTCGTCGGTAGCGACGATGGTGGCGGGGAGGCGCGCGATTGGTCTGTCATCGCCATCCTCCCCCCAACCCCCCCTCCCTTTAAAATTAATGGAAAATGTAAACCCAAACGTAGAGTCGGATTCGTAACCTCGAAGTTACAAGTCGATTCTCTCAACTATCAAGGGAGAGTAAACGCGGCGACTGTGGCGGCACTCGCCACCGATGCGAAGTCAGCATCACGAAGTTGGCGTTAAATTCGAACGTTTGAATCAGTTATTTTCTTTCCGGCCCTTTTCAGCCATGAACCGTGGAAGCGCCGAAATTCGGGTTTCATTTTTAACGCGGCAGCTTATACCCCCCGAGCGTTACCGACCACTGCCGGTGGTGGTCGGTAACTTATCCTCCGCCGAGGTCGACGCGCGTTACCGATGCACACGTAAAAAATTTTTCGCGAATTTTCGCGAATTTTTCGCGCGGTAAACCTTCGTCTCCGCGTCCTCAGTCCGACGAGCCCACTCTCGCCCGCAACCGTCGACCCGTTCTCGAGCTATACGGCGACAAACAAACTTTGATTTTTCACTAATTTGACGTCATCGAGAAAGTTACGGCCAACTGGGAATTAAAGGTATATCGCCTTTCGGAATTTTCCGGGAGCCCGTCGGTCCTTCGGCCCTGCTCGGCTTGGCTCGGCTCGAGGTCGAAGTCGTCGGTAGCGACGGTGGTGGCGGGGAGGCGCGCGATTGGTCTGTCATCGCCATCCTCCCCCCAATCCCCCCTCCCTTTAAAATTAATGGAAAATGTAAACCCAAACGTAGAGTCGGATTCGTAACCTCGATGTTACAAGTCGATTCGCTCAACTATCAAGGGAGAGTAAACGCGGCGACTGTGGCGGCACTCGCCACCGATGCGAAGTCAGCATCACGAAGTTGGCGTTAAATTCGAACGTTTGAATCAGTTATTTTCTTTCCGGCCCTTTTCAGCCATGAACCGTGGAAGCGCCGAAATTCGGGTTTCATTTTTAACGCGGCAGCTTATACCCCCCGAGCGTTACCGACCACTGCCGGTGGTGGTCGGTAACTTATCCTCCGCCGAGGTCGACGCGCGTTACCGATGCACAATCAAAAAATTTTTCGCGAATTTTCGCGAATTTTTCGCGCGGTAAACCTTCGTCTCCGCGTCCTCCGTCCGACGAGCCCACTCTCGCCCGCACCCGTCGACCCGTTCTCGAGCTATACGGCGACAAAGAAACTTTGATTTTTCACTAATTTGACGTCATCGAGAAAGTTACGGCCAACTGGGAATTAAAGGTATATCGCCTTTCGGAATTTTCCGGGAGCCCGTCGGTCCTTCGGCCCCGCTCGGCTCGGCTCGCCTCGAGGTCGAGGTTGTCGGTAGCGACGATGGTGGCGGGGAGGCGCGCGATTGGTCTGTCATCGCCATCCTCCCCCCAACCCCCCCTCCCTTTAAAATTAATGGAAAATGTAAACCCAAACGTAGAGTCGGATTCGTAACCTCGAAGTTACAAGTCGATTGGCTCAACTATCAAGGGAGAGTAAACGCGGCGACTGTGGCGGCACTCGCCACCGATGCGAAGTCAGCATCACGAAGTTGGCGTTAAATTCGAACGTTTGAATCAGTTATTTTCTTTCCGGCCCTTTTCAGCCATGAACCGTGGAAGCGCCGAAATTCGGGTTTCATTTTTAACGCGGCAGCTTATACCCCCCGAGCGTTACCGACCACTGCCGGTGGTGGTCGGTAACTTATTCTCCGCCGAGGTCGACGCGCGTTACCGATGCACACGTAAAAAATTTTTCGCGAATTTTCGCGAATTTTTCGCGCGGTAAACCTTCGTCTCCGCGTCCTCAGTCCGACGAGCCCACTCTCGCCCGCAACCGTCGACCCGTTCTCGAGCTATACGGCGACAAAGAAACTTTGATTTTTCACTAATTTGACGTCATCGAGAAAGTTACGGCCAACTGGGAATTAAAGGTATATCGCCTTTCGGAATTTTCCGGGAGCCCGTCGGTCCTTCGGCCCCGCTCGGCTCGGCTCGCCTCGAGGTCGAGGTCGTCGGTAGCGACGATGGTGGCGGGGAGGCGCGCGATTGGTCTGTCATCGCCATCCTCCCCCCAATCCCCCCTCCCTTTAAAATTAATGGAAAATGTAAACCCAAACGTAGAGTCGGATTCGTAACCTCGATGTTACAAGTCGATTCGCTCAACTATCAAGGGAGAGTAAACGCGGCGACTGTGGCGGCACTCGCCACCGATGCGAAGTCAGCATCACGAAGTTGGCGTTAAATTCGAACGTTTGAATCAGTTATTTTCTTTCCGGCCCTTTTCAGCCATGAACCGTGGAAGCGCCGAAATTCGGGTTTCATTTTTAACGCGGCAGCTTATACCCCCCGAGCGTTACCGACCACTGCCGGTGGTGGTCGGTAACTTATCCTCCGCCGAGGTCGACGCGCGTTACCGATGCACAATCAAAAAATTTTTCGCGAATTTTCGCGAATTTTTCGCGCGGTAAACCTTCGTCTCCGCGTCCTCCGTCCGACGAGCCCACTCTCGCCCGCACCCGTCGACCCGTTCTCGAGCTATACGGCATCAAAGAAACTTTGATTTTTCACTAATTTGACGTCATCGAGAAAGTTACGGCCAACTGGGAATTAAAGGTATATCGCCTTTCGGAATTTTCCGGGAGCCCGTCGGTCCTTCGGCCCCGCTCGGCTCGGCTCGCCTCGAGGTCGAGGTCGTCGGTAGCGACGATGGTGGCGGGGAGGCGCGCTATTGGTCTGTCATCGCCATCCTCCCCCAACCCCCCCTCCCTTTAAAATTAATGGAAAATGTAAACCCAAACGTAGAGTCGGATTCGTAACCTCGAAGTTACAAGTCGATTCGCTCAACTATCAAGGGAGAGTAAACGCGGCGACTGTGGCGGCACTCGCCACCGATGCGAAGTCAGCATCACGAAGTTGGCGTTAAATTCGAACGTTTGAATCAGTTATTTTCTTTCCGGCCCTTTTCAGCCATGAACCGTGGAAGCGCCGAAATTCGGGTTTCATTTTTAACGCGGCAGCTTATACCCCCCGAGCGTTACCGACCACTGCCGGTGGTGGTCGGTAACTTATCCTCCGCCGAGGTCGACGCGCGTTACCGATGCACACGTAAAAAATTTTTCGCGAATTTTCGCGAATTTTTCGCGCGGTAAACCTTCGTCTCCGCGTCCTCAGTCCGACGAGCCCACTCTCGCCCGCAACCGGCGACCCGTTCTCGAGCTATACGGCGACAAAGAAACTTTGATTTTTCACTAATTTGACGTCATCGAGAAAGTTACGGCCAACTGGGAATTAAAGGTATATCGCCTTTCGGAATTTTCCGGGAGCCCGTCGGTCCTTCGGCCCCGCTCGGCTCGGCTCGCCTCGAGGTCGAGGTCGTCGGTAGCGACGATGGTGGCGGGGAGGCGCGCGATTGGTCTGTCATCGCCATCCTCCCCCCAACCCCCCCTCCCTTTAAAATTAATGGAAAATGTAAACCCAAACGTAGAGTCGGATTCGTAACCTCGAATTTACAAGTCGATTCGCTCAACTATCAAGGGAGAGTAAACGCGGCGACTGTGGCGGCACTCGCCACCGATGCGAAGTCAGCATCACGAAGTTGGCGTTAAATTCGAACGTTTGAATCAGTTATTTTCTTTCCGGCCCTTTTCAGCCCTGAACCGTGGAAGCGCCGAATTTCGGGTTTCATTTTTAACGCGGCAGCTTATACCCCCCGAGAGTTACCGACCACTGCCGGTGGTGGTCGGTAAGTTATCCTCCGCAGAGGTCGACGCGCGTTATCGATGCACACGTAAAAAATTTTTCGCGAATTCTTCGCGCGGTAAACCTTCGTCTCCGCGTCCTTCGTCCGACGAGCCCACTCTCGCCCGCACCCGTCAACCCGTTCTCGAGCTATACGGCGACAAAGAAACTTTGATTTTTCACTAATTTTACGTCATCGAGAAAATTATGGCCAACTGGGAATTAAAGGTATATCGCCTTTCGGAATTTTCCGGGAGCCCGTCGGTCCTTCGGCCCCGCTCGGCTCGGCTCGGCTCGAGGTCGAAGTCGTCGGTAGCGACGATGGTGGCGGGGAGGCGCGCGATTGGTCTGTCATCGCCATCTTCCCCCCAACCCCCCCTCCCTTTAAAATTAATGGAAAATGTAAACCCAAACGTAGAGTCGGATTCGTAACCTCGGAGTTACAAGTCGATTCGCTCAACTATCAAGGGAGAGTAAACGCGGCGACTGTGGCGGCACTCGCCACCGATGCGAAGTCAGCATCACGAAGTTGGCGTTAAATTCGAACGTTTGAATCAGTTATTTTCTTTCCGGCCCTTTTCAGCCATGAACCGTGGAAGCGCCGAAATTCGGGTTTCATTTTTAACGCGGCAGCTTATACCCCCCGAGCGTTACCGACCACTGCCGGTGGTGGTCGGTAACTTATCCTCCGCCGAGGTCGACGCGCGTTACCGATGCACAATCAAAAAATTTTTCGCGAATTTTCGCGAATTTTTCGCGCGGTAAACCTTCGTCTCCGCGTCCTCCGTCCGACGAGCCCACTCTCGCCCGCACCCGTCGACCCGTTCTCGAGCTATACGGCGACAAAGAAACTTTGATTTTTCACTAATTTGACGTCATCGAGAAAGTTACGGCCAACTGGGAATTAAAGGTATATCGCCTTTCGGAATTTTCCGGGAGCCCGTCGGTCCTTCGGCCCCGCTCGGCTCGGCTCGGCTCGAGGTCGAAGTCGTCGGTAGCGACGATGGTGGCGGGGAGGCGCGCGATTGGTCTGTCATCGCCATCCTCCCCCCAACCCCCCCTCCCTTTAAAATTAATGGAAAATGTAAACCCAAACGTAGAGTCGGATTCGTAACCTCGAAGTTACAAGTCGATTCGCTCAACTATCAAGGGAGAGTAAACGCGGCGACTGTGGCGGCACTCGCCACCGATGCGAAGTCAGCATCACGAAGTTGGCGTTAAATTCGAACGTTTGAATCAGTTATTTTCTTTCCGGCCCTTTTCAGCCATGAACCGTGGAAGCGCCGAAATTCGGGTTTCATTTTTAACGCGGCAGCTTATACCCCCCGAGCGTTACCGACCACTGCCGGTGGTGGTCGGTAACTTATCCTCCGCCGAGGTCGACGCGCGTTACCGATGCACACGTAAAAAATTTTTCGCGAATTTTCGCGAATTTTTCGCGCGGTAAACCTTCGTCTCCGCGTCCTCAGTCCGACGAGCCCACTCTCGCCCGCAACCGTCGACCCGTTCTCGAGCTATACGGCGACAAAGAAACTTTGATTTTTCACTAATTTGACGTCATCGAGAAAGTTACGGCCAACTGGGAATTAAAGGTATATCGCCTTTCGGAATTTTCCGGGAGCCCGTCGGTCCTTCGGCCCCGCTCGGCTCGGCTCGCCTCGAGGTCGAGGTCGTCGGTAGCGACGATGGTGGCGGGGAGGCGCGCGATTGGTCTGTCATCGCCATCCTCCCCCCAACCCCCCCTCCCTTTAAAATTAATGGAAAATGTAAACCCAAACGTAGAGTCGGATTCGTAACCTCGAATTTACAAGTCGATTCGCTCAACTATCAAGGGAGTGTAAACGCGGCGACTGTGGCGGCACTCGCCACCGATGCGAAGTCAGCATCACGAAGTTGGCGTTAAATTCGAACGTTTGAATCAGTTATTTTCTTTCCGGCCCTTTTCAGCCCTGAACCGTGGAAGCGCCGAATTTCGGGTTTCATTTTTAACGCGGCAGCTTATACCCCCCGAGAGTTACCGACCACTGCCGGTGGTGGTCGGTAAGTTATCCTCCGCCGAGGTCGACGCGCGTTATCGATGCACACGTAAAAAATTTTTCGCGAATTCTTCGCGCGGTAAACCTTCGTCTCCGCGTCCTCCGTCCGACGAGCCCACTCTCGCCCGCACCCGTCAACCCGTTCTCGAGCTATACGGCGACAAAGAAACTTTGATTTTTCACTAATTTGACGTCATCGAGAAAGTTATGGCCAACTGGGAATTAAAGGTATATCGCCTTTCGGAATTTTCCGGGAGCCCGTCGGTCCTTCGGCCCCGCTCGGCTCGGCTCGGCTCGAGGTCGAAGTCGTCGGTAGCGACGATGGTGGCGGGGAGGCGCGCGATTGGTCTGTCATCGCCATCCTCCCCCCAACCCCCCCTCCCTTTAAAATTAATGGAAAATGTAAACCCAAACGTAGAGTCGGATTCGTAACCTCGAAGTTACAAGTCGATTCGCTCAACTATCAAGGGAGAGTAAACGCGGCGACTGTGGCGGCACTCGCCACCGATGCGAAGTCAGCATCACGAAGTTGGCGTTAAATTCGAACGTTTGAATCAGTTATTTTCTTTCCGGCCCTTTTCAGCCCTGAACCGTGGAAGCGCCGAAATTCGGGTTTCATTTTTAACGCGGCAGCTTATACCCCCCGAGCGTTACCGACCAGTGCCGGTGGTGGTCGGTAAGTTATCCTCCGCCGAGGTCGACGCGCGTTATCGATGCACACGTAAAAAATTTTTCGCGAATTTTCGCGAATTTTTCGCGCGGTAAACCTTCGTCTCCGCGTCCTCCGTCCGACGAGCCCACTCTCGCCCGCACCCGTCGACCCGTTCTCGAGCTATACGGCGACAAAGAAACTTTTATTTTGTCACTAATTTGACGTCATCGAGAAAGTTACGGCCAACTGGGAATTAAAGGTATATCGCCTTTCGGAATTTTCCGGGAGCCCGTCGGTCCTTCGGCCCCTCTCGGCTCGGCTCGGCTCGAGGTCGAAGTCGTCGGTAGCGACGATGGTGGCGGGGAGGCGCGCGATTGGTCTGTCATCGCCATCCTCCCCCCAACCCCCCCTCCCTTTAAAATTAATGGAAAATGTAAACCCAAACGTAGAGTCGGATTCGTAACCTCGAAGTTACAAGTCGATTCGCTCAACTATCAAGGGAGAGTAAACGCGGCGACTGTGGCGGCACTCGCCACCGATGCGAAGTCAGCATCACGAAGTTGGCGTTAAATTCGAACGTTTGAATCAGTTATTTTCTTTCCGGCCCTTTTCAGCCCTGAACCGTGGAAGCGCCGAAATTCGGGTTTCATTTTTAACGCGGCAGCTTATACCCCCCGAGCGTTACCGACCACTGCCGGTGGTGGTCGGTAAGTTATCCTCCGCCGAGGTCGACGCGCGTTATCGATGCACACGTAAAAAATGTTTCGCGAATTTTCGCGAATTTTTCGCGCGGTAAACCTTCGTCTCCGCGTCCTCCGTCCGACGAGCCCACTCTCGCCCGCACCCGTCGACCCGTTCTCGAGCTATACGGCGACAAAGAAACTTTTATTTTGTCACTAATTTGACGTCATCGAGAAAGTTACGGCCAACTGGGAATTAAAGGTATATAGCCTTTCGGAATTTTCCGGGAGCCCGTCGGTCCTTCGGCCCCGCTCGGCTCGGCTCGGCTCGAGGTCGAAGTCGTCGGTAGCGACGATGGTGGCGGGGAGGCGCGCGATTGGTCTGTCATCGCCATCCTCCCCCCAACCCCCCCTCCCTTTAAAATTAATGGAAAATGTAAACCCAAACGTAGAGTCGGATTCGTAACCTCGAAGTTACAAGTCGATTCGCTCAACTATCAAGGGAGAGTAAACGCGGCGACTGTGGCGGCACTCGCCACCGATGCGAAGTCAGCATCACGAAGTTGGCGTTAAATTCGAACGTTTGAATCAGTTATTTTCTTTCCGGCCCTTTTCAGCCATGAACCGTGGAAGCGCCGAAATTCGGGTTTCATTTTTAACGCGGCAGCTTATACCCCCCGAGCGTTACCGACCACTGCCGGTGGTGGTCGGTAAGTTATCCTCCGCCGAGGTCGACGCGCGTTACCGATGCACACGTAAAAAATTTTTCGCGAATTTTCGCGAATTTTTTGCGCGGTAAACCTTCGTCTCCGCGTCCTCAGTCCGACCAGCCCACTCTCGCCCGCAACCGTCGACCCGTTCTCGAGCTATACGGCGACAAAGAAACTTTGATTTTTCACTAATTTGACGTCATCGAGAAAGTTACGGCCAACTGGGAATTAAAGGTATATCGCCTTTCGGAATTTTCCGGGAGCCCGTCGGTCCTTCGGCCCCGCTCGGCTCGGCTCGCCTCGAGGTCGAGGTCGTCGGTAGCGACGATGGTGGCGGGGAGGCGCGCGATTGGTCTGTCATCGCCATCCTCCCCCCAACCCCCCCTCCCTTTAAAATTAATGGAAAATGTAAACCCAAACGTAGAGTCGGATTCGTAACCTCGAAGTTACAAGTCGATTCGCTCAACTATCAAGGGAGAGTAAACGCGGCGACTGTGGCGGCACTCGCCACCGATGCGAAGTCAGCATCACGAAGTTGGCGTTAAATTCGAACGTTTGAATCAGTTATTTTCTTTCCGGCCCTTTTCAGCCCTGAACCGTGGAAGCGCCGAAATTCGGGTTTCATTTTTAACGCGGCAGTTTATACCCCCCGCGCATACCGACCACTGCCGGTGGTGGTCGGTAACTTATCCTCCGCCGAGGTCGTCGCGCGTTACCGATGCACACGTAAAAACTTTTTCGCGAATCTCCGCGAATTTTTCGCTAGGTAAACCTTTGTCTCCGCGTCCTCCGTCCGACGAGCCTACTCTCACCCGCACCCGTCGACCCGTTCTCGAGCTATACGGCGACAAAGAAATCGCAAAATTTCACTAATTTGACGTCACCGAAAAAATTACGGCCAACTGGGAATTAAGGGTATATCGCCTTTCGGAATTTTCCGGGAGCCCGTCGGTCCTTCGGCCCCGCTCGGCTCGGCTCGGCTCGAGGTCGAGGTCGTCGGTAGCGACGATGGTGGCGGGGAGGTGCGCAATTGGTCTGTCATCGCCATCCTCCCCCCAACCCCCCCTCCCTTTAAAATTAATGGAAAATGTAAACCTAAACGTAGAGTCGGATTCGTAACCTCGAAGTTACAAGTCGATTCACTCAACTATCAAGGGAGAGTAAACGCGGCGACTGTGGCGGCACTCGCCACGTATGCGAAATTAGTGTCGCGCAGTTGGCGTTAAATTCGAACGTTTGAATCAGTTATTTTCTTTCGGGCCCTTTTCAGCCCTGAACCGTGGAAGCGCCGAAATTCGGGTTTCATTTTTAACGCGGCAGCTTATACCCCCCGAGCGTTACCGACCACTGCCGGTGGTGGTCGGTAACTTATCCTCCGCAGAGGTCGACGCGCGTTACCGATGCACACGTAAAAACTTTTTCGCGAATCTCCGCGAATTTTTCGCGCGGTAAACCTTCGTCTCCGCGTCATCCGTCCGACGAGCCTACTCTCGCCCGCACCCGTCGACCCGTTCTCGAGCTATTCACTAATTTGACGTCACCGAAAAAGTTACGGCCAACTGGGAATTAAAGGTATATCGTCTTTCCGAATTTTCCGGGAGCCCGTCGGGCCTTCGGCCCCGCTCGGCGCGGCTCGGCTCGGCTCGAGGTCGAGGTCGTCGGTAGCGACGATGGTAGCGGGGAGGCGCGCGATTGGTCTGTCATCGCCATCCTCCCCCCAACCCCCCTCCCTTTAAAATTATTGGAAAATGTAAACCTAAACGTAGAGTCGGATTCGTAACCTCGAAGTTACAAGTCCATTCGCTCAACTATCAAGGGAGAGTAAACGCGGCGACTGTGGCGGCACTCGCCACCGATGCGAAGTCAGCATCACGAAGTTGGCGTTAAATTCGAACGTTTGAATCAGTTATTTTCTTTCCGGCCCTTTTCAGCCCTGAACCGTGGAAGCGCCGAAATTCGGGTTTCATTTTTAACGCGGCAGCTTATACCCCCCAAGCGTTACCGACCACTGCCGGTGGTGGTCGGTAAGTTATCCTCCGCCGAGGTCGACGCGCGTTATCGATGCACACGTAAAAAATTTTTCGCGAATTTTCGCGAATTTTTCGCGCGGTAAACCTTCGTCTCCGCGTCCTCCGTCCGACGAGCCTACTCTCGCCCGCACCCGTCGACCCGTTCTCGAGCTATACGGCGACAAAGAAACTTTGATTTTTCACTAATTTGACGTCATCGAGAAAGTTACGGCCAACTGGGAATTAAAGGTATATCGCCTTTCGGAATTTTCCGGGAGCCCGTCGGTCCTTCGGCCCCGCTCGGCTCGGCTCGGCTCGAGGTCGAAGTCGTCGGTAGCGACGATGGTGGCGGGGAGGCGCGCGATTGGTCTGTCATCGCCATCCTCCCCCCAACCCCCCCTCCCTTTAAAATTAATGGAAAATGTAAACCCAAACGTAGAGTCGGATTCGTAACCTCGAAGTTACAAGTCGATTCGCTCAACTATCAAGGGAGAGTAAACGCGGCGACTGTGGCGGCACTCGCCACCGATGCGAAGTCAGCATCACGAAGTTGGCGTTAAATTCGAACGTTTGAATCAGTTATTTTCTTTCCGGCCCTTTTCAGCCATGAACCGTGGAAGCGCCGAAATTCGGGTTTCATTTTTAACGCGGCAGCTTATACCCCCCGAGCGTTACCGACCACTGCCGGTGGTGGTCGGTAAGTTATCCTCCGCCGAGGTCGACGCGCGTTACCGATGCACACGTATAAAATTTTTCGCGAATTTTCGCGAATTTTTCGCGCGGTAAACCTTCGTCTCCGCATTCTGAGTCCGACGAGCCCATTCTCGCCCGCAACCGTCGACCCGTTCTCGAGCTATACGGCGACAAAGAAACTTTGATTTTTCACTAATTTGACGTCATCGAGAAAGTTACGGCCAACTGGGAATTAAAGGTATATCGCCTTTCGGAATTTTCCGGGAGCCCGTCGGTCCTTCGGCCCCGCTCGGCTCGGCTCGGCTCGAGGTCGAAGTCGTCGGTAGCGACGATGGTGGCGGGGAGGCGCGCGATTGGTCTGTCATCGCCATCCTCCCCCCAACCCCCCCTCCCTTTAAAATTAATGGAAAATGTAAACCCAAACGTAGAGTCGGATTCGTAACCTCGAAGTTACAAGTCGATTCGCTCAACTATCAAGGGAGAGTAAACGCGGCGACTGTGGCGGCACTCGCCACCGATGCGAAGTCAGCATCACGAAGTTGGCGTTAAATTCGAACGTTTGAATCAGTTATTTTCTTTCCGGCCCTTTTCAGCCCTGAACCGTGGAAGCGCCGAAATTCGGGTTTCATTTTTAACGCGGCAGCTTATACCCCCCGAGCGTTACCGACCACTGCCGGTGGTGGTCGGTAACTTATCCTCCGCCGAGGTCGACGCGCGTTACCGATGCACACGTAAAAAATTTTTCGCGAATTTTTCGCGCGGTAAACCTTCGTCTCCGCGTCCTCCGTCGGACGAGCCCACTCTCGCCCGCACCCGTCGACCCGTTCTCGAGCTATACGGCGACAAAGAAACTTTGATTTTTCACTAATTTGACGTCATCGAGAAAGTTACGGCCAACTGGGAATTAAAGGTATATCGCCTTTCGGAATTTTCCGGGAGCCCGTCGGTCCTTCGGCCCCGCTCGGCTCGGCTCGGCTCGAGGTCGAAGTCGTCGGTAGCGACGATGGTGGCGGGGAGGCGCGCGATTGGTCTGTCATCGCCATCCTCCCCCCAACCCCCCCTCCCTTTAAAATTAATGGAAAATGTAAACCCAAACGTAGAGTCGGATTCGTAACCTCGAAGTTACAAGTCGATTCGCTCAACTATCAAGGGAGAGTAAACGCGGCGACTGTGGCGGCACTCGCCACCGATGCGAAGTCAGCATCACGAAGTTGGCGTTAAATTCGAACGTTTGAATCAGTTATTTTCTTTCCGGCCCTTTTCAGCCATGAACCGTGGAAGCGCCGAAATTCAGGTTTCATTTTTAACGCGGCAGCTTATACCCCCCGAGCGTTACCGACCACTGCCGGTGGTGGTCGGTAACTTATCCTCCGCCGAGGTCGACGCGCGTTACCGATGCACACGTAAAAAATTTTTCGCGAATTTTCGCGAATTTTTCGCGCGGTAAACCTTCGTCTCCGCGTCCTCCGTCCGACGAGCCCGCTCTCGCCCGCACCCGTCGACCCGTTCTCGAGCTATACGGCGACAAAGAAACTTTGATTTTTCACTAATTTGACGTCATCGAGAAAGTTACGGCCAACTGGGAATTAAAGGCATATCGCCTTTCCGAATTTTCAGGGAGCCCGTCGGGCCTTCGGCCCCGCTCGGCTCTGCTCGGCTCGGCTCGAGGTCGAGGTCGTCGGTAGCGACGATGGTGGCGGGGAGGTGCGCAATTGGTCTGTCATCGCCATCCCCCCAACCCCCCCTTCCCCTTTAAAATTAATGGAAAATGTAAACCCAAACGTAGAGTCGGATTCGTAACCTCGAAGTTACAAGTCAATTCGCTCAACTATCAAGGGAGAGTAAACGCGGCGACTGTGGCGGCACTCGCCACCGATGCGAAGTCAGCATCACGAAGTTGGCGTTAAATTCGAACGTTTGAATCAGTTATTTTCTTTCCGGCCCTTTTCAGCCCTGAACCGTGGAAGCGCCGAAATTCGGGTTTCATTTTTAACACGGCAGCTTATACCCCCCAAGCGTTACCGACCACTGCCGGTGGTGGTCGGTAAGTTATCCTCCGCCGAGGTCGACGCGCGTTATCGATGCACACGTAAAAAATTTTTCGCGAATTTTCGCGAATTTTTCGCGCGGTAAACCTTCGTCTCCGCGTCCTCCGTCCGACGAGCCTACTCTCGCCCGCACCCGTCGACCCGTTCTCGAGCTATACGGCGACAAAGAAACTTTGATTTTTCACTAATTTGACGTCATCGAGAAAGTTACGGCCAACTGGGAATTAAAGGTATATCGCCTTTCGGAATTTTCCGGGAGCCCGTCCGTCCTTCGGCCCCGCTCGGCTCGGCTCGGCTCGAGGTCGAAGTCGTCGGTAGCGACGATGGTGGCGGGGAGGCGCGCGATTGGTCTGTCATCGCCATCCTCTCCCCCAACCCCCCCTCCCTTTAAAATTAATGGAAAATGTAAACCCAAACGTAGAGTCGGATTCGTAACCTCGAAGTTACAAGTCGATTCGCTCAACTATCAAGGGAGAGTAAACGCGGCGACTGTGGCGGCACTCGCCACCGATGCGAAGTCAGCATCACGAAGTTGGCGTTAAATTCGAACGTTTGAATCAGTTATTTTCTTTCCGGCCCTTTTCAGCCATGAACCGTGGAAGCGCCGAAATTCAGGTTTCATTTTTAACGCGGCAGCTTATACCCCCCGAGCGTTACCGACCACTGCCGGTGGTGGTCGGTAACTTATCCTCCGCCGAGGTCGACGCGCGTTACCGATGCACACGTAAAAAATTTTTCGCGAATTTTCGCGAATTTTTCGCGCGGTAAACCTTCGTCTCCGCGTCCTCAGTCCGACGAGCCCACTCTCGCCCGCAACCGTCGACCCGTTCTCGAGCTATACGGCGACAAAGAAACTTTGATTTTTCACTAATTTGACGTCATCGAGAAAGTTACGGCCAACTGGGAATTAAAGGTATATCGCCTTTCGGAATTTTCCGGGAGCCCGTCGGTCCTTCGGCCCCGCTCGGCTCGGCTCGCCTCGAGGTCGAGGTCGTCGGTAGCGACGATGGTGGCGGGGAGGCGCGCGATTGGTCTGTCATCGCCATCCTCCCCCCAACCCCCCCTCCCCTTTAAAATTAATGGAAAATGTAAACCCAAACGTAGAGTCGGATTCGTAACCTCGAAGTTACAAGTCAATTCGCTCAACTATCAAGGGAGAGTAAACGCGGCGACTGTGGCGGCAGTCGCCACCGATGCGAAGTCAGCATCACGAAGTTGGCGTTAAATTCGAACGTTTGAATCAGTTATTTTCTTTCCGGCCCTTTTCAGCCATGAACCGTGGAAGCGCCGAAATTCGGGTTTCATTTTTAACGCGGCAACTTATACCCCCCGAGCGTTACCGACCACTGCCGGTGGTGGTCGGTAACTTATCCTCCGCCGAGGTCGACGCGCGTTACCGATGCACACGTAAAAAATTTTTCGCGAATTTTCGCGAATTTTTCGCGCGGTAAACCTTCGTCTCCGCGTCCTCCGTCCGACGAGCCCACTCTCGCCCGCACCCGTCGACCCGTTCTCGAGCTATACGGCGACAAAGAAACTTTGATTTTTCACTAATTTGACGTCATCGAGAAAGTTACGGCCAACTGGGAATTAAAGGTATATCGCCTTTCGGAATTTTCCGGGAGCCCGTCGGTCCTTCGGCCCCGCTCGGCTCGGCTCGGCTCGGCTCGAGGTCGAAGTCGTCGGTAGCGACGATGGTGGCGGGGAGGCGCGCGATTGGTCTGTCATCGCCATCCTCCCCCCAACCCCCCCTCCCTTTAAAATTAATGGAAAATCTAAACCCAAACGTAGAGTCGGATTCGTAACCTCGAAGTTACAAGTCGATTCGCTCAACTATCAAGGGAGAGTAAACGCGGCGACTGTGGCGGCACTCGCCACCGATGCGAAGTCAGCATCACGAAGTTGGCGTTAAATTCGAACGTTTGAATCAGTTATATTCTTTCGGGCCCTTTTCAGCCCTGAACTGTGGAAGCGCCGAAATTCGGGTTTCATTTTTAACGCGGCAGTTTATACCCCCCGCGCATACCGACCATTGCCGGTGGTGGTCGATAACTTATCCTCCGCCGAGGTCGTCGCGCGTTACCGATGCACACGTAAAAACTTTTTCGCGCGGTAAACCTTCGTCTCCGCGTCCTCCGTCCGACGAGCCCACTCTCGCCCACACCCGTCGACCCGTTCTCGAGCTATACGGCGACAAAGAAACTTTGATTTTTCACTAATTTGACGTCATCGAGAAAGTTACGGCCAACTGGGAATTAAAGGTATATCGCCTTTCGGAATTTTCCGGGAGCCCGTCGGTCCTTCGGCCCCGCTCGGCTCGGCTCGGCTCGAGGTCGAAGTCGCCGGTAGCGACGATGGTGGCGGGGAGGCGCGCGATTGGTCTGTCATCGCCATCCTCCCCCCAACCCCCCCTCCCTTTAAAATTAATGGAAAATGTAAACCCAAACGTAGAGTCGGATTCGTAACCTCGAAGTTACAAGTCGATTCGCTCAACTATCTAGGGAGAGTAAACGCGGCGACTGTGGCGGCACTCGCCACCGATGCGAAGTCAGCATCACGAAGTTAGCGTTAAATTCGAACGTTTGAATCAGTTATTTTCTTTCCGGCCCTTTTCAGCCCTGAACCGTGGAAGCGCCGAAATTCGGGTTTCATTTTTAACGCGGCAGCTTATACCCCCCGAGCGTTACCGACCACTGCCGGTGGTGGTCGGTAAGTTATCCTCCGCCGAGGTCGACGCGCGTTATCGATGCACACGTAAAAAATTTTTCGCGAATTTTCGCGAATTTTTCGCGCGGTAAACCTTCGTCTCCGCGTCCTCCGTCCGACGAGCCCACTCTCGCCCGCACCCGTCGACCCGTTCTCGAGCTATACGGCGACAAAGAAACTTTGATTTTTCACTAATTTGACGTCATCGAGAAAGTTACGGCCAACTGGGAATTAAAGGTATATCGCCTTTCGGAATTTTCCGGGAGCCCGTCGGTCCTTCGGCCCCGCTCGGCTCGGCTCGGCTCGAGGTCGAAGTCGTCGGTAGCGACGATGGTGGCGGGGAGGCGCGCGATTGGTCAGTCATCGCCATCCTCCCCCCAACCCCCCCTCCCTTTAAAATTAATGGAAAATGTAAACCCAAACGTAGAGTCGGATTCGTAACCTCGAAGTTACAAGTCGTTTCGCTCAACTATCAAGGGAGAGTAAACGCGGCGACGGTGGCGGCACTCGCCACCGATGCGAAGTCAGCATCACGAAGTTGGCGTTAAATTCGAACGTTTGAATCAGTTATTTTCTTTCCGGCCCTTTTCAGCCCTGTACCGTGGAAGCGCCGAAATTCGGGTTTCATTTTTAACGCGGCAGCTTATACCCCCCGAGCGTTACCGACCACTGCCGGTGGTGGTCGGTAAGTTATCCACCGCCGAGGTCGACGCGCGTTATCGATGCACACGTAAAAAATTTTTCGCGAATTTTCGCGAATTTTTCGCGCGGTAAACCTTCGTCTCCGCGTCCTCCGTCCGACGAGCCCACTCTCGCCCGCACCCGTCGACCCGTTCTCGAGCTATACGGCGACAAAGAAACTTTGATTTTTCACTAATTTGACGTCATCGAGAAAGTTACGGCCAACTGGGAATTAAAGGCATATCGCCTTTCCGAATTTTCAGGGAGCCCGTCGGACCTTCGGCCCCGCTCGGCTCTGCTCGGCTCGGCTCGAGGTCGAGGTCGTCGGTAGCGACGATGGTGGCGGGGAGGTGCGCAATTGGTCTGTCATCGCCATCCCCCCAACCCCCCCTCCCCCTTTAAAATTAATGGAAAATGTAAACCCAAACGTAGAGTCGGATTCGTAACCTCGAAGTTACAAGTCAATTCGCTCAACTATCAAGGGAGAGTAAACGCGGCGACTGTGGCGGCAGTCGCCACCGATGCGAAGTCAGCATCACGAAGTTGGCGTTAAATTCGAACGTTTGAATCAGTTATTTTCTTTCCGGCCCTTTTCAGCCATGAACCGTGGAAGCGCCGAAATTCGGGTTTCATTTTTAACGCGGCAACTTATACCCCCCGAGCGTTACCGACCACTGCCGGTGGTGGTCGGTAACTTATCCTCCGCCGAGGTCGACGCGCGTTACCGATGCACACGTAAAAAATTTTTCGCGAATTTTCGCGAATTTTTCGCGCGGTAAACCTTCGTCTCCGCGTCCTCCGTCCGACGAGCCCACTCTCGCCCGCACCCGTCGACCCGTTCTCGAGCTATACGGCGACAAAGAAACTTTGATTTTTCACTAATTTGACGTCATCGAGAAAGTTACGGCCAACTGGGAATTAAAGGTATATCGCCTTTCGGAATTTTCCGGGAGCCCGTCGGTCCTTCGGCCCCGCTCGGCTCGGCTCGGCTCGAGGTCGAAGTCGTCGGTAGCGACGATGGTGGCGGGGAGGCGCGCGATTGGTCTGTCATCGCCATCCTCCCCCCAACCCCCCCTCCCTTTAAAATTAATGGAAAATCTAAACCCAAACGTAGAGTCGGATTCGTAACCTCGAAGTTACAAGTCGATTCGCTCAACTATCAAGGGAGAGTAAACGCGGCGACTGTGGCGGCACTCGCCACCGATGCGAAGTCAGCATCACGAAGTTGGCGTTAAATTCGAACGTTTGAATCAGTTATTTTCTTTCGGGCCCTTTTCAGCCCTGAACTGTGGAAGCGCCGAAATTCGGGTTTCATTTTTAACGCGGCAGTTTATACCCCCCGCGCATACCGACCATTGCCGGTGGTGGTCGACAACTTATCCTCCGCCGAGGTCGTCGCGCGTTATCGATGCACACGTAAAAAATTTTTCGCGAATTTTCGCGAATTTTTCGCGCGGTAAACCTTCGTCTCCGCGTCCTCCGTCCGACGAGCCCACTCTCGCCCGCACCCGTCGACCCGTTCTCGAGCTATACGGCGACAAAGAAACTTTGATTTTTCACTAATTTGACGTCATCGAGAAAGTTACGGCCAACTGGGAATTAAAGGCATATCGCCTTTCCGAATTTTCAGGGAGCCCGTCGGACCTTCGGCCCCGCTCGGCTCTGCTCGGCTCGGCTCGAGGTCGAGGTCGTCGGTAGCGACGATGGTGGCGGGGAGGTGCGCAATTGGTCTGTCATCGCCATCCCCCCAACCCCCCCTCCCCCTTTAAAATTAATGGAAAATGTAAACCCAAACGTAGAGTCGGATTCGTAACCTCGAAGTTACAAGTCAATTCGCTCAACTATCAAGGGAGAGTAAACGCGGCGACTGTGGCGGCAGTCGCCACCGATGCGAAGTCAGCATCACGAAGTTGGCGTTAAATTCGAACGTTTGAATCAGTTATTTTCTTTCCGGCCCTTTTCAGCCATGAACCGTGGAAGCGCCGAAATTCGGGTTTCATTTTTAACGCGGCAACTTATACCCCCCGAGCGTTACCGACCACTGCCGGTGGTGGTCGGTAACTTATCCTCCGCCGAGGTCGACGCGCGTTACCGATGCACACGTAAAAAATTTTTCGCGAATTTTCGCGAATTTTTCGCGCGGTAAACCTTCGTCTCCGCGTCCTCCGTCCGACGAGCCCACTCTCGCCCGCACCCGTCGACCCGTTCTCGAGCTATACGGCGACAAAGAAACTTTGATTTTTCACTAATTTGACGTCATCGAGAAAGTTACGGCCAACTGGGAATTAAAGGTATATCGCCTTTCGGAATTTTCCGGGAGCCCGTCGGTCCTTCGGCCCCGCTCGGCTCGGCTCGGCTCGAGGTCGAAGTCGTCGGTAGCGACGATGGTGGCGGGGAGGCGCGCGATTGGTCTGTCATCGCCATCCTCCCCCCAACCCCCCCTCCCTTTAAAATTAATGGAAAATCTAAACCCAAACGTAGAGTCGGATTCGTAACCTCGAAGTTACAAGTCGATTCGCTCAACTATCAAGGGAGAGTAAACGCGGCGACTGTGGCGGCACTCGCCACCGATGCGAAGTCAGCATCACGAAGTTGGCGTTAAATTCGAACGTTTGAATCAGTTATTTTCTTTCGGGCCCTTTTCAGCCCTGAACTGTGGAAGCGCCGAAATTCGGGTTTCATTTTTAACGCGGCAGTTTATACCCCCCGCGCATACCGACCATTGCCGGTGGTGGTCGACAACTTATCCTCCGCCGAGGTCGTCGCGCGTTACCGATGCACACGTAAAAACTTTTTCGCGCGGTAAACCTTCGTCTCCGCGTCCTCCGTCCGACGAGCCCACTCTCGCCCACACCCGTCGACCCGTTCTCGAGCTATACGGCGACAAAGAAACTTTGATTTTTCACTAATTTGACGTCATCGAGAAAGTTACGGCCAACTGGGAATTAAAGGTATATCGCCTTTCGGAATTTTCCGGGAGCCCGTCGGTCCTTCGGCCCCGCTCGGCTCGGCTCGGCTCGAGGTCGAAGTCGTCGGTAGCGACGATGGTGGCGGGGAGGCGCGCGATTGGTCTGTCATCGCCATCCTCCCCCCAACCCCCCCTCCCTTTAAAATTAATGGAAAATGTAAACCCAAACGTAGAGTCGGATTCGTAACCTCGAAGTTACAAGTCGATTCGCTCAACTATCTAGGGAGAGTAAACGCGGCGACTGTGGCGGCACTCGCCACCGATGCGAAGTCAGCATCACGAAGTTGGCGTTAAATTCGAACGTTTGAATCAGTTATTTTCTTTCCGGCCCTTTTCAGCCCTGAACCGTGGAAGCGCCGAAATTCGGGTTTCATTTTTAAGGCGGCAGCTTATACCCCCCGAGCGTTACCGACCACTGCCGGTGGTGGTCGGTAAGTTATCCTCCGCCGAGGTGGACGCGCGTTATCGATGCACACGTAAAAAATTTTTCGCGAATTTTCGCGAATTTTTCGCGCGGTAAACCTTCGTCTCCGCGTCCTCCGTCCGACGAGCCCACTCTCGCCCGCACCCGTCGACCCGTTCTCGAGCTATACGGCGACAAAGAAACTTTGATTTTTCACTAATTTGACGTCATCGAGAAAGTTACGGCCAACTGGGAATTAAAGGTATATCGCCTTTCGGAATTTTCCGGGAGCCCGTCGGTCCTTCGGCCCCGCTCGGCTCGGCTCGGCTCGAGGTCGAAGTCGTCGGTAGCGACGATGGTGGCGGGGAGGCGCGCGATTGGTCAGTCATCGCCATCCTCCCCCCAACCCCCCCTCCCTTTAAAATTAATGGTAAATGTAAACCCAAACGTAGAGTCGGATTCGTAACCTCGAAGTTACAAGTCGTTTCGCTCAACTATCAAGGGAGAGTAAACGCGGCGACGGTGGCGGCACTCGCCACCGATGCGAAGTCAGCATCACGAAGTTGGCGTTAAATTCGAACGTTTGAATCAGTTATTTTCTTTCTGGCCCTTTTCAGCCCTGTACCGTGGAAGCGCCGAAATTCGGGTTTCATTTTTAACGCGGCAGCTTATACCCCCCGAGCGTTACCGACCACTGCCGGTGGTGGTCGGTAAGTTATCCACCGCCGAGGTCGACGCGCGTTATCGATGCACACGTAAAAAATTTTTCGCGAATTTTCGCGAATTTTTCGCGCGGTAAACCTTCGTCTCCGCGTCCTCCGTCCGACGAGCCCACTCTCGCCCGCACCCGTCGACCCGTTCTCGAGCTATACGGCGACAAAGAAACTTTGATTTTTCACTAATTTGACGTCATCGAGAAAGTTACGGCCAACTGGGAATTAAAGGCATATCGCCTTTCCGAATTTTCAGGGAGCCCGTCGGACCTTCGGCCCCGCTCGGCTCTGCTCGGCTCGGCTCGAGGTCGAGGTCGTCGGTAGCGACGATGGTGGCGGGGAGGTGCGCAATTGGTCTGTCATCGCCATCCCCCCAACCCCCCCTCCCCCTTTAAAATTAATGGAAAATGTAAACCCAAACGTAGAGTCGGATTCGTAACCTCGAAGTTACAAGTCAATTCGCTCAACTATCAAGGGAGTGTAAACGCGGCGACTGTGGCGGCACTCGCCACCGATGCGAAGTCAGCATCACGAAGTTGGCGTTAAATTCGAACGTTTGAATCAGTTATTTTCTTTCCGGCCCTTTTCAGCCCTGAACCGTGGAAGCGCCGAAATTCGGGTTTCATTTTTAACGCGGCAGTTTATACCCCCCGCGCATACCGACCATTGCCGGTGGTGGTCGATAACTTATCCTCCGCCGAGGTCGTCGCGCGTTACCGATGCACACGTAAAAACTTTTTCGCGCGGTAAACCTTCGTCTCCGCGTCCTCCGTCTGACGAGCCCACTCTCGCCCACACCCGTCGACCCGTTCTCGAGCTATACGGCGACAAAGAAACTTTGATTTTTCACTAATTTGACGTCATCGAGAAAGTTACGGCCAACTGGGAATTAAAGGTATATCGCCTTTCGGAATTTTCCGGGAGCCCGTCGGTCCTTCGGCCCCGCTCGGCTCGGCTCGGCTCGAGGTCGAAGTCGCCGGTAGCGACGATGGTGGCGGGGAGGCGCGCGATTGGTCTGTCATCGCCATCCTCCCCCCAACCCCCCCTCCCTTTAAAATTAATGGAAAATGTAAACCCAAACGTAGAGTCGGATTCGTAACCTCGAAGTTACAAGTCGATTCGCTCAACTATCTAGGGAGAGTAAACGCGGCGACTGTGGCGGCACTCGCCACCGATGCGAAGTCAGCATCACGAAGTTGGCGTTAAATTCGAACGTTTGAATCAGTTATTTTCTTTCCGGCCCTTTTCAGCCCTGAACCGTGGAAGCGCCGAAATTCGGGTTTCATTTTTAACGCGGCAGCTTATACCCCCCGAGCGTTACCGACCACTGCCGGTGGTGGTCGGTAAGTTATCCTCCGCCGAGGTCGACGCGCGTTATCGATGCACACGTAAAAAATTTTTCGCGAATTTTCGCGAATTTTTCGCGCGGTAAACCTTCGTCTCCGCGTCCTCCGTCCGACGAGCCCACTCTCGCCCGCACCCGTCGACCCGTTCTCGAGCTATACGGCGACAAAGAAACTTTGATTTTTCACTAATTTGACGTCATCGAGAAAGTTACGGCCAACTGGGAATTAAAGGTATATCGCCTTTCGGAATTTTCCGGGAGCCCGTCGGTCCTTCGGCCCCGCTCGGCTCGGCTCGGCTCGAGGTCGAAGTCGTCGGTAGCGACGATGGTGGCGGGGAGGCGCGCGATTGGTCAGTCATCGCCATCCTCCCCCCAACCCCCCCTCCCTTTAAAATTAATGGAAAATGTAAACCCAAACGTAGAGTCGGATTCGTAACCTCGAAGTTACAAGTCGTTTCGCTCAACTATCAAGGGAGAGTAAACGCGGCGACGGTGGCGGCACTCGCCACCGATGCGAAGTCAGCATCACGAAGTTGGCGTTAAATTCGAACGTTTGAATCAGTTATTTTCTTTCCGGCCCTTTTCAGCCCTGTACCGTGGAAGCGCCGAAATTCGGGTTTCATTTTTAACGCGGCAGCTTATACCCCCCGAGCGTTACCGACCACTGCCGGTGGTGGTCGGTAAGTTATCCACCGCCGAGGTCGACGCGCGTTATCGATGCACACGTAAAAAATTTTTCGCGAATTTTCGCGAATTTTTCGCGCGGTAAACCTTCGTCTCCGCGTCCTCCGTCCGACGAGCCCACTCTCGCCCGCACCCGTCGACCCGTTCTCGAGCTATACGGCGACAAAGAAACTTTGATTTTTCACTAATTTGACGTCATCGAGAAAGTTACGGCCAACTGGGAATTAAAGGCATATCGCCTTTCCGAATTTTCAGGGAGCCCGTCGGACCTTCGGCCCCGCTCGGCTCTGCTCGGCTCGGCTCGAGGTCGAGGTCGTCGGTAGCGACGATGGTGGCGGGGAGGTGCGCAATTGGTCTGTCATCGCCATCCCCCCAACCCCCCCTCCCCCTTTAAAATTAATGGAAAATGTAAACCCAAACGTAGAGTCGGATTCGTAACCTCGAAGTTACAAGTCAATTCGCTCAACTATCAAGGGAGAGTAAACGCGGCGACTGTGGCGGCAGTCGCCACCGATGCGAAGTCAGCATCACGAAGTTGGCGTTAAATTCGAACGTTTGAATCAGTTATTTTCTTTCCGGCCCTTTTCAGCCATGAACCGTGGAAGCGCCGAAATTCGGGTTTCATTTTTAACGCGGCAACTTATACCCCCCGAGCGTTACCGACCACTGCCGGTGGTGGTCGGTAACTTATCCTCCGCCGAGGTCGACGCGCGTTACCGATGCACACGTAAAAAATTTTTCGCGAATTTTCGCGAATTTTTCGCGCGGTAAACCTTCGTCTCCGCGTCCTCCGTCCGACGAGCCCACTCTCGCCCGCACCCGTCGACCCGTTCTCGAGCTATACGGCGACAAAGAAACTTTGATTTTTCACTAATTTGACGTCATCGAGAAAGTTACGGCCAACTGGGAATTAAAGGTATATCGCCTTTCGGAATTTTCCGGGAGCCCGTCGGTCCTTCGGCCCCGCTCGGCTCGGCTCGGCTCGAGGTCGAAGTCGTCGGTAGCGACGATGGTGGCGGGGAGGCGCGCGATTGGTCTGTCATCGCCATCCTCCCCCCAACCCCCCCTCCCTTTAAAATTAATGGAAAATCTAAACCCAAACGTAGAGTCGGATTCGTAACCTCGAAGTTACAAGTCGATTCGCTCAACTATCAAGGGAGAGTAAACGCGGCGACTGTGGCGGCACTCGCCACCGATGCGAAGTCAGCATCACGAAGTTGGCGTTAAATTCGAACGTTTGAATCAGTTATTTTCTTTCGGGCCCTTTTCAGCCCTGAACTGTGGAAGCGCCGAAATTCGGGTTTCATTTTTAACGCGGCAGTTTATACCCCCCGCGCATACCGACCATTGCCGGTGGTGGTCGACAACTTATCCTCCGCCGAGGTCGTCGCGCGTTACCGATGCACACGTAAAAACTTTTTCGCGCGGTAAACCTTCGTCTCCGCGTCCTCCGTCCGACGAGCCCACTCTCGCCCACACCCGTCGACCCGTTCTCGAGCTATACGGCGACAAAGAAACTTTGATTTTTCACTAATTTGACGTCATCGAGAAAGTTACGGCCAACTGGGAATTAAAGGTATATCGCCTTTCGGAATTTTCCGGGAGCCCGTCGGTCCTTCGGCCCCGCTCGGCTCGGCTCGGCTCGAGGTCGAAGTCGTCGGTAGCGACGATGGTGGCGGGGAGGCGCGCGATTGGTCTGTCATCGCCATCCTCCCCCCAACCCCCCCTCCCTTTAAAATTAATGGAAAATGTAAACCCAAACGTAGAGTCGGATTCGTAACCTCGAAGTTACAAGTCGATTCGCTCAACTATCTAGGGAGAGTAAACGCGGCGACTGTGGCGGCACTCGCCACCGATGCGAAGTCAGCATCACGAAGTTGGCGTTAAATTCGAACGTTTGAATCAGTTATTTTCTTTCCGGCCCTTTTCAGCCCTGAACCGTGGAAGCGCCGAAATTCGGGTTTCATTTTTAACGCGGCAGCTTATACCCCCCGAGCGTTACCGACCACTGCCGGTGGTGGTCGGTAAGTTATCCTCCGCCGAGGTCGACGCGCGTTATCGATGCACACGTAAAAAATTTTTCGCGAATTTTCGCGAATTTTTCGCGCGGTAAACCTTCGTCTCCGCGTCCTCCGTCCGACGAGCCCACTCTCGCCCGCACCCGTCGACCCGTTCTCGAGCTATACGGCGACAAAGAAACTTTGATTTTTCACTAATTTGACGTCATCGAGAAAGTTACGGCCAACTGGGAATTAAAGGTATATCGCCTTTCGGAATTTTCCGGGAGCCCGTCGGTCCTTCGGCCCCGCTCGGCTCGGCTCGGCTCGAGGTCGAAGTCGTCGGTAGCGACGATGGTGGCGGGGAGGCGCGCGATTGGTCAGTCATCGCCATCCTCCCCCCAACCCCCCCTCCCTTTAAAATTAATGGAAAATGTAAACCCAAACGTAGAGTCGGATTCGTAACCTCGAAGTTACAAGTCGTTTCGCTCAACTATCAAGGGAGAGTAAACGCGGCGACGGTGGCGGCACTCGCCACCGATGCGAAGTCAGCATCACGAAGTTGGCGTTAAATTCGAACGTTTGAATCAGTTATTTTCTTTCCGGCCCTTTTCAGCCCTGTACCGTGGAAGCGCCGAAATTCGGGTTTCATTTTTAACGCGGCAGCTTATACCCCCCGAGCGTTACCGACCACTGCCGGTGGTGGTCGGTAAGTTATCCACCGCCGAGGTCGACGCGCGTTATCGATGCACACGTAAAAAATTTTTCGCGAATTTTCGCGAATTTTTCGCGCGGTAAACCTTCGTCTCCGCGTCCTCCGTCCGACGAGCCCACTCTCGCCCGCACCCGTCGACCCGTTCTCGAGCTATACGGCGACAAAGAAACTTTGATTTTTCACTAATTTGACGTCATCGAGAAAGTTACGGCCAACTGGGAATTAAAGGCATATCGCCTTTCCGAATTTTCAGGGAGCCCGTCGGACCTTCGGCCCCGCTCGGCTCTGCTCGGCTCGGCTCGAGGTCGAGGTCGTCGGTAGCGACGATGGTGGCGGGGAGGTGCGCAATTGGTCTGTCATCGCCATCCCCCCAACCCCCCCTCCCCCTTTAAAATTAATGGAAAATGTAAACCCAAACGTAGAGTCGGATTCGTAACCTCGAAGTTACAAGTCAATTCGCTCAACTATCAAGGGAGAGTAAACGCGGCGACTGTGGCGGCAGTCGCCACCGATGCGAAGTCAGCATCACGAAGTTGGCGTTAAATTCGAACGTTTGAATCAGTTATTTTCTTTCGGGCCCTTTTCAGCCCTGAACTGTGGAAGCGCCGAAATTCGGGTTTCATTTTTAACGCGGCAGTTTATACCCCCCGCGCATACCGACCATTGCCGGTGGTGGTCGACAACTTATCCTCCGCCGAGGTCGTCGCGCGTTACCGATGCACACGTAAAAACTTTTTCGCGCGGTAAACCTTCGTCTCCGCGTCCTCCGTCCGACGAGCCCACTCTCGCCCACACCCGTCGACCCGTTCTCGAGCTATACGGCGACAAAGAAACTTTGATTTTTCACTAATTTGACGTCATCGAGAAAGTTACGGCCAACTGGGAATTAAAGGTATATCGCCTTTCGGAATTTTCCGGGAGCCCGTCGGTCCTTCGGCCCCGCTCGGCTCGGCTCGGCTCGAGGTCGAAGTCGTCGGTAGCGACGATGGTGGCGGGGAGGCGCGCGATTGGTCTGTCATCGCCATCCTCCCCCCAACCCCCCCTCCCTTTAAAATTAATGGAAAATGTAAACCCAAACGTAGAGTCGGATTCGTAACCTCGAAGTTACAAGTCGATTCGCTCAACTATCTAGGGAGAGTAAACGCGGCGACTGTGGCGGCACTCGCCACCGATGCGAAGTCAGCATCACGAAGTTGGCGTTAAATTCGAACGTTTGAATCAGTTATTTTCTTTCCGGCCCTTTTCAGCCCTGAACCGTGGAAGCGCCGAAATTCGGGTTTCATTTTTAACGCGGCAGCTTATACCCCCCGAGCGTTACCGACCACTGCCGGTGGTGGTCGGTAAGTTATCCTCCGCCGAGGTCGACGCGCGTTATCGATGCACACGTAAAAAATTTTTCGCGAATTTTCGCGAATTTTTCGCGCGGTAAACCTTCGTCTCCGCGTCCTCCGTCCGACGAGCCCACTCTCGCCCGCACCCGTCGACCCGTTCTCGAGCTATACGGCGACAAAGAAACTTTGATTTTTCACTAATTTGACGTCATCGAGAAAGTTACGGCCAACTGGGAATTAAAGGTATATCGCCTTTCGGAATTTTCCGGGAGCCCGTCGGTCCTTCGGCCCCGCTCGGCTCGGCTCGGCTCGAGGTCGAAGTCGTCGGTAGCGACGATGGTGGCGGGGAGGCGCGCGATTGGTCAGTCATCGCCATCCTCCCCCCAACCCCCCCTCCCTTTAAAATTAATGGAAAATGTAAACCCAAACGTAGAGTCGGATTCGTAACCTCGAAGTTACAAGTCGTTTCGCTCAACTATCAAGGGAGAGTAAACGCGGCGACGGTGGCGGCACTCGCCACCGATGCGAAGTCAGCATCACGAAGTTGGCGTTAAATTCGAACGTTTGAATCAGTTATTTTCTTTCCGGCCCTTTTCAGCCCTGTACCGTGGAAGCGCCGAAATTCGGGTTTCATTTTTAACGCGGCAGCTTATACCCCCCGAGCGTTACCGACCACTGCCGGTGGTGGTCGGTAAGTTATCCACCGCCGAGGTCGACGCGCGTTATCGATGCACACGTAAAAAATTTTTCGCGAATTTTCGCGAATTTTTCGCGCGGTAAACCTTCGTCTCCGCGTCCTCCGTCCGACGAGCCCACTCTCGCCCGCACCCGTCGACCCGTTCTCGAGCTATACGGCGACAAAGAAACTTTGATTTTTCACTAATTTGACGTCATCGAGAAAGTTACGGCCAACTGGGAATTAAAGGCATATCGCCTTTCCGAATTTTCAGGGAGCCCGTCGGACCTTCGGCCCCGCTCGGCTCTGCTCGGCTCGGCTCGAGGTCGAGGTCGTCGGTAGCGACGATGGTGGCGGGGAGGTGCGCAATTGGTCTGTCATCGCCATCCCCCCAACCCCCCCTCCCCCTTTAAAATTAATGGAAAATGTAAACCCAAACGTAGAGTCGGATTCGTAACCTCGAAGTTACAAGTCAATTCGCTCAACTATCAAGGGAGAGTAAACGCGGCGACTGTGGCGGCAGTCGCCACCGATGCGAAGTCAGCATCACGAAGTTGGCGTTAAATTCGAACGTTTGAATCAGTTATTTTCTTTCGGGCCCTTTTCAGCCCTGAACTGTGGAAGCGCCGAAATTCGGGTTTCATTTTTAACGCGGCAGTTTATACCCCCCGCGCATACCGACCATTGCCGGTGGTGGTCGACAACTTATCCTCCGCCGAGGTCGTCGCGCGTTACCGATGCACACGTAAAAACTTTTTCGCGCGGTAAACCTTCGTCTCCGCGTCCTCCGTCCGACGAGCCCACTCTCGCCCACACCCGTCGACCCGTTCTCGAGCTATACGGCGACAAAGAAACTTTGATTTTTCACTAATTTGACGTCATCGAGAAAGTTACGGCCAACTGGGAATTAAAGGTATATCGCCTTTCGGAATTTTCCGGGAGCCCGTCGGTCCTTCGGCCCCGCTCGGCTCGGCTCGGCTCGAGGTCGAAGTCGTCGGTAGCGACGATGGTGGCGGGGAGGCGCGCGATTGGTCTGTCATCGCCATCCTCCCCCCAACCCCCCCTCCCTTTAAAATTAATGGAAAATGTAAACCCAAACGTAGAGTCGGATTCGTAACCTCGAAGTTACAAGTCGATTCGCTCAACTATCTAGGGAGAGTAAACGCGGCGACTGTGGCGGCACTCGCCACCGATGCGAAGTCAGCATCACGAAGTTGGCGTTAAATTCGAACGTTTGAATCAGTTATTTTCTTTCCGGCCCTTTTCAGCCCTGAACCGTGGAAGCGCCGAAATTCGGGTTTCATTTTTAACGCGGCAGCTTATACCCCCCGAGCGTTACCGACCACTGCCGGTGGTGGTCGGTAAGTTATCCTCCGCCGAGGTCGACGCGCGTTATCGATGCACACGTAAAAAATTTTTCGCGAATTTTCGCGAATTTTTCGCGCGGTAAACCTTCGTCTCCGCGTCCTCCGTCCGACGAGCCCACTCTCGCCCGCACCCGTCGACCCGTTCTCGAGCTATACGGCGACAAAGAAACTTTGATTTTTCACTAATTTGACGTCATCGAGAAAGTTACGGCCAACTGGGAATTAAAGGTATATCGCCTTTCGGAATTTTCCGGGAGCCCGTCGGTCCTTCGGCCCCGCTCGGCTCGGCTCGGCTCGAGGTCGAAGTCGTCGGTAGCGACGATGGTGGCGGGGAGGCGCGCGATTGGTCAGTCATCGCCATCCTCCCCCCAACCCCCCCTCCCTTTAAAATTAATGGAAAATGTAAACCCAAACGTAGAGTCGGATTCGTAACCTCGAAGTTACAAGTCGTTTCGCTCAACTATCAAGGGAGAGTAAACGCGGCGACGGTGGCGGCACTCGCCACCGATGCGAAGTCAGCATCACGAAGTTGGCGTTAAATTCGAACGTTTGAATCAGTTATTTTCTTTCTGGCCCTTTTCAGCCCTGTACCGTGGAAGCGCCGAAATTCGGGTTTCATTTTTAACGCGGCAGCTTATACCCCCCGAGCGTTACCGACCACTGCCGGTGGTGGTCGGTAAGTTATCCACCGCCGAGGTCGACGCGCGTTATCGATGCACACGTAAAAAATTTTTCGCGAATTTTCGCGAATTTTTCGCGCGGTAAACCTTCGTCTCCGCGTCCTCCGTCCGACGAGCCCACTCTCGCCCGCACCCGTCGACCCGTTCTCGAGCTATACGGCGACAAAGAAACTTTGATTTTTCACTAATTTGACGTCATCGAGAAAGTTACGGCCAACTGGGAATTAAAGGCATATCGCCTTTCCGAATTTTCAGGGAGCCCGTCGGACCTTCGGCCCCGCTCGGCTCTGCTCGGCTCGGCTCGAGGTCGAGGTCGTCGGTAGCGACGATGGTGGCGGGGAGGTGCGCAATTGGTCTGTCATCGCCATCCCCCCAACCCCCCCTCCCCCTTTAAAATTAATGGAAAATGTAAACCCAAACGTAGAGTCGGATTCGTAACCTCGAAGTTACAAGTCAATTCGCTCAACTATCAAGGGAGTGTAAACGCGGCGACTGTGGCGGCACTCGCCACCGATGCGAAGTCAGCATCACGAAGTTGGCGTTAAATTCGAACGTTTGAATCAGTTATTTTCTTTCCGGCCCTTTTCAGCCCTGAACCGTGGAAGCGCCGAAATTCGGGTTTCATTTTTAACGCGGCAGTTTATACCCCCCGCGCATACCGACCATTGCCGGTGGTGGTCGATAACTTATCCTCCGCCGAGGTCGTCGCGCGTTACCGATGCACACGTAAAAACTTTTTCGCGCGGTAAACCTTCGTCTCCGCGTCCTCCGTCCGACGAGCCCACTCTCGCCCACACCCGTCGACCCGTTCTCGAGCTATACGGCGACAAAGAAACTTTGATTTTTCACTAATTTGACGTCATCGAGAAAGTTACGGCCAACTGGGAATTAAAGGTATATCGCCTTTCGGAATTTTCCGGGAGCCCGTCGGTCCTTCGGCCCCGCTCGGCTCGGCTCGGCTCGAGGTCGAAGTCGCCGGTAGCGACGATGGTGGCGGGGAGGCGCGCGATTGGTCTGTCATCGCCATCCTCCCCCCAACCCCCCCTCCCTTTAAAATTAATGGAAAATGTAAACCCAAACGTAGAGTCGGATTCGTAACCTCGAAGTTACAAGTCGATTCGCTCAACTATCTAGGGAGAGTAAACGCGGCGACTGTGGCGGCACTCGCCACCGATGCGAAGTCAGCATCACGAAGTTGGCGTTAAATTCGAACGTTTGAATCAGTTATTTTCTTTCCGGCCCTTTTCAGCCCTGAACCGTGGAAGCGCCGAAATTCGGGTTTCATTTTTAACGCGGCAGCTTATACCCCCCGAGCGTTACCGACCACTGCCGGTGGTGGTCGGTAAGTTATCCTCCGCCGAGGTCGACGCGCGTTATCGATGCACACGTAAAAAATTTTTCGCGAATTTTCGCGAATTTTTCGCGCGGTAAACCTTCGTCTCCGCGTCCTCCGTCCGACGAGCCCACTCTCGCCCGCACCCGTCGACCCGTTCTCGAGCTATACGGCGACAAAGAAACTTTGATTTTTCACTAATTTGACGTCATCGAGAAAGTTACGGCCAACTGGGAATTAAAGGTATATCGCCTTTCGGAATTTTCCGGGAGCCCGTCGGTCCTTCGGCCCCGCTCGGCTCGGCTCGGCTCGAGGTCGAAGTCGTCGGTAGCGACGATGGTGGCGGGGAGGCGCGCGATTGGTCAGTCATCGCCATCCTCCCCCCAACCCCCCCTCCCTTTAAAATTAATGGAAAATGTAAACCCAAACGTAGAGTCGGATTCGTAACCTCGAAGTTACAAGTCGTTTCGCTCAACTATCAAGGGAGAGTAAACGCGGCGACGGTGGCGGCACTCGCCACCGATGCGAAGTCAGCATCACGAAGTTGGCGTTAAATTCGAACGTTTGAATCAGTTATTTTCTTTCCGGCCCTTTTCAGCCCTGTACCGTGGAAGCGCCGAAATTCGGGTTTCATTTTTAACGCGGCAGCTTATACCCCCCGAGCGTTACCGACCACTGCCGGTGGTGGTCGGTAAGTTATCCACCGCCGAGGTCGACGCGCGTTATCGATGCACACGTAAAAAATTTTTCGCGAATTTTCGCGAATTTTTCGCGCGGTAAACCTTCGTCTCCGCGTCCTCCGTCCGACGAGCCCACTCTCGCCCGCACCCGTCGACCCGTTCTCGAGCTATACGGCGACAAAGAAACTTTGATTTTTCACTAATTTGACGTCATCGAGAAAGTTACGGCCAACTGGGAATTAAAGGCATATCGCCTTTCCGAATTTTCAGGGAGCCCGTCGGACCTTCGGCCCCGCTCGGCTCTGCTCGGCTCGGCTCGAGGTCGAGGTCGTCGGTAGCGACGATGGTGGCGGGGAGGTGCGCAATTGGTCTGTCATCGCCATCCCCCCAACCCCCCCTCCCCCTTTAAAATTAATGGAAAATGTAAACCCAAACGTAGAGTCGGATTCGTAACCTCGAAGTTACAAGTCAATTCGCTCAACTATCAAGGGAGAGTAAACGCGGCGACTGTGGCGGCAGTCGCCACCGATGCGAAGTCAGCATCACGAAGTTGGCGTTAAATTCGAACGTTTGAATCAGTTATTTTCTTTCCGGCCCTTTTCAGCCATGAACCGTGGAAGCGCCGAAATTCGGGTTTCATTTTTAACGCGGCAACTTATACCCCCCGAGCGTTACCGACCACTGCCGGTGGTGGTCGGTAACTTATCCTCCGCCGAGGTCGACGCGCGTTACCGATGCACACGTAAAAAATTTTTCGCGAATTTTCGCGAATTTTTCGCGCGGTAAACCTTCGTCTCCGCGTCCTCCGTCCGACGAGCCCACTCTCGCCCGCACCCGTCGACCCGTTCTCGAGCTATACGGCGACAAAGAAACTTTGATTTTTCACTAATTTGACGTCATCGAGAAAGTTACGGCCAACTGGGAATTAAAGGTATATCGCCTTTCGGAATTTTCCGGGAGCCCGTCGGTCCTTCGGCCCCGCTCGGCTCGGCTCGGCTCGAGGTCGAAGTCGTCGGTAGCGACGATGGTGGCGGGGAGGCGCGCGATTGGTCTGTCATCGCCATCCTCCCCCCAACCCCCCCTCCCTTTAAAATTAATGGAAAATCTAAACCCAAACGTAGAGTCGGATTCGTAACCTCGAAGTTACAAGTCGATTCGCTCAACTATCAAGGGAGAGTAAACGCGGCGACTGTGGCGGCACTCGCCACCGATGCGAAGTCAGCATCACGAAGTTGGCGTTAAATTCGAACGTTTGAATCAGTTATTTTCTTTCGGGCCCTTTTCAGCCCTGAACTGTGGAAGCGCCGAAATTCGGGTTTCATTTTTAACGCGGCAGTTTATACCCCCCGCGCATACCGACCATTGCCGGTGGTGGTCGATAACTTATCCTCCGCCGAGGTCGTCGCGCGTTACCGATGCACACGTAAAAACTTTTTCGCGCGGTAAACCTTCGTCTCCGCGTCCTCCGTCCGACGAGCCCACTCTCGCCCACACCCGTCGACCCGTTCTCGAGCTATACGGCGACAAAGAAACTTTGATTTTTCACTAATTTGACGTCATCGAGAAAGTTACGGCCAACTGGGAATTAAAGGTATATCGCCTTTCGGAATTTTCCGGGAGCCCGTCGGTCCTTCGGCCCCGCTCGGCTCGGCTCGGCTCGAGGTCGAAGTCGTCGGTAGCGACGATGGTGGCGGGGAGGCGCGCGATTGGTCTGTCATCGCCATCCTCCCCCCAACCCCCCCTCCCTTTAAAATTAATGGAAAATGTAAACCCAAACGTAGAGTCGGATTCGTAACCTCGAAGTTACAAGTCGATTCGCTCAACTATCTAGGGAGAGTAAACGCGGCGACTGTGGCGGCACTCGCCACCGATGCGAAGTCAGCATCACGAAGTTGGCGTTAAATTCGAACGTTTGAATCAGTTATTTTCTTTCCGGCCCTTTTCAGCCCTGAACCGTGGAAGCGCCGAAATTCGGGTTTCATTTTTAACGCGGCAGCTTATACCCCCCGAGCGTTACCGACCACTGCCGGTGGTGGTCGGTAAGTTATCCACCGCCGAGGTCGACGCGCGTTATCGATGCACACGTAAAAAATTTTTCGCGAATTTTCGCGAATTTTTCGCGCGGTAAACCTTCGTCTCCGCGTCCTCCGTCCGACGAGCCCACTCTCGCCCGCACCCGTCGACCCGTTCTCGAGCTATACGGCGACAAAGAAACTTTGATTTTTCACTAATTTGACGTCATCGAGAAAGTTACGGCCAACTGGGAATTAAAGGCATATCGCCTTTCCGAATTTTCAGGGAGCCCGTCGGACCTTCGGCCCCGCTCGGCTCTGCTCGGCTCGGCTCGAGGTCGAGGTCGTCGGTAGCGACGATGGTGGCGGGGAGGTGCGCAATTGGTCTGTCATCGCCATCCCCCCAACCCCCCCTCCCCCTTTAAAATTAATGGAAAATGTAAACCCAAACGTAGAGTCGGATTCGTAACCTCGAAGTTACAAGTCAATTCGCTCAACTATCAAGGGAGAGTAAACGCGGCGACTGTGGCGGCAGTCGCCACCGATGCGAAGTCAGCATCACGAAGTTGGCGTTAAATTCGAACGTTTGAATCAGTTATTTTCTTTCCGGCCCTTTTCAGCCATGAACCGTGGAAGCGCCGAAATTCGGGTTTCATTTTTAACGCGGCAACTTATACCCCCCGAGCGTTACCGACCACTGCCGGTGGTGGTCGGTAACTTATCCTCCGCCGAGGTCGACGCGCGTTACCGATGCACACGTAAAAAATTTTTCGCGAATTTTCGCGAATTTTTCGCGCGGTAAACCTTCGTCTCCGCGTCCTCCGTCCGACGAGCCCACTCTCGCCCGCACCCGTCGACCCGTTCTCGAGCTATACGGCGACAAAGAAACTTTGATTTTTCACTAATTTGACGTCATCGAGAAAGTTACGGCCAACTGGGAATTAAAGGTATATCGCCTTTCGGAATTTTCCGGGAGCCCGTCGGTCCTTCGGCCCCGCTCGGCTCGGCTCGGCTCGAGGTCGAAGTCGTCGGTAGCGACGATGGTGGCGGGGAGGCGCGCGATTGGTCTGTCATCGCCATCCTCCCCCCAACCCCCCCTCCCTTTAAAATTAATGGAAAATCTAAACCCAAACGTAGAGTCGGATTCGTAACCTCGAAGTTACAAGTCGATTCGCTCAACTATCAAGGGAGAGTAAACGCGGCGACTGTGGCGGCACTCGCCACCGATGCGAAGTCAGCATCACGAAGTTGGCGTTAAATTCGAACGTTTGAATCAGTTATTTTCTTTCGGGCCCTTTTCAGCCCTGAACTGTGGAAGCGCCGAAATTCGGGTTTCATTTTTAACGCGGCAGTTTATACCCCCCGCGCATACCGACCATTGCCGGTGGTGGTCGATAACTTATCCTCCGCCGAGGTCGTCGCGCGTTACCGATGCACACGTAAAAACTTTTTCGCGCGGTAAACCTTCGTCTCCGCGTCCTCCGTCCGACGAGCCCACTCTCGCCCACACCCGTCGACCCGTTCTCGAGCTATACGGCGACAAAGAAACTTTGATTTTTCACTAATTTGACGTCATCGAGAAAGTTACGGCCAACTGGGAATTAAAGGTATATCGCCTTTCGGAATTTTCCGGGAGCCCGTCGGTCCTTCGGCCCCGCTCGGCTCGGCTCGGCTCGAGGTCGAAGTCGTCGGTAGCGACGATGGTGGCGGGGAGGCGCGCGATTGGTCTGTCATCGCCATCCTCCCCCCAACCCCCCCTCCCTTTAAAATTAATGGAAAATGTAAACCCAAACGTAGAGTCGGATTCGTAACCTCGAAGTTACAAGTCGATTCGCTCAACTATCTAGGGAGAGTAAACGCGGCGACTGTGGCGGCACTCGCCACCGATGCGAAGTCAGCATCACGAAGTTGGCGTTAAATTCGAACGTTTGAATCAGTTATTTTCTTTCCGGCCCTTTTCAGCCCTGAACCGTGGAAGCGCCGAAATTCGGGTTTCATTTTTAACGCGGCAGCTTATACCCCCCGAGCGTTACCGACCACTGCCGGTGGTGGTCGGTAAGTTATCCTCCGCCGAGGTCGACGCGCGTTATCGATGCACACGTAAAAAATTTTTCGCGAATTTTCGCGAATTTTTCGCGCGGTAAACCTTCGTCTCCGCGTCCTCCGTCCGACGAGCCCACTCTCGCCCGCACCCGTCGACCCGTTCTCGAGCTATACGGCGACAAAGAAACTTTGATTTTTCACTAATTTGACGTCATCGAGAAAGTTACGGCCAACTGGGAATTAAAGGTATATCGCCTTTCGGAATTTTCCGGGAGCCCGTCGGTCCTTCGGCCCCGCTCGGCTCGGCTCGGCTCGAGGTCGAAGTCGTCGGTAGCGACGATGGTGGCGGGGAGGCGCGCGATTGGTCAGTCATCGCCATCCTCCCCCCAACCCCCCCTCCCTTTAAAATTAATGGAAAATGTAAACCCAAACGTAGAGTCGGATTCGTAACCTCGAAGTTACAAGTCGTTTCGCTCAACTATCAAGGGAGAGTAAACGCGGCGACGGTGGCGGCACTCGCCACCGATGCGAAGTCAGCATCACGAAGTTGGCGTTAAATTCGAACGTTTGAATCAGTTATTTTCTTTCTGGCCCTTTTCAGCCCTGTACCGTGGAAGCGCCGAAATTCGGGTTTCATTTTTAACGCGGCAGCTTATACCCCCCGAGCGTTACCGACCACTGCCGGTGGTGGTCGGTAAGTTATCCACCGCCGAGGTCGACGCGCGTTATCGATGCACACGTAAAAAATTTTTCGCGAATTTTCGCGAATTTTTCGCGCGGTAAACCTTCGTCTCCGCGTCCTCCGTCCGACGAGCCCACTCTCGCCCGCACCCGTCGACCCGTTCTCGAGCTATACGGCGACAAAGAAACTTTGATTTTTCACTAATTTGACGTCATCGAGAAAGTTACGGCCAACTGGGAATTAAAGGCATATCGCCTTTCCGAATTTTCAGGGAGCCCGTCGGACCTTCGGCCCCGCTCGGCTCTGCTCGGCTCGGCTCGAGGTCGAGGTCGTCGGTAGCGACGATGGTGGCGGGGAGGTGCGCAATTGGTCTGTCATCGCCATCCCCCCAACCCCCCCTCCCCCTTTAAAATTAATGGAAAATGTAAACCCAAACGTAGAGTCGGATTCGTAACCTCGAAGTTACAAGTCAATTCGCTCAACTATCAAGGGAGTGTAAACGCGGCGACTGTGGCGGCACTCGCCACCGATGCGAAGTCAGCATCACGAAGTTGGCGTTAAATTCGAACGTTTGAATCAGTTATTTTCTTTCCGGCCCTTTTCAGCCCTGAACCGTGGAAGCGCCGAAATTCGGGTTTCATTTTTAACGCGGCAGCTTATACCCCCCAAGCGTTACCGACCACTGCCGGTGGTGGTCGGTAAGTTATCCTCCGCCGAGGTCGACGCGCGTTATCGATGCACACGTAACAAATTTTTCGCGAATTTTCGCGAATTTTTCGCGCGGTAAACCTTCGTCTCCGCGTCCTCCGTCCGACGAGCCTACTCTCGCCCGCACCCGTCGACCCGTTCTCGAGCTATACGGCGACAAAGAAACTTTGATTTTTCACTAATTTGACGTCATCGAGAAAGTTACGGCCAACTGGGAATTAAAGGTATATCGCCTTTCGGAATTTTCCGGGAGCCCGTCGGTCCTTCGGCCCCGCTCGGCTCGGCTCGGCTCGAGGTCGAAGTCGTCGGTAGCGACGATGGTGGCGGCGAGGCGCGCGATTGGTCTGTCATCGCCATCCTCCCCCCAACCCCCCCTTCCTTTAAAATTAATGGAAAATGTAAACCCAAACGTAGAGTCGGATTCGTAACCTCGAAGTTACAAGTCGATTCGCTCAACTATCTAGGGAGAGTAAACGCGGCGACTGTGGCGGCACTCGCCACCGATGCGAAGTCAGCATCACGAAGTTGGCGTTAAATTCGAACGTTTGAATCAGTTATTTTCTTTCCGGCCCTTTTCAGCCCTGAACCGTGGAAGCGCCGAAATTCGGGTTTCATTTTTAACGCGGCAGCTTATACCCCCCGAGCGTTACCGACCACTGCCGGTGGTGGTCGGTAAGTTATCCTCCGCCGAGGTCGACGCGCGTTATCGATGCACACGTAAAAAATTTTTCGCGAATTTTCGCGAATTTTTCGCGCGGTAAACCTTCGTCTCCGCGTCCTCAGTCCGACGAGCCCACTCTCGCCCGCAACCGTCGACCCGTTCTCGAGCTATACGGCGACAAAGAAACTTTGATTTTTCACTAATTTGACGTCATCGAGAAAGTTACGGCCAACTGGGAATTAAAGGTATATCGCCTTTCGGAATTTTCCGGGAGCCCGTCGGTCCTTCGGCCCCGCTCGGCTCGGCTCGCCTCGAGGTCGAGGTCGTCGGTAGCGACGATGGTGGCGGGGAGGCGCGCAATTGGTCTGTCATCGCCATCCTCCCCCAACCCCCCCTCCCTTTAAAATTAATGGAAAATGTAAACCCAAACGTAGAGTCGGATTCGTAACCTCGAAGTTACAAGTCGATTCGCTCAACTATCAAGGGAGAGTAAACGCGGCGACTGTGGCGGCACTCGCCACCGATGCGAAGTCAGCATCACGAAGTTGGCGTTAAATTCGAACGTTTGAATCAGTTATTTTCTTTCCGGCCCTTTTCAGCCATGAACCGTGGAAGCGCCGAAATTCGGGTTTCATTTTTAACGCGGCAGCTTATACCCCCCGAGCGTTACCGACCACTGCCGGTGGTGGTCGGTAACTTATCCTCCGCCGAGGTCGACGCGCGTTACCGATGCACACGTACAAAATTTTTCGCGAATTTTTCGCGCGGTAAACCTTCGTCTCCGCGTCCTCCGTCGGACGAGCCCACTCTCGCCCGCACCCGTCGACCCGTTCTCGAGCTATACGGCGACAAAGAAACTTTGATTTTTCACTAATTTGACGTCATCGAGAAAGTTACGGCCAACTGGGAATTAAAGGTATATCGCCTTTCGGAATTTTCCGGGAGCCCGTCGGTCCTTCGGCCCCGCTCGGCTCGGCTCGGCTCGAGGTCGAAGTCGTCGGTAGCGACGATGGTGGCGGGGAGGCGCGCGATTGGTCTGTCATCGCCATCCTCCCCCCAACCCCCCCTCCCTTTAAAATTAATGGAAAATGTAAACCCAAACGTAGAGTCGGATTCGTAACCTCGAAGTTACAAGTCGATTCGCTCAACTATCAAGGGAGAGTAAACGCGGCGACTGTGGCGGCACTCGCCACCGATGAGAAGTCAGCATCACGAAGTTGGCGTTAAATTCGAACGTTTGAATCAGTTATTTTCTTTCCGGCCCTTTTCAGCCCTGAACCGTGGAAGCGCCGAAATTCGGATTTCATTTTTAACGCGGCAGCTTATACCCCCCGAGCGTTACCGACCACTGCCGGTGGTGGTCGGTAAGTTATCCTCCGCCGAGGTCGACGCGCGTTACCGATGCACACGTAAAAACTTTTTCGCGAATCTCCGCGAATTTTTCGCTAGGTAAACCTTTGTCTCCGCGTCCTCCGTCCGACGAGCCTACTCTCGCCCGCACCCGTCGACCCGTTCTCGAGCTATACGGCGACAAAGAAATCGCAAAATTTCACTAATTTGACGTCACCGAAAAAATTACGGCCAACTGGGAATTAAGGGTATATCGCCTTTCGGAATTTTCCGGGAGCCCGTCGGTCCTTCGGCCCCGCTCGGCTCGGCTCGGCTCGAGGTCGAGGTCGTCGGTAGCGACGATGGTGGCGGGGAGGCGCGCTATTGGTCTGTCATCGCCATCCTCCCCCCAACCCCCCTCCCTTTAAAATTAATGGAAAATGTAAACCCAAACGTAGAGTCGGATTCGGAACCTCGAAGTTACAAGTCGATTCGCTCAACTATCAAGGGAGAGTAAACGCGGCGACTGTGGCGGCACTCGCCACCGATGCGAAGTCAGCATCACGAAGTTGGCGTTAAATTCGAACGTTTGAATCAGTTATTTTCTTTCCGGCCCTTTTCAGCCCTGAACCGTGGAAGCGCCGAAATTCGGATTTCATTTTTAACGCGGCAGCTTATACCCCCCGAGCGTTACCGACCACTGCCGGTGGTGGTCGATAAGTTATCCTCCGCCGAGGTCGACGCGCGTTACCGATGCACACGTAAAAACTTTTTCGCGAATCTCCGCGAATTTTTCGCTAGGTAAACCTTTGTCTCCGCGTCCTCCGTCCGACGAGCCTACTCTCGCCCGCACCCGTCGACCCGTTCTCGAGCTATACGGCGACAAAGAAATCGCAAAATTTCACTAATTTGACGTCACCGAAAAAATTACGGCCAACTGGGAATTAAGGGTATATCGCCTTTCGGAATTTTCCGGGAGCCCGTCGGTCCTTCGACCCCGCTCGGCTCGGCTCGGCTCGAGGTCGAGGTCGTCGGTAGCGACGATGGTGGCGGGGAGGTACGCAATTGGTCTGTCATCGCCATCCTCCCCCCAACCCCCCCTCCCTTTAAAATTAATGGAAAATGTAAACCTAAACGTAGAGTCGGATTCGTAACCTCGAAGTTACAAGTCGCTTCACTCAACTATCAAGGGAGAGTAAACGCGGCGACTGTGGCGGCACTCGTCACGTATGCGAAATTAGCGTCGCGCAGTTGGCGTTAAATTCGAACGTTTGAATCAGTTATTTTCTTTCGGGCCCTTTTCAGCCCTGAACCGTGGAAGCGCCGAAATTCGGGTTTCATTTTTAACGCTGCAGGTTATACCCCCCGAGCGTTACCGACCACTGCCGGTGGTGGTCGGTAACTTATCCTCCGCAGAGGTCGACGCGCGTTACCGATGCACACGTAAAAACTTTTTCGCGAATCTCCGCGAATTTTTCGCGCGGTAAACCTTCGTCTCCGCGTCATCCGTCCGACGAGCATACTCTCGCCCGCACCCGTCGACCCGTTCTCGAGCTATTCACTAATTTGACGTCACCGAAAAAGTTACGGCCAACTGGGAATTAAAGGTATATCGTCTTTCCGAATTTTCCGGGAGCCCGTCGGGCCTTCGGCCCCGCTCGGCGCGGCTCGGCTCGGCTCGAGGTCGAGGTCGTCGGTAGCGACGATGGTGGCGGGGAGGCGCGCGATTGGTCTGTCATCGCCATACTCCCCCCAACCGCCCTCCCTTTAAAATTATTGGAAAATGTAAACCTAAACGTAGAGTCGGATTCGTAACCTCGAAGTTACAAGTCCATTCGCCCAACTATCAAGGGAGAGTAAACGCGGCGACTGTGGCGGCACTCGCCACCGATGCGAAGTCAGCGTCGCGCAGTTGGCGTGAAATTCGAACGTTTGAATCAGTTATTTTCTTTCGGGCCCTTTTCAGCCCTGAACCGTGGAAGTGCCGAAATTCGGGTTTCATTTTTAACGCGGCAGCTTATACCCCCCGAGCGTTACCGACCACTGCCGGTGGTGGTCGGTAACTTATCCTCCGCCGAGGTCGACGCGCGTTACCGATGCACACGTAAAAAATTTTTCGCGAATTTTTCGCGCGGTAAACCTTCGTCTCCGCGTCCTCCGTCGGACGAGCCCACTCACGCCCGCACCCGTCGACCCGTTCTCGAGCTATACGGCGACAAAGAAACTTTGATTTTTCACTAATTTGACGTCATCGAGAAAGTTACGGCCAACTGGGAATTAAAGGTATATCGCCTTTCGGAATTTTCCGGGAGCCCGTCGGTCCTTCGGCCCCGCTCGGCTCGGCTCGGCTCGAGGTCGAAGTCGTCGGTAGCGACGATGGTGGCGGGGAGGCGCGCTATTGGTCTGTCATCGCCATCCTCCCCCCAACCCCCCCTCCCTTTAAAATTAATGGAAAATGTAAACCCAAACGTAGAGTCGGATTCGTAACCTCGAAGTTACAAGTCGATTCGCTCAACTATCAAGGGAGAGTAAACGCGGCGACTGTGGCGGCACTCGCCACCGATGCGAAGTCAGCATCACGAAGTTGGCGTTAAATTCGAACGTTTGAATCAGTTATTTTCTTTCCGGCCCTTTTCAGCCATGAACCGTGGAAGCGCCGAAATTCAGGTTTCATTTTTAACGCGGCAGCTTATACCCCCCGAGCGTTACCGACCACTGCCGGTGGTGGTCGGTAACTTATCCTCCGCCGAGGTCGACGCGCGTTACCGATGCACACGTAAAAAATTTTTCGCGAATTTTCGCGAATTTTTCGCGCGGTAAACCTTCGTCTCCGCGTCCTCAGTCCGACGAGCCCACTCTCGCCCGCAACCGTCGACCCGTTCTCGAGCTATACGGCGACAAAGAAACTTTGATTTTTCACTAATTTGACGTCATCGAGAAAGTTACGGCCAACTGGGAATTAAAGGTATATCGCCTTTCGGAATTTTCCGGGAGCCCGTCGGTCCTTCGGCCCCGCTCGGCTCGGCTCGCCTCGAGGTCGAGGTCGTCGGTAGCGACGATGGTGGCGGGGAGGCGCGCGATTGGTCTGTCATCGCCATCCTCCCCCCAACCCCCCCTCCCCTTTAAAATTAATGGAAAATGTAAACCCAAACGTAGAGTCGGATTCGTAACCTCGAAGTTACAAGTCAATTCGCTCAACTATCAAGGGAGAGTAAACGCGGCGACTGTGGCGGCAGTCGCCACCGATGCGAAGTCAGCATCACGAAGTTGGCGTTAAATTCGAACGTTTGAATCAGTTATTTTCTTTCCGGCCCTTTTCAGCCATGAACCGTGGAAGCGCCGAAATTCGGGTTTCATTTTTAACGCGGCAACTTATACCCCCCGAGCGTTACCGACCACTGCCGGTGGTGGTCCGTAACTTATCCTCCGCCCAGGTCGACGCGCGTTACCGATGCACACGTAAAAAATTTTTCGCGAATTTTCGCGAATTTTTCGAGCGGTAAACCTTCGTCTCCGCGTCCTCCGTCCGACGAGCCCACTCTCGCCCGCACCCGTCGACCCGTTCTCGAGCTATACGGCGACAAAGAAACTTTGATTTTTCACTAATTTGACGTCATCGAGAAAGTTACAGCCAACTGGGAATTAAAGGTATATCGCCTTTCGGAATTTTCCGGGAGCCCGTCGGTCCTTCGGCCCCGCTCGGCTCGGCTCGGCTCGAGGTCGAAGTCGTCGGTAGCGACGATGGTGGCGGGGAGGCGCGCGATTGGTCTGTCATCGCCATCCTCCCCCCAACCCCCCCTCCCTTTAAAATTAATGGAAAATGTAAACCCAAACGTAGAGTCGGATTCGTAACCTCGAAGTTACAAGTCGATTCGCTCAACTATCAAGGGAGAGTAAACGCGGCGACTGTGGCGGCACTCGCCACCGATGCGAAGTCAGCATCACGAAGTTGGCGTTAAATTCGAACGTTTGAATCAGTTATTTTCTTTCGGGCCCTTTTCAGCCCTGAACTGTGGAAGCGCCGAAATTCGGGTTTCATTTTTAACGCGGCAGTTTATACCCCCCGCGCATACCGACCACTGCCGGTGGTGGTCGATAACTTATCCTCCGCCGAGGTCGACGCGCGTTACCGATGCACACGTAAAAACTTTTTCGCGCGGTAAACCTTCGTCTCCGCGTCCTCCGTCCGACGAGCCCACTCTCGCCCACACCCGTCGACCCGTTCTCGAGCTATACGGCGACAAAGAAACTTTGATTTTTCACTAATTTGACGTCATCGAGAAAGTTACGGCCAACTGGGAATTAAAGGTATATCGCCTTTCGGAATTTTCCGGGAGCCCGTCGGTCCTTCGGCCCCGCTCGGCTCGGCTCGGCTCGAGGTCGAAGTCGTCGGTAGCGACGATGGTGGCGGGGAGGCGCGCGATTGGTCTGTCATCGCCATCCTCCCCCCCAACCCCCCCTCCCTTTAAAATTAATGGAAAATGTAAACCCAAACGTAGAGTCGGATTCGTAACATCGAAGTTACAAGTCGATTCGCTCAACTATCTAGGGAGAGTAAACGCGGCGACTGTGGCGGCACTCGCCACCGATGCGAAGTCAGCATCACGAAGTTGGCGTTAAATTCGAACGTTTGAATCAGTTATTTTCTTTCCGGCCCTTTTCAGCCCTGAACCGTGGAAGCGCCGAAATTCGGGTTTCATTTTTAACGCGGCAGCTTATACCCCCCGAGCGTTACCGACCACTGCCGGTGGTGGTCGGTAAGTTATCCTCCGCCGAGGTCGACGCGCGTTATCGATGCACACGTAAAAAATTTTTCGCGAATTTTCGCGAATTTTTCGCGCGGTTAACCTTCGTCTCCGCGTCCTCCGTCCGACGAGCCCACTCTCGCCCGCACCCGTCGACCCGTTCTCGAGCTATACGGCGACAAAGAAACTTTGATTTTTCACTAATTTGACGTCATCGAGAAAGTTACGGCCAACTGGGAATTAAAGGTATATCGCCTTTCGGAATTTTCCGGGAGCCCGTCGGTCCTTCGGCCCCGCTCGGCTCGGCTCGGCTCGAGGTCGAAGTCGTCGGTAGCGACGATGGTGGCGGGGAGGCGCGCGATTGGTCAGTCATCGCCATCCTCCCCCCAACCCCCCCTCCCTTTAAAATTAATGGAAAATGTAAACCCAAACGTAGAGTCGGATTCGTAACCTCGAAGTTACAAGTCGTTTCGCTCAACTATCAAGGGAGAGTAAACGCGGCGACTGTGGCGGCACTCGCCACCGATGCGAAGTCAGCATCACGAAGTTGGCGTTAAATTCGAACGTTTGAATCAGTTATTTTCTTTCCGGCCCTTTTCAGCCCTGTACCGTGGAAGCGCCGAAATTCGGGTTTCATTTTTAACGCGGCAGCTTATACCCCCCGAGCGTTACCGACCACTGCCGGTGGTGGTCGGTAAGTTATCCTCCGCCGAGGTCGACGCGCGTTATCGATGCACACGTAAAAAATTTTTCGCGAATTTTCGCGAATTTTTCGCGCGGTAAACCTTCGTCTCCGCGTCCTCCGTCCGACGAGCCTACTCTCGCCCGCACCCGTCGACCCGTTCTCAAGCTATACGGCGACAAAGAAACTTTGATTTTTCACTAATTTGACGTCATCGAGAAAGTTACGGCCAACTTGGAATTAAAGGCATATCGCCTTTCCGAATTTTCAGGGAGCCCGTCTTGCCTTCGGCCCCGCTCGGCTCTGCTCGGCTCGGCTCGAGGTCGAGGTCGTCGGTAGCGACGATGGTGGCGGGGAGGTGCGCAATTGGTCTGTCATCGCCATCCCCCCAACCCCCCCTTCCCCTTTCAAATTAATGGAAAATGTAAACCCAAACGTAGAGTCGGATTCGTAACCTCGAAGTTACAAGTCAATTCGCTCAACTATCAAGGGAGAGTAAACGCGGCGACTGTGGCGGCACTCGCCACCGATGCGAAGTCAGCATCACGAAGTTGGCGTTAAATTCGAACGTTTGAATCAGTTATTTTCTTTCCGGCCCTTTTCATCCATGAACCGTGGAAGCGCCGAAATTCGGGTTTCATTTTTAACGCGGCAGCTTATGCCCCCCGAGCGTTACCGACCACTGCCGGTGGTGGTCGGTAACTTATCCTCCGCCGAGGTCGACACGCGTTACCGATGCACACGTAAAAAATTTTTTGCGAATTTTGGCGAATTTTTCGCGCGGTAAACCTTCGTCTCCGCGTCCTCCGTCCGACGAGCCCACTCTCGCCCGCACCCGTCGACCCGTTCTCGAGCTATACGGCGACAAAGAAACTTTGATTTTTCACTAATTTGACGTCATCGAGAAAGTTACGGCCAACTGGGAATTAAAGGTATATCGCCTTTCGGAATTTTCCGGGAGCCCGTCGGTCCTTCGGCCCCGCTCGGCTCGGCTCGGCTCGAGGTCGAAGTCGTCGGTAGCGACGATGGTGGCGGGGAGGCGCGCGATTGGTCTGTCATCGCCATCCTCCCCCCCAACCCCCCCTCCCTTTAAAATTAATGGAAAATGTAAACCCAAACGTAGAGTCGGATTCGTAACCTCGAAGTTACAAGTCGATTCGCTCAACTATCAAGGGAGAGTAAACGCGGCGACTGTGGCGGCACTCGCCACCGATGCGAAGTCAGCATCACGAAGTTGGCGTTAAATTCGAACGTTTGAATCAGTTATTTTCTTTCCGGCCCTTTTCAGCCCTGAACCGTGGAAGCGCCGAAATTCGGGTTTCATTTTTAACGCGGCAGCTTATACCCCCCGAGCGTTACCGACCACTGCCGGTGGTGGTCGGTAAGTTATCCTCCGCCGAGGTCGACGCGCGTTATCGATGCACACGTAAAAAATTTTTCGCGAATTTTCGCGAATTTTTCGCGCGGTAAACCTTCGTCTCCGCGTCCTCCGTCCGACGAGCCCACTCTCGCCCGCACCCGTCGACCCGTTCTCGAGCTATACGGCGACAAAGAAACTTTGATTTTTCACTAATTTGACGTCATCGAGAAAGTTACGGCCAACTGGGAATTAAAGGTATATCGCCTTTCGGAATTTTCCGGGAGCCCGTCGGTCCTTCGGCCCCGCTCGGCTCGGCTCGGCTCGAGGTCGAAGTCGTCGGTAGCGACGATGGTGGCGGGGAGGCGCGCGATTGGTCTGTCATCGCCATCCTCCCCCCCAACCCCCCCTCCCTTTAAAATTAATGGAAAATGTAAACCCAAACGTAGAGTCGGATTCGTAACCTCGAAGTTACAAGTCGATTCGCTCAACTATCAAGGGAGAGTAAACGCGGCGACTGTGGCGGCACTCGCCACCGATGCGAAGTCAGCATCACGAAGTTGGCGTTAAATTCGAACGTTTGAATCAGTTATTTTCTTTCCGGCCCTTTTCAGCCCTGAACCGTGGAAGCGCCGAAATTCGGGTTTCATTTTTAACGCGGCAGCTTATACCCCCCGAGCGTTACCGACCACTGCCGGTGGTGGTCGGTAAGTTATCCTCCGCCGAGGTCGACGCGCGTTATCGATGCACACGTAAAAAATTTTTCGCGAATTTTCGCGAATTTTTCGCGCGGTAAACCTTCGTCTCCGCGTCCTCCGTCCGACGAGCCCACTCTCGCCCGCACCCGTCGACCCGTTCTCGAGCTATACGGCGACAAAGAAACTTTGATTTTTCACTAATTTGACGTCATCGAGAAAGTTACGGCCAACTGGGAATTAAAGGTATATCGCCTTTCGGAATTTTCCGGGAGCCCGTCGGTCCTTCGGCCCCGCTCGGCTCGGCTCGGCTCGAGGTCGAAGTCGTCGGTAGCGACGATGGTGGCGGGGAGGCGCGCGATTGGTCTGTCATCGCCATCCTCCCCCCAACCCCCCCTCCCTTTAAAATTAATGGAAAATGTAAACCCAAACGTAGAGTCGGATTCGTAACCTCGAAGTTACAAGTCGATTCGCTCAACTATCAAGGGAGAGTAAACGCGGCGACTGTGGCGGCACTCGCCACCGATGCGAAGTCAGCATCACGAAGTTGGCGTTAAATTCGAACGTTTGAATCAGTTATTTTCTTTCGGGCCCTTTTCAGCCCTGAACTGTGGAAGCGCCGAAATTCGGGTTTCATTTTTAACGCGGCAGTTTATACCCCCGCGCATACCGACCACTGCCGGTGGTGGTCGATAACTTATCCTCCGCCGAGGTCGACGCGCGTTACCGATGCACACGTAAAAACTTTTTCGCGCGGTAAACCTTCGTCTCCGCGTCCTCCGTCCGACGAGCCCACTCTCGCCCGCACCCGTCGACCCGTTCTCGAGCTATACGGCGACAAAGAAACTTTGATTTTTCACTAATTTGACGTCATCGAGAAAGTTACGGCCAACTGGGAATTAAAGGTATATCGCCTTTCGGAATTTTCCGGGAGCCCGTCGGTCCTTCGGCCCCGCTCGGCTCGGCTCGGCTCGAGGTCGAAGTCGTCGGTAGCGACGATGGTGGCGGGGAGGCGCGCGATTGGTCTGTCATCGCCATCCTCCCCCCCAACCCCCCCACCCCTTTAAAATTAATGGAAAATGTAAACCCAAACGTAGAGTCGGATTCGTAACCTCGAAGTTACAAGTCGATTCGCTCAACTATCAAGGGAGAGTAAACGCGGCGACTGTGGCGGCACTCGCCACCGATGCGAAGTCAGCATCACGAAGTTGGCGTTAAATTCGAACGTTTGAATCAGTTATTTTCTTTCCGGCCCTTTTCAGCCCTGAACCGTGGAAGCGCCGAAATTCGGGTTTCAATTTTTAACGCGGCAGCTTATACCCCCCGAGCGTTACCGACCACTGCCGGTGGTGGTCGGTAAGTTATCCTCCGCCGAGGTCGACGCGCGTTATCGATGCACACGTAAAAAATGTTTCGCGAATTTTCGCGAATTTTTCGCGCGGTAAACCTTCGTCTCCGCGTCCTCCGTCCGACGAGCCCACTCTCGCCCGCACCCGTCGACCCGTTCTCGAGCTATACGGCGACAAAGAAACTTTGATTTTTCACTAATTTGACGTCATCGAGAAAGTTACGGCCAACTGGGAATTAAAGGTATATCGCCTTTCGGAATTTTCCGGGAGCCCGTCGGTCCTTCGGCCCCGCTCGGCTCGGCTCGGCTCGAGGTCGAAGTCGTCGGTAGCGACGATGGTGGCGGGGAGGCGCGCGATTGGTCTGTCATCGCCATCCTCCCCCCAACCCCCCCTCCCTTTAAAATTAATGGAAAATGTAAACCCAAACGTAGAGTCGGATTCGTAACCTCGAAGTTACAAGTCGATTCGCTCTACTATCAAGGGAGAGTAAACGCGGCGACTGTGGCGGCACTCGCCACCGATGCGAAGTCAGCATCACGAAGTTGGCGTTAAATTCGAACGTTTGAATCAGTTATTTTCTTTCAGGCCCTTTTCAGCCCTGAACTGTGGAAGCGCCGAAATTCGGGTTTCATTTTTAACGCGGCAGTTTATACCCCCCGCGCATACCGACCACTGCCGGTGGTGGTCGATAACTTATCCTCCGCCGAGGTCGACGCGCGTTACCGATGCACACGTAAAAACTTTTTCGCGCGGTAAACCTTCGTCTCCGCGTCCTCCGTCCGACGAGCCCACTCTCGCCCGCACCCGTCGACCCGTTCTCGAGCTATACGGCGACAAAGAAACTTTGATTTTTCACTAATTTGACGTCATCGAGAAAGTTACGGCCAACTGGGAATTAAAGGCATATCGCCTTTCCGAATTTTCAGGGAACCCGTCGGGCCTTCGGCCCCGCTCGGCTCGGCTCGGCTCGAGGTCGAGGTCGTCGGTAGCGACGATGGTGGCGGGGAGGTGCGCAATTGGTCTGTCATCGCCATCCCCCCAACCCCCCCTCCCCCTTTAAAATTAATGGAAAATGTAAACCCAAACGTAGAGTCGGATTCGTAACCTCGAAGTTACAAGTCAATTCGCTCAACTATCAAGGGAGAGTAAACGCGGCGACTGTGGCGGCACTCGCCACCGATGCGAAGTCAGCATCACGAAGTTGGCGTTAAATTCGAACGTTTGAATCAGTTATTTTCTTTCCGGCCCTTTTCAGCCATGAACCGTGGAAGCGCCGAAATTCGGGTTTCATTTTTAACGCGGCAGCTTATACCCCCCGAGCGTTACCGACCACTGCCGGTGGTGGTCGGTAAGTTATCCTCCGCCGAGGTCGACGCGCGTTATCGATGCACACGTAAAAAATGTTTCGCGAATTTTCGCGAATTTTTCGCGCGGTAAACCTTCGTCTCCGCGTCCTCCGTCCGACGAGCCCACTCTCGCCCGCACCCGTCGACCCGTTCTCGAGCTATACGGCGACAAAGAAACTTTGATTTTTCACTAATTTGACGTCATCGAGAAAGTTACGGCCAACTGGGAATTAAAGGTATATCGCCTTTCGGAATTTTCCGGGAGCCCGTCGGTCCTTCGGCCCCGCTCGGCTCGGCTCGGCTCGAGGTCGAAGTCGTCGGTAGCGACGATGGTGGCGGGGAGGCGCGCGATTGGTCTGTCATCGCCATCCTCCCCCCAACCCCCCCTCCCTTTAAAATTAATGGAAAATGTAAACCCAAACGTAGAGTCGGATTCGTAACCTCGAAGTTACAAGTCGATTCGCTCTACTATCAAGGGAGAGTAAACGCGGCGACTGTGGCGGCACTCGCCACCGATGCGAAGTCAGCATCACGAAGTTGGCGTTAAATTCGAACGTTTGAATCAGTTATTTTCTTTCAGGCCCTTTTCAGCCCTGAACTGTGGAAGCGCCGAAATTCGGGTTTCATTTTTAACGCGGCAGTTTATACCCCCCGCGCATACCGACCACTGCCGGTGGTGGTCGATAACTTATCCTCCGCCGAGGTCGACGCGCGTTACCGATGCACACGTAAAAACTTTTTCGCGCGGTAAACCTTCGTCTCCGCGTCCTCCGTCCGACGAGCCCACTCTCGCCCGCACCCGTCGACCCGTTCTCGAGCTATACGGCGACAAAGAAACTTTGATTTTTCACTAATTTGACGTCATCGAGAAAGTTACGGCCAACTGGGAATTAAAGGTATATCGCCTTTCGGAATTTTCCGGGAGCCCGTCGGTCCTTCGGCCCCGCTCGGCTCGGCTCGGCTCGAGGTCGAAGTCGTCGGTAGCGACGATGGTGGCGGGGAGGCGCGCGATTGGTCTGTCATCGCCATCCTCCCCCCAACCCCCCCTCCCTTTAAAATTAATGGAAAATGTAAACCCAAACGTAGAGTCGGATTCGTAACCTCGAAGTTACAAGTCGATTCGCTCAACTATCAAGGGAGAGTAAACGCGGCGACTGTGGCGGCACTCGCCACCGATGCGAAGTCAGCATCACGAAGTTGGCGTTAAATTCGAACGTTTGAATCAGTTATTTTCTTTCGGGCCCTTTTCAGCCCTGAACTGTGGAAGCGCCGAAATTCGGGTTTCATTTTTAACGCGGCAGTTTATACCCCCGCGCATACCGACCACTGCCGGTGGTGGTCGATAACTTATCCTCCGCCGAGGTCGACGCGCGTTACCGATGCACACGTAAAAACTTTTTCGCGCGGTAAACCTTCGTCTCCGCGTCCTCCGTCCGACGAGCCCACTCTCGCCCGCACCCGTCGACCCGTTCTCGAGCTATACGGCGACAAAGAAACTTTGATTTTTCACTAATTTGACGTCATCGAGAAAGTTACGGCCAACTGGGAATTAAAGGTATATCGCCTTTCGGAATTTTCCGGGAGCCCGTCGGTCCTTCGGCCCCGCTCGGCTCGGCTCGGCTCGAGGTCGAAGTCGTCGGTAGCGACGATGGTGGCGGGGAGGCGCGCGATTGGTCTGTCATCGCCATCCTCCCCCCCAACCCCCCCACCCCTTTAAAATTAATGGAAAATGTAAACCCAAACGTAGAGTCGGATTCGTAACCTCGAAGTTACAAGTCGATTCGCTCAACTATCAAGGGAGAGTAAACGCGGCGACTGTGGCGGCACTCGCCACCGATGCGAAGTCAGCATCACGAAGTTGGCGTTAAATTCGAACGTTTGAATCAGTTATTTTCTTTCCGGCCCTTTTCAGCCCTGAACCGTGGAAGCGCCGAAATTCGGGTTTCAATTTTTAACGCGGCAGCTTATACCCCCCGAGCGTTACCGACCACTGCCGGTGGTGGTCGGTAAGTTATCCTCCGCCGAGGTCGACGCGCGTTATCGATGCACACGTAAAAAATGTTTCGCGAATTTTCGCGAATTTTTCGCGCGGTAAACCTTCGTCTCCGCGTCCTCCGTCCGACGAGCCCACTCTCGCCCGCACCCGTCGACCCGTTCTCGAGCTATACGGCGACAAAGAAACTTTGATTTTTCACTAATTTGACGTCATCGAGAAAGTTACGGCCAACTGGGAATTAAAGGTATATCGCCTTTCGGAATTTTCCGGGAGCCCGTCGGTCCTTCGGCCCCGCTCGGCTCGGCTCGGCTCGAGGTCGAAGTCGTCGGTAGCGACGATGGTGGCGGGGAGGCGCGCGATTGGTCTGTCATCGCCATCCTCCCCCCAACCCCCCCTCCCTTTAAAATTAATGGAAAATGTAAACCCAAACGTAGAGTCGGATTCGTAACCTCGAAGTTACAAGTCGATTCGCTCTACTATCAAGGGAGAGTAAACGCGGCGACTGTGGCGGCACTCGCCACCGATGCGAAGTCAGCATCACGAAGTTGGCGTTAAATTCGAACGTTTGAATCAGTTATTTTCTTTCAGGCCCTTTTCAGCCCTGAACTGTGGAAGCGCCGAAATTCGGGTTTCATTTTTAACGCGGCAGTTTATACCCCCCGCGCATACCGACCACTGCCGGTGGTGGTCGATAACTTATCCTCCGCCGAGGTCGACGCGCGTTACCGATGCACACGTAAAAACTTTTTCGCGCGGTAAACCTTCGTCTCCGCGTCCTCCGTCCGACGAGCCCACTCTCGCCCGCACCCGTCGACCCGTTCTCGAGCTATACGGCGACAAAGAAACTTTGATTTTTCACTAATTTGACGTCATCGAGAAAGTTACGGCCAACTGGGAATTAAAGGTATATCGCCTTTCGGAATTTTCCGGGAGCCCGTCGGTCCTTCGGCCCCGCTCGGCTCGGCTCGGCTCGAGGTCGAAGTCGTCGGTAGCGACGATGGTGGCGGGGAGGCGCGCGATTGGTCTGTCATCGCCATCCTCCCCCCAACCCCCCCTCCCTTTAAAATTAATGGAAAATGTAAACCCAAACGTAGAGTCGGATTCGTAACCTCGAAGTTACAAGTCGATTCGCTCAACTATCAAGGGAGAGTAAACGCGGCGACTGTGGCGGCACTCGCCACCGATGCGAAGTCAGCATCACGAAGTTGGCGTTAAATTCGAACGTTTGAATCAGTTATTTTCTTTCGGGCCCTTTTCAGCCCTGAACTGTGGAAGCGCCGAAATTCGGGTTTCATTTTTAACGCGGCAGTTTATACCCCCCGCGCATACCGACCACTGCCGGTGGTGGTCGATAACTTATCCTCCACCGAGGTCGACGCGCGTTACCGATGCACACGTAAAAACTTTTTCGCGAATCTTCGCGAATTTTTCGCGCGGTAAATCTTCGTCTCCGCGTCCTCCGTCCAACGAGCCTACTCTCGCCCGCACCCGTCGACCCGTTCTCGAGCTATACGGCGACAAAGAAACTTTGATTTTTCACTAATTTGACGTCATCGAGAAACTTACGGCCAACTGGAAATTAAAGGCATATCGCCTTTCCGAATTTTCAGGGAACCCGTCGGGCCTTCGGCCCCGCTCGGCTCTGCTCGGCTCGGCTCGAGGTCGAGGTCGTCGGTAGCGACGATGGTGGCGGGGAGGTGCGCAATTGGTCTGTCATCGCCATCCCCCCAACCCCCCCTCCCCCTTTAAAATTAATGGAAAATGTAAACCCAAACGTAGAGTCGGATTCGTAACCTCGAAGTTACAAGTCAATTCGCTCAACTATCAAGGGAGAGTAAACGCGGCGACTGTGGCGGCACTCGCCACCGATGCGAAGTCAGCATCACGAAGTTGGCGTTAAATTCGAACGTTTGAATCAGTTATTTTCTTTCCGGCCCTTTTCAGCCATGAACCGTGGAAGCGCCGAAATTCGGGTTTCATTTTTAACGCGGCAGCTTATACCCCCCGAGCGTTACCGACCACTGCCGGTGGTGGTCGGTAACTTATCCTCCGCCGAGGTCGACGCGCGTTATCGATGCACACGTAAAAAATTTTTCGCGAATTTTCGCGAATTTTTCGCGCGGTAAACCTTCGTCTCCGCGTCCTCCGTCCGACGAGCCCACTCTCGCCCGCACCCGTCGACCCGTTCTCGAGCTATACGGCGACAAAGAAACTTTGATTTTTCACTAATTTGACGACATCGAGAAAGTTACGGCCAACTGGGATTTAAAGGCATATCGCCTTTCCGAATTTTCAGGGAGCCCGTCGGGCCTTCGGCCCCGCTCGGCTCTGCTCGGCTCGGCTCGAGGTCGAGATCGTCGGTAGCGACGATGGTGGCGGGGAGGTGCGCAATTGGTCTGTCATCGCCATCCCCCCCCAAACCCCCCTCCCCCTTTAAAATTAATGGAAAATGTAAACACAGAGGTAGAGTCGGATTCGTAACCTCGAAGTTTCAAGTCGATTCGCTCAACTATCAAGGGGAGTAAACGCGGCGACTGTGGCGGCACTCGCCACCGATGCGAAGTCAGCATCACGAAGTTGGCGTTAAATTCGAACGTTTGAATCAGTTATTTTCTTTCCGGCCCTTTTCAGCCCTGAACCGTGGAAGCGCCGAAATTCGGGTTTCATTTTTAACGCGGCAGCTTATACCCCCCGAGCGTTACCGACCACTGCCGGTGGTGGTCGGTAAGTTATCCTCCGCCGAGGTCGACGCGCGTTATCGATGCACACGTAAAAAATTTTTCGCGAATTTTCGCGAATTTTTCGCGCGGTAAACCTTCGTCTCCGCGTCCTCCGTCCGACGAGCCCACTCTCGCCCGCACCCGTCGACCCGTTCTCGAGCTATACGGCGACAAAGAAACTTTGATTTTTCACTAATTTGACGTCATCGAGAAAGTTACGGCCAACTGGGAATTAAAGGTATATCGCCTTTCGGAATTTTCCGGGAGCCCGTCGGTCCTTCGGCCCCGCTCGGCTCGGCTCGGCTCGAGGTCGAAGTCGTCGGTAGCGACGATGGTGGCGGGGAGGCGCGCGATTGGTCAGTCATCGCCATCCTCCCCCCAACCCCCCCTCCCTTTAAAATTAATGGAAAATGTAAACCCAAACGTAGAGTCGGATTCGTAACCTCGAAGTTACAAGTCGTTTCGCTCAACTATCAAGGGAGAGTAAACGCGGCGACTGTGGCGGCACTCGCCACCGATGCGAAGTCAGCATCACGAAGTTGGCGTTAAATTCGAACGTTTGAATCAGTTATTTTCTTTCCGGCCCTTTTCAGCCCTGAACCGTGGAAGCGCCGAAATTCGGGTTTCATTTTTAACGCGGCAGCTTATACCCCCCGAGCGTTACCGACCACTGCCGGTGGTGGTCGGTAAGTTATCCTCCGCCGAGGTCGACGCGCGTTATCGATGCACACGTAAAAAATTTTTCGCGAATTTTCGCGAATTTTTCGCGCGGTAAACCTTCGTCTCCGCGTCCTCCGTCCGACGAGCCCACTCTCGCCCGCACCCGTCGACCCGTTCTCGAGGTATACGGCGACAAAGAAACATTGATTTTTCACTAATTTGACGTCATCGAGAAAGTTACGGCCAACTGGGAATTAAAGGTATATCGCCTTTCGGAATTTTCCGGGAGCCCGTCGGTCCTTCGGCCCCGCTCGGCTCGGCTCGGCTCGAGGTCGAAGTCGTCGGTAGCGACGATGGTGGCGGGGAGGCGCGCGATTGGTCAGTCATCGCCATCCTCCCCCCAACCCCCCCTCCCTTTAAAATTAATGGAAAATGTAAACCCAAACGTAGAGTCGGATTCGTAACCTCGAAGTTACAAGTCGTTTCGCTCAACTATCAAGGGAGAGTAAACGCGGCGACTGTGGCGGCACTCGCCACCGATGCGAAGTCAGCATCACGAAGTTGGCGTTAAATTCGAACGTTTGAATCAGTTATTTTCTTTCCGGCCCTTTTCAGCCCTGAACCGTGGAAGCGCCGAAATTCGGGTTTCATTTTTAACGCGGCAGCTTATACCCCCCGAGCGTTACCGACCACTGCCGGTGGTGGTCGGTAAGTTATCCTCCGCCGAGGTCGACGCGCGTTATCGATGCACACGTAAAAAATTTTTCGCGAATTTTTCGCGCGGTAAACCTTCGTCTCCGCGTCCTCCGTCCGACGAGCCCACTCTCGCCCGCACCCGTCGACCCGTTCTCGAGCTATACGGCGACAAAGAAACTTTGATTTTTCACTAATTTGACGTCATCGAGAAAGTTACGGCCAACTGGGAATTAAAGGTATATCGCCTTTCGGAATTTTCCGGGAGCCCGTCGGTCCTTCGGCCCCGCTCGGCTCGGCTCGGCTCGAGGTCGAGGTCGTCGGTAGCGACGATGGTGGCGGGGAGGTGCGCAATTGGTCTGTCATCGCCATCCCCCCCAACCCCCCCTCACCCTTTAAAATTAATGGAAAATGTAAACACAGACGTAGAGTCGGATTCGTAACCTCGAAGTTTCAAGTCGATTCGCTCAACTATCAAGGGAGAGTAAACGCGGCGACTGTGGCGGCACTCGCCACCGATGCGAAGTCAGCATCACGAAGTTGGCGTTAAATTCGAACGTTTGAATCAGTTATTTTCTTTCCGGCCCTTTTTAGCCCTGAACCGTGGAAGCGCCGAAATTCGGGTTTCATTTTTAACGCGGCAGCTTATACCCCCCGAGCGTTACCGACCAGTGCCGGTGGTGGTCGGTAAGTTATCCTCCGCCGAGGTCGACGCGCGTTATCGATGCACACGTAAAAAATTTTTCGCGAATTTTCGCGAATTTTTCGCGCGGTAAACCTTCGTCTCCGCGTCCTCCGTCCGACGAGCACACTCTCGCCCGCACCCGTCGACCCGTTCTCGAGCTATACGGCGACAAAGAAACTTTGATTTTTCACTAATTTAACGTCATCGAGAAAGTTACTGCCAACTGGGTTTACAGGTATATCGCCTTTCCGAATTTTCCGGGAGCCCGTCGGGCCTTCGGCCCCGCTCGGCTCGGCACGGCTCGGCTCGAGGTCGAGGTCGTCGGTAGCGACGATGGTGGCGGGGAGGTGCGCAATTGGTCTGTCATCGCCATCCCCCCCCAAACCCCCCTACCCCTTTAACATTAATGGAAAATGTAAACACAGAGGTAGAGTCGGATTCGTAACCTCGAAGTTTCAAGTCGATTCGCTCAACTATCAAGGGAGAGTAAACGCGGCGACTGTGGCGGCACTCGCCACCGATGCGAAGTCAGCATCACGAAGTTGGCGTTAAATTCGAACGTTTGAATCAGTTATTTTCTTTCCGGCCCTTTTCAGCCCTGAACCGTGGAAGCGCCGAAATTCGGGTTTCATTTTTAACGCGGCAGCTTATACCCCCCGAGCGTTTCCGACCACTGCCGGTGGTGGTCGGTAAGTTATCCTCCGCCGAGGTCGACGCGCGTTATCGATGCACACGTAAAAAATTTTTCGCGAATTTTCGCGAATTTTTCGCGCGGTAAACCTTCGTCTCCGCGTCCTCCGTCCGACGAGCCCACTCTCGCCCGCACCCGTCGACCCGTTCTCGAGCTATACGGCGACAAAGAAACTTTGATTTTTCACTAATTTGACGTCATCGAGAAAGTTACGGCTAACTGGGTTTAAAGATATATCGCCTTTCCGAATTTTCCGGGAGCCCGTCGGGCCATCGGCCCCGCTCGGCTCGGCACGGCTCGGCCCGAGGTCGAGGTCGTCGGTAGCGACGATGGTGGCGGGGAGGTGCGCAATTGGTCTGTCATCGCCATCCCCCCAACCCCCCCTCCCCCTTTAAAATTAATGGAAAATGTAAACCCAAACGTAGAGTCGGATTCGTAACCTCGAAGTTACAAGTCAATTCGCTCAACTATCAAGGGAGAGTAAACGCGGCGACTGTGGCGGCACTCGCCACCTATGCGAAGTCAGCATCACGAAGTTGGCGTTAAATTCGAACGTTTGAATCAGTTATTTTCTTTCGGGCCCTTTTCAGCCCTGAACCGTGGAAGCGCCGAAATTCGGGTTTCATTTTTAACGCGGCAGTTTATACCCCCCGCGCATACCGACCACTGCCGGTGGTGGTCGGTAACTTATCCTCCGCCGAGGTCGACGCGCGTTACCGATGCACACGTAAAAAATTTTTCGCGAATTTTCGCGAATTTTTCGCGCGGTAAACCTTCGTCTCCGCGTCCTCCGTCCGACGAGCCCACTCTCGCCCGTACCCGTCGACCCGTTCTCGAGCTATACGGCGACAAAGAAACTTTGATTTTTCACTAATTTAACGTCATCGAGAAAGTTACGGCCAACTGGGTTTAAAGGTATATCGCCTTTCCGAATTTTCCGGGAGCCCGTCGGGCCTTCGGCTCCGCTCGGCTCGGCACGGCTCGGCTCGAGGTCGAGGTCGTCGGTAGCGACGATGGTGGCGGGGAGGTGCGCAATTGGTCTGTCATCGCCATCCCCCCCAACCCCCCCTCCCCCTTTACAGTTAATGGAAAATGTAAACCCAAACGTAGAGTCGGATTCGTAACCTCGAAGTTACAAGTCAATTCGCTCAACTATCAAGGGAGAGTAAACGCGGCGACTGCGGCGGCACTCGCCACCGATGCGAAGTCAGCATCACGAAGTTGGCGTTAAATTCGAACGTTTGAATCAGTTATTTTCTTTCCGGCCCTTTTCAGCCATGAACCGTGGAAGCGCCGAAATTCGGGTTTCATTTTTAACGCGGCAACTTATACCCCCCGAGCGTTACCGACCACTGCCGGTGGTGGTCGGTAACTTATCCTCCGCCGAGGTCGACGCGCGTTACCGATGCACACGTAAAAAATTTTTCGCGAATTTTCGCGAATTTTTCGCGCGGTAAACCTTCGTCTCCGCGTCCTCCGTCCGACGAGCCCACTCTCGCCCGCACCCGTCGACCCGTTCTCGAGCTATACGGCGACAAAGAAACTTTGATTTTTCACTAATTTAACGTCATCGAGAAAGTTACGGCCAACTGGGTTTAAAGGTATATCGCCTTTCCGAATTTTCCGGGAGCCCGTCGGGCCTTCGGCCCCGCTCGGCTCGGCACGGCTCGGCTCGAGGTCGAGGTCGTCGGTAGCGACGATGGTGGCGGGGAGGTGCGCAATTGGTCTGTCATCGCCATCCCCCCCAACCCCCCCTCCCCCTTTAAAATTAATGGAAAATGTAAACACAGACGTAGAGTCGGATTCGTAACCTCGAAGTTTCAAGTCGATTCGCTCAACTATCAAGGGAGAGTAAACGCGGCGACTGTGGCGGCACTCGCCACCGATGCGAAGTCAGCATCACGAAGTTGGCGTTAAATTCGAACGTTTGAATCAGTTATTTTCTTTCCGGCCCTTTTCAGCCCTGAACCGTGGAAGCGCCGAAATTCGGGTTTCATTTTTAACGCGGCAGCTTATACCCCCCGAGCGTTACCGACCACTGCCGGTGGTGGTCGGTAAGTTATCCTCCGCCGAGGTCGACGCGCGTTATCGATGCACACGTAAAAAATTTTTCGCGAATTTTCGCGAATTTTTCGCGCGGTAAACCTTCGTCTCCGGGTCCTCCGTCCGACGAGCCCACTCTCGCCCGCACCCGTCGACCCGTTCTCGAGCTATACGGCGACAAAGAAAGTTTGATTTTTCACTAATTTGACGTCATCGAGAAAGTTACGGCCAACTGGGAATTAAAGGTATATCGCCTTTCGGAATTTTCCGGGAGCCCGTCGGTCCTTCGGCCCCGCTCGGCTCGGCTCGGCTCGAGGTCGAAGTCGTCGGTAGCGACGATGGTGGCGGGGAGGCGCGCGATTGGTCAGTCATCGCCATCCTCCCCCCAACCCCCCCTCCCTTTAAAATTAATGGAAAATGTAAACCCAAACGTAGAGTCGGATTCGTAACCTCGAAGTTACAAGTCGATTCGCTCAACTATCAAGGGAGAGTAAACGCGGCGACTGTGGCGGCACTCGCCACCGATGCGAAGTCAGCATCACGAAGTTGGCGTTAAATTCGAACGTTTGAATCAGTTATTTTCTTTCCGGCCCTTTTCAGCCCTGAACCGTGGAAGCGCCGAAATTCGGGTTTCATTTTTAACGCGGCAGCTTATACTCCCCGAGCGTTTCCGACCACTGCCGGTGGTGGTCGGTAAGTTATCCTCCGCCGAGGTCGACGCGCGTTATCGATGCACACGTAAAAAATTTTTCGCGAATTTTCGCGAATTTTTCGCGCGGTAAACCTTCGTCTCCGCGTCCTCCGTCCGACGAGCCCACTCTCGCCCGCACCCGTCGACCCGTTCTCGAGCTATACGGCGACAAAGAAACTTTGATTTTTCACTAATTTGACGTCATCGAGAAAGTTACGGCTAACTGGGTTTAAAGATATATCGCCTTTCCGAATTTTCCGGGAGCCCGTCGGGCCATCGGCCCCGCTCGGCTCGGCACGGCTCGGCCCGAAGTCGAGGTCGTCGGTAGCGACGATGGTGGCGGGGAGGTGCGCAATTGGTCTGTCATCGCCATCCCCCCAACCCCCCCTCCCCCTTTAAAATTAATGGAAAATGTAAACCCAAACGTAGAGTCGGATTCGTAACCTCGAAGTTACAAGTCAATTCGCTCAACTATCAAGGGAGAGTAAACGCGGCGACTGTGGCGGCACTCGCCACCTATGCGAAGTCAGCATCACGAAGTTGGCGTTAAATTCGAACGTTTGAATCAGTTATTTTCTTTCGGGCCCTTTTCAGCCCTGAACCGTGGAAGCGCCGAAATTCGGGTTTCATTTTTAACGCGGCAGTTTATACCCCCCGCGCATACCGACCACTGCCGCTGGTGGTCGGTAACTTATCCTCCGCCGAGGTCGACGCGCGTTACCGATGCACACGTAAAAAATTTTTCGCGAATTTTCGCGAATTTTTCGCGCGGTAAACCTTCGTCTCCGCGTCCTCCGTCCGACGAGCCTACTCTCGCCCGCACCCGTCGACCCGTTCTCGAGCTATACGGCGACAAAGAAACTTTGATTTTTCACTAATTTGACGTCATCGAGAAAGTTACGGCCAACTGGGAATTAAAGGCATATCGCCTTTCCGAATTTTCAGGGAGCCCGTCGGGCCTTCGGCCCCGCTCGGCTCTGCTCGGCCCGGCTCGAGGTCGAGGTCGTCGGTAGCGACGATGGTGGCGGGGAGGTGCGCAATTGGTCTGTCATCGCCATCCCCCCAACCCCCCCTCCCCTTTAAAATTAATGGAAAATGTAAACCCAAACGTAGAGTCGGATTCGTAACCTCGAAGTTACAAGTCAATTCACTCAACTATCAAGGGAGAGTAAACGCGGCGACTGTGGCGGCACTCGCCACCGATGCGAAGTCAGCATCACGAAGTTGGCGTTAAATTCGAACGTTTGAATCAGTTATTTTCTTTCCGGCCCTTTTCAGCCCTGAACCGTGGAAGCGCCGAAATTCGGGTTTCATTTTTAACGCGGCAGCTTATACCCCCCGAGCGTTTCCGGCCACTGCCGGTGGTGGTCGGTAAGTTATCCTCCGCCGAGGTCGACGCGCGTTATCGATGCACACGTAAAAAATTTTTCGCGAATTTTCGCGGATTTTTCGCGCGGTAAACCTTCGTCTCCGCGTCCTCCGTCCGACGAGCCCACTCTCGCCCGCACCCGTCGACCCGTTCTCGAGCTATACGGCGACAAAGAAACTTTGATTTTTCACTAATTTGACGTCATCGAGAAAGTTACGGCCAACTGGGAATTAAAGGTATATCGCCTTTCGGAATTTTCCGGGAGCCCGTCGGTCCTTCGGCCCCGCTCGGCTCGGCTCGGCTCGAGGTCGAAGTCGTCGGTAGCGACGATGGTGGCGGGGAGGCGCGCGATTGGTCTGTCATCGCCATCCTCCCCCCAACCCCCCCTCCCTTTAAAATTAATGGAAAATGTAAACCCAAACGTAGAGTCGGATTCGTAACCTCGAAGTTACAAGTCGATTCGCTCAACTATCAAGGGAGAGTAAACGCGGCGACTGTGGCGGCACTCGCCACCGATGCGAAGTCAGCATCACGAAGTTGGCGTTAAATTCGAACGTTTGAATCAGTTATTTTCTTTCCGGCACTTTTCAGCCCTGAACCGTGGCAGCGCCGAAATTCGGGTTTCATTTTTAACGCGGCAGCTTATACCCCCCGAGCGTTACCGACCACTGCCGGTGGTGGTCGGTAAGTTATCCTCCGCCGAGGTCGACGCGCGTTATCGATGCACACGTAAAAAATTTTTTGCGAATTTTCGCGAATTTTTCGCGCGGTAAACCTTCGTCTCCGCGTCCTCCGTCCGACGAGCCCACTCTCGCCCGCACCCGTCGACCCGTTCTCGAGCTATACGGCGACAAAGAAACTTTGATTTTTCACTAATTTGACGTCATCGAGAAAGTTACGGCCAACTGAGTTTAAAGGTATATCGCCTTTCCGAATTTTCCGGGAGCCCGACGGGCCTTCGGCCCCGCTCGGCTCGGCACGGCTCGGCTCGAGGTCGAGGTCGTCGGTAGCGACGATGGTGGCGGGGAGGTGCGCAATTGGTCTGTCATCGCCATCCCCCCAACCCCCCCTCCCCCTTTAAAATTAATGGAAAATGTAAACCCAAACGTAGAGTCGGATTCGTAACCTCGAAGTTACAAGTCAATTCGCTCAACTATCAAGGGAGAGTAAACGCGGCGACTGTGGCGGCACTCGCCACCTATGCGAAGTCAGCATCACGAAGTTGGCGTTAAATTCGAACGTTTGAATCAGTTATTTTCTTTCGGGCCCTTTTCAGCCCTGAACCGTGGAAGCGCCGAAATTCGGGTTTCATTTTTAACGCGGCAGTTTATACCCCCCGCGCATACCGACCAGTGCCGCTGGTGGTCGGTAACTTATCCTCCGCCGAGGTCGACGCGCGTTATCGATGCACACGTAAAAAATTTTTCGCGAATTTTCGCGAATTTTTCGCGCGGTAAACCTTCGTCTCCGCGTCCTCCGTCCGACGAGCCCACTCTCGCCTGCACCCGTCGACCCGTTCTCGAGCTATACGGCGACAAAGAAACTTTGATTTTTCACTAATTTGACGTCATCGAGAAAGTTACGGCCAACTGGGTTTACAGGTATATCGCCTTTCCGAATTTTCCGGGAGCCCGTCGGGCCTTCGGCCCCGCTCGGCTCGGCACGGCTCGGCTCGAGGTCGAGGTCGTCGGTAGCGACGATGGTGGCGGGGAGGTGCGCAATTGGTCTGTCATCGCCATCCCCCCCAAACCCCCCTCCCCCTTTAAAATTAATGGAAAATGTAAACACAGAGGTAGAGTCGGATTCGTAACCTCGAAGTTTCAAGTCGATTCGCTCAACTATCAAGGGAGAGTAAACGCGGCGACTGTGGCGGCACTCGCCACCGATGCGAAGTCAGCATCACGAAGTTGGCGTTAAATTCGAACGTTTGAATCAGTTATTTTCTTTCCGGCCCTTTTCAGCCCTGAACCGTGGAAGCGCCGAAATTCGGGTTTCATTTTTAACGCGGCAGCTTATACCCCCCGAGCGTTACCGACCACTGCCGGTGGTGGTCGGTAAGATATCCTCCGCCGAGGTCGACGCGCGTTATCGATGCACACGTAAAAAATTTTTCGCGAATTTTCGCGAATTTTTCGCGCGGTAAACCTTCGTCTCCGCGTCCTCCGTCCGACGAGCCCACTCTCGCCCGCACCCGTCGACCCGTTCTCGAGCTATACGGCGACAAAGAAACTTTGATTTTTCACTAATTTGACGTCATCGAGAAAGTTACGGCCAACTGGGTTTAAAGATATATCGCCTTTCCGAATTTTCCGGGAGCCCGTCGGACCATCGGCCCCGCTCGGCTCGGCACGGCTCGGCCCGAGGTCGAGGTCGTCGGTAGCGACGATGGTGGCGGGGAGGTGCGCAATTGGTCTGTCATCGCCATCCCCCCAACCCCCCCTCCCCCTTTAAAATTAATGGAAAATGTAAACCCAAACGTAGAGTCGGATTCGTAACCTCGAAGTTACAAGTCAATTCGCTCAACTATCAAGGGAGAGTAAACGCGGCGACTGTGGCGGCACTCGCCACCTATGCGAAGTCAGCATCACGAAGTTGGCGTTAAATTCGAACGTTTGAATCAGTTATTTTCTTTCGGGCCCTTTTCAGCCCTGAACCGTGGAAGCGCCGAAATTCGGGTTTCATTTTTAACGCGGCAGTTTATACCCCCCGCGCATACCGACCAGTGCCGCTGGTGGTCGGTAACTTATCCTCCGCCGAGGTCGACGCGCGTTATCGATGCACACGTAAAAAATTTTTCGCGAATTTTCGCGAATTTTTCGCGCGGTAAACCTTCGTCTCCGCGTCCTCCGTCCGACGAGCCCACTCTCGCCTGCACCCGTCGACCCGTTCTCGAGCTATACGGCGACAAAGAAACTTTGATTTTTCACTAATTTGACGTCATCGAGAAAGTTACGGCCAACTGGGAATTAAAGGTATATCGCCTTTCGGAATTTTCCGGGAGCCCGTCGGTCCTTCGGCCCCGCTCGGCTCGGCTCGGCTCGAGGTCGAAGTCGTCGGTAGCGACGATGGTGGCGGGGAGGCGCGTGATTGTTCAGTCATCGCCATCCTCCCCCCAACCCCCCCTCCCTTTAAAATTAATGGAAAATGTAAACCCAAACGTAGAGTCGGATTCGTAACCTCGAAGTTACAAGTCAATTCGCTCAACTATCAAGGGAGAGTAAACGCGGCGACTGTGGCGGCACTCGCCACCTATGCGAAGTCAGCATCACGAAGTTGGCGTTAAATTCGAACGTTTGAATCAGTTATTTTCTTTCGGGCCCTTTTCAGCCCTGAACCGTGGAAGCGCCGAAATTCGGGTTTCATTTTTAACGCGGCAGTTTATACCCCCCGCGCATACCGACCAGTGCCGCTGGTGGTCGGTAACTTATCCTCCGCCGAGGTCGACGCGCGTTATCGATGCACACGTAAAAAATTTTTCGCGAATTTTCGCGAATTTTTCGCGCGGTAAACCTTCGTCTCCGCGTCCTCCGTCCGACGAGCCCACTCTCGCCTGCACCCGTCGACCCGTTCTCGAGCTATACGGCGACAAAGAAACTTTGATTTTTCACTAATTTGACGTCATCGAGAAAGTTACGGCCAACTGGGTTTACAGGTATATCGCCTTTCCGAATTTTCCGGGAGCCCGTCGGGCCTTCGGCCCCGCTCGGCTCGGCACGGCTCGGCTCGAGGTCGAGGTCGTCGGTAGCGACGATGGTGGCGGGGAGGTGCGCAATTGGTCTGTCATCGCCATCCCCCCCAAACCCCCCTCCCCCTTTAAAATTAATGGAAAATGTAAACACAGAGGTAGAGTCGGATTCGTAACCTCGAAGTTTCAAGTCGATTCGCTCAACTATCAAGGGAGAGTAAACGCGGCGACTGTGGCGGCACTCGCCACCGATGCGAAGTCAGCATCACGAAGTTGGCGTTAAATTCGAACGTTTGAATCAGTTATTTTCTTTCCGGCCCTTTTCAGCCCTGAACCGTGGAAGCGCCGAAATTCGGGTTTCATTTTTAACGCGGCAGCTTATACCCCCCGAGCGTTACCGACCACTGCCGGTGGTGGTCGGTAAGATATCCTCCGCCGAGGTCGACGCGCGTTATCGATGCACACGTAAAAAATTTTTCGCGAATTTTCGCGAATTTTTCGCGCGGTAAACCTTCGTCTCCGCGTCCTCCGTCCGACGAGCCCACTCTCGCCCGCACCCGTCGACCCGTTCTCGAGCTATACGGCGACAAAGAAACTTTGATTTTTCACTAATTTGACGTCATCGAGAAAGTTACGGCCAACTGGGTTTAAAGATATATCGCCTTTCCGAATTTTCCGGGAGCCCGTCGGACCATCGGCCCCGCTCGGCTCGGCACGGCTCGGCCCGAGGTCGAGGTCGTCGGTAGCGACGATGGTGGCGGGGAGGTGCGCAATTGGTCTGTCATCGCCATCCCCCCAACCCCCCCTCCCCCTTTAAAATTAATGGAAAATGTAAACCCAAACGTAGAGTCGGATTCGTAACCTCGAAGTTACAAGTCAATTCGCTCAACTATCAAGGGTGAGTAAACGCGGCGACTGTGGCGGCACTCGCCACCTATGCGAAGTCAGCATCACGAAGTTGGCGTTAAATTCGAACGTTTGAATCAGTTATTTTCTTTCCGGCCCTTTTCAGCCCTGAACCGTGGAAGCGCCGAAATTCGGGTTTCATTTTTAACGCGGCAGTTTATACCCCCCGCGCATACCGACCAGTGCCGCTGGTGGTCGGTAACTTATCCTCCGCCGAGGTCGACGCGCGTTATCGATGCACACGTAAAAAATTTTTCGCGAATTTTCGCGAATTTTTCGCGCGGTAAACCTTCGTCTCCGCGTCCTCCGTCCGACGAGCCCACTCTCGCCTGCACCCGTCGACCCGTTCTCGAGCTATACGGCGACAAAGAAACTTTGATTTTTCACTAATTTGACGTCATCGAGAAAGTTACGGCCAACTGGGAATTAAAGGTATATCGCCTTTCGGAATTTTCCGGGAGCCCGTCGGTCCTTCGGCCCCGCTCGGCTCGGCTCGGCTCGAGGTCGAAGTCGTCGGTAGCGACGATGGTGGCGGGGAGGCGCGTGATTGTTCAGTCATCGCCATCCTCCCCCCAACCCCCCCTCCCTTTAAAATTAATGGAAAATGTAAACCCAAACGTAGAGTCGGATTCGTAACCTCGAAGTTACAAGTCGTTTCGCTCAACTATCAAGGGAGAGTAAATGCGGCGACTGTGGCGGCACTCGCCACCGATGCGAAGTCAGCATCACGAAGTTGGCGTTAAATTCGAACGTTTGAATCAGTTATTTTCTTTCCGGCCCTTTTCAGCCCTGAATCGTGGAAGCGCCGAAATTCGGGTTTCATTTTTAACGCGGCAGCTTATACCCCCCGAGCGTTACCGACCACTGCCGGTGGTGGTCGGTAAGTTATGCTCCGCCGAGGTCGACGCGCGTTATCGATGCACACGTAAAAAATTTTTCGCGAATTTTCGCGAATTTTTCGCGCGGTAAACCTTCGTCTCCGCGTCCTCCGTCCGACGAGCCCACTCTCGCCCGCACCCGTCGACCCGTTCTCGAGCTATACGGCGACAAAGAAACTTTGATTTTTCACTAATTTGACGTCATCGAGAAAGTTACGGCCAACTGGGTTTACAGGTATATCGCCTTTCCGAATTTTCCGGGAGCCCGTCGGGCCTTCGGCCCCGCTCGGCTCGGCACGGCTCGGCTCGAGGTCGAGGTCGTCGGTAGCGACGATGGTGGCGGGGAGGTGCGCAATTGGTCTGTCATCGCCATCCCCCCCAAACCCCCCTCCCCCTTTAAAATTAATGGAAAATGTAAACACAGAGGTAGAGTCGGATTCGTAACCTCGAAGTTTCAAGTCGATTCGCTCAACTATCAAGGGAGAGTAAACGCGGCGACTGTGGCGGCACTCGCCACCGATGCGAAGTCAGCATCACGAAGTTGGCGTTAAATTCGAACGTTTGAATCAGTTATTTTCTTTCCGGCCCTTTTCAGCCCTGAACCGTGGAAGCGCCGAAATTCGGGTTTCATTTTTAACGCGGCAGCTTATACCCCCCGAGCGTTACCGACCACTGCCGGTGGTGGTCGGTAAGATATCCTCCGCCGAGGTCGACGCGCGTTATCGATGCACACGTAAAAAATTTTTCGCGAATTTTCGCGAATTTTTCGCGCGGTAAACCTTCGTCTCCGCGTCCTCCGTCCGACGAGCCCACTCTCGCCCGCACCCGTCGACCCGTTCTCGAGCTATACGGCGACAAAGAAACTTTGATTTTTCACTAATTTGACGTCATCGAGAAAGTTACGGCCAACTGGGTTTAAAGATATATCGCCTTTCCGAATTTTCCGGGAGCCCGTCGGACCATCGGCCCCGCTCGGCTCGGCACGGCTCGGCCCGAGGTCGAGGTCGTCGGTAGCGACGATGGTGGCGGGGAGGTGCGCAATTGGTCTGTCATCGCCATCCCCCCAACCCCCCCTCCCCCTTTAAAATTAATGGAAAATGTAAACCCAAACGTAGAGTCGGATTCGTAACCTCGAAGTTACAAGTCAATTCGCTCAACTATCAAGGGTGAGTAAACGCGGCGACTGTGGCGGCACTCGCCACCTATGCGAAGTCAGCATCACGAAGTTGGCGTTAAATTCGAACGTTTGAATCAGTTATTTTCTTTCCGGCCCTTTTCAGCCCTGAACCGTGGAAGCGCCGAAATTCGGGTTTCATTTTTAACGCGGCAGCTTATACCCCCCGAGCGTTACCGACCAGTGCCGGTGGTGGTCGGTAAGTTATCCTCCGCCGAGGTCGACGCGCGTTATCGATGCACACGTAAAAAATTTTTCGCGAATTTTCGCGAATTTTTCGCGCGGTAAACCTTCGTCTCCGCGTCCTCCGTCCGACGAGCCCACTCTCGCCCGCACCCGTCGACCCGTTCTCGAGCTATACGGCGACAAAGAAACTTTGATTTTTCACTAATTTAACGTCATCGAGAAAGTTACTGCCAACTGGGTTTACAGGTATATCGCCTTTCCGAATTTTCCGGGAGCCCGTCGGGCCTTCGGCCCCGCTCGGCTCGGCACGGCTCGGCTCGAGGTCGAGGTCGTCGGTAGCGACGATGGTGGCGGGGAGGTGCGCAATTGGTCTGTCATCGCCATCCCCCCCCAACCCCCCCTCCCCCTTTAAAATTAATGGAAAATGTAAACACAGACGTAGAGTCGGATTCGTAACCTCGAAGTTTCAAGTCGATTCGCTCAACTATCAAGGGAGAGTAAACGCGGCGACTGTGGCGGCACTCGCCACCGATGCGAAGTCAGCATCACGAAGTTGGCGTTAAATTCGAACGTTTGAATCAGTTATTTTCTTTCCGGCCCTTTTCAGCCATGAACCGTGGAAGCGCCGAAATTCGAGTTTCATTTTTAACGCGGCAGCTTATACCCCCCGAGCGTTACCGACCACTGCCGGTGGTGGTCGGTAACTTATCCTCCGCCGAGGTCGACGCGCGTTACCGATGCACACGTAAAAAATTTTTCGCGAATTTTCGCGAATTTTTCGCGCGGTAAACCTTCGTCTCCGCGTCCTCCGTCCGACGAGCCCACTCTCGCCCGCACCCGTCGACCCGTTCTCGAGCTATACGGCGACAAAGAAACTTTGATTTTTCACTAATTTAACGTCATCGAGAAAGTTACGGCCAACTGGGTTTAAAGGTATATCGCCTTTCCGAATTTTCCGGGAGCCCGTCGGGCCTTCGGCTCCGCTCGGCTCGGCACGGCTCGGCTCGAGGTCGAGGTCGTCGGTAGCGACGATGGTGGCGGGGAGGTGCGCAATTGGTCTGTCATCGCCATCCCCCCCAACCCCCCCTCCCCCTTTAAAATTAATGGAAAATGTAAACCCAAACGTAGAGTCGGATTCGTAACCTCGAAGTTACAAGTCGATTCGCTCAACTATCAAGGGAGAGTAAACGCGGCGACTGTGGCGGCACTCGCCACCGATGCGAAGTCAGCATCACGAAGTTGGCGTTAAATTCGAACGTTTGAATCAGTTATTTTCTTTCCGGCCCTTTTCAGCCCTGAACCGTGGAAGCGCCGAAATTCGGGTTTCATTTTTAACGCGGCAGCTTATACCCCCCGAGCGTTACCGACCACTGCCGGTGGTGGTCGGTAAGTTATCCTCCGCCGAGGTCGACGCGCGTTATCGATGCACACGTAAAAAATTTTTCGCGAATTTTTCGCGCGGTAAACCTTCGTCTCCGCGTCCTCCGTCCGACGAGCCCACTCTCGCCCGCACCCGTCGACCCGTTCTCGAGCTATACGGCGACAAAGAAACTTTGATTTTTCACTAATTTAACGTCATCGAGAAAGTTACTGCCAACTGGGTTTACAGGTATATCGCCTTTCCGAATTTTCCGGGAGCCCGTCGGGCCTTCGGCCCCGCTCGGCTCGGCACGGCTCGGCTCGAGGTCGAGGTCGTCGGTAGCGACGATGGTGGCGGGGAGGTGCGGAATTGGTCTGTCATCGCCATCCCCCCCAACCCCCCCTCCCCCTTTAAAATTAATGGAAAATGTAAACACAGACGTAGAGTCGGATTCGTAACCTCGAAGTTTCAAGTCGATTCGCTCAACTATCAAGGGAGAGTAAACGCGGCGACTGTGGCGGCACTCGCCACCGATGCGAAGTCAGCATCACGAAGTTGGCGTTAAATTCGAACGTTTGAATCAGTTATTTTCTTTCCGGCCCTTTTCAGCCATGAACCGTGGAAGCGCCGAAATTCGGGTTTCATTTTTAACGCGGCAGCTTATACCCCCCGAGCGTTACCGACCACTGCCGGTGGTGGTCGGTAACTTATCCTCCGCCGAGGTCGACGCGCGTTACCGATGCACACGTAAAAAATTTTTCGCGAATTTTCGCGAATTTTTCGCGCGGTAAACCTTCGTCTCCGCGTCCTCCGTCCGACGAGCCCACTCTCGCCCGCACCCGTCGACCCGTTCTCGAGCTATACGGCGACAAAGAAACTTTGATTTTTCACTAATTTAACGTCATCGAGAAAGTTACGGCCAACTGGGTTTAAAGGTATATCGCCTTTCCGAATTTTCCGGGAGCCCGTCGGGCCTTCGGCTCCGCTCGGCTCGGCACGGCTCGGCTCGAGGTCGAGGTCGTCGGTAGCGACGATGGTGGCGGGGAGGTGCGCAATTGGTCTGTCATCGCCATCCCCCCCAACCCCCCCTCCCCCTTTAAAATTAATGGAAAATGTAAACCCAAACGTAGAGTCGGATTCGTAACCTCGAAGTTACAAGTCGATTCGCTCAACTATCAAGGGAGAGTAAACGCGGCGACTGTGGCGGCACTCGCCACCGATGCGAAGTCAGCATCACGAAGTTGGCGTTAAATTCGAACGTTTGAATCAGTTATTTTCTTTCCGGCCCTTTTCAGCCCTGAACCGTGGAAGCGCCGAAATTCGGGTTTCATTTTTAACGCGGCAGCTTATACCCCCCGAGCGTTACCGACCACTGCCGGTGGTGGTCGGTAAGTTATCCTCCGCCGAGGTCGACGCGCGTTATCGATGCACACGTAAAAAATTTTTCGCGAATTTTTCGCGCGGTAAACCTTCGTCTCCGCGTCCTCCGTCCGACGAGCCCACTCTCCCCCCACCCGTCGACCCGTTCTCGAGCTATACGGCGACAAAGAAACTTTGATTTTTCACTAATTTAACGTCATCGAGAAAGTTACTGCCAACTGGGTTTACAGGTATATCGCCTTTCCGAATTTTCCGGGAGCCCGTCGGGCCTTCGGCCCCGCTCGGCTCGGCACGGCTCGGCTCGAGGTCGAGGTCGTCGGTAGCGACGATGGTGGCGGGGAGGTGCGGAATTGGTCTGTCATCGCCATCCCCCCCAACCCCCCCTCCCCCTTTAAAATTAATGGAAAATGTAAACACAGACGTAGAGTCGGATTCGTAACCTCGAAGTTTCAAGTCGATTCGCTCAACTATCAAGGGAGAGTAAACGCGGCGACTGTGGCGGCACTCGCCACCGATGCGAAGTCAGCATCACGAAGTTGGCGTTAAATTCGAACGTTTGAATCAGTTATTTTCTTTCCGGCCCTTTTCAGCCATGAACCGTGGAAGCGCCGAAATTCGGGTTTCATTTTTAACGCGGCAGCTTATACCCCCCAAGCGTTACCGACCACTGCCGGTGGTGGTCGGTAACTTATCCTCCGCCGAGGTCGACGCGCGTTACCGATGCACACGTAAAAAATTTTTCGCGAATTTTCGCGAATTTTTCGCGCGGTAAACCTTCGTCTCCGCGTCCTCCGTCCGACGAGCCCACTCTCGCCCGCACCCGTCGACCCGTTCTCGAGCTATACGGCGACAAAGAAACTTTGATTTTTCACTAATTTAACGTCATCGAGAAAGTTACGGCCAACTGGGTTTAAAGGTATATCGCCTTTCCGAATTTTCCGGGAGCCCGTCGGGCCTTCGGCCCCGCTCGGCTCGGCACGGCTCGGCTCGAGGTCGAGGTCGTCGGTAGCGACGATGGTGGCGGGGAGGTGCGCAATTGGTCTGTCATCGCCATCCCCCCCAACCCCCCCTCCCCCTTTAAAATTAATGGAAAATGTAAACACAGACGTAGAGTCGGATTCGTAACCTCGAAGTTTCAAGTCGATTCGCTCAACTATCAAGGGAGAGTAAACGCGGCGACTGTGGCGGCACTCGCCACCGATGCGAAGTCAGCATCACGAAGTTGGCGTTAAATTCGAACGTTTGAATCAGTTATTTTCTTTCCGGCCCTTTTCAGCCCTGAACCGTGGAAGCGCCGAAATTCGGGTTTCATTTTTAACGCGGCAGCTTATACCCCCCGAGCGTTACCGACCACTGCCGGTGGTGGTCGGTAAGTTATCCTCCGCCGAGGTCGACGCGCGTTATCGATGCACACGTAAAAAATTTTTCGCGAATTTTCGCGAATTTTTCGCGCGGTAAACCTTCGTCTCCGGGTCCTCCGTCCGACGAGCCCACTCTCGCCCGCACCCGTCGACCCGTTCTCGAGCTATACGGCGACAAAGAAAGTTTGATTTTTCACTAATTTGACGTCATCGAGAAAGTTACGGCCAACTGGGAATTAAAGGTATATCGCCTTTCGGAATTTTCCGGGAGCCCGTCGGTCCTTCGGCCCCGCTCGGCTCGGCACGGCTCGGCTCGAGGTCGAAGTCGTCGGTAGCGACGATGGTGGCGGGGAGGCGCGCGATTGGTCAGTCATCGCCATTCTCCCCCCAACCCCCCCTCCCCCTTTAAAATTAATGGAAAATGTAAACCCAAACGTAGAGTCGGATTCGTAACCTCGAAGTTTCAAGTCGATTCGCTCAACTATCAAGGGAGAATAAACGCGGCGACTGTGGCGGCACTCGCCACCGATGCGAAGTCAGCATCACGAAGTTGGCGTTAAATTCGAACGTTTGAATCAGTTATTTTCTTTCCGGCCCTTTTCAGCCCTGAACCGTGGAAGCGCCGAAATTCGGGTTTCATTTTTAACGCGGCAGCTTATACCCCCCGAGCGTTACCGACCACTGCCGTTGGTGGTCGGTAAGTTATCCTCCGCCGAGGTCGACGCGCGTTACCGATGCACACGTAAAAAATTTTTCACGAATTTTCGCGAATTTTTCGCGCGGTAAAACTTCGTCTCCGCGTCCTCCGTCCGACGAGCCTACTCTAGCCCGCACTCGTCGACCCGTTCTCGAGCTATACGGCGACAAAGAAACTTTGATTTTTCACTAATTTGACGTCATCGAGAAAGTTACGGCCAACTGGGAATTAAAGGCATATCGCCTTTCCGAATTTTCAGGGAGCCCGTCGGGCCTTCGGCCCCGCTCGGCTCTGCTCGGCTCGGCTCGAGGTCGAGGTCGTCGGTAGCGACGATGGTGGCGGGGAGGTGCGCAATTGGTCTGTCATCGCCATCCCCCCAACCCCCCTCCCCCTTTACAGTTAATGGAAAATGTAAACCCAAACGTAGAGTCGGATTCGTAACCTCGAAGTTACAAGTCAATTCGCTCAACTATCAAGGGAGAGTAAACGCGGCGACTGCGGCGGCACTCGCCACCGATGCGAAGTCAGCATCACGAAGTTGGCGTTAAATTCGAACGTTTGAATCAGTTATTTTCTTTCCGGCCCTTTTCAGCCATGAACCGTGGAAGCGTCGAAATTCGGGTTTCATTTTTAACGCGGCAACTTATACCCCCCGAGCGTTACCGACCACTGCCGGTGGTGGTCGGTAACTTATCCTCCGCCGAGGACGACGCGCGTTACCGATGCACACGTAAAAAATTTTTCGCGAATTTTCGCGAATTTTTCGCGCGGTAAACCTTCGTCTCCGCGTCCTCCGTCCGACGAGCCCGCTCTCGCCCGCACCCGTCGACCCGTTCTCGAGCTATACGGCGACAAAGAAACTTTGATTTTTCACTAATTTAACGTCATCGAGAAAGTTACGGCCAACTGGGTTTAAAGGTATATCGCCTTTCCGAATTTTCCGGGAGCCCGTCGGGCCTTCGGCCCCGCTCGGCTCGGCACGGCTCGGCTCGAGGTCGAGGTCGTCGGTAGCGACGATGGTGGCGGGGAGGTGCGCAATTGGTCTGTCATCGCCATCCCCCCCAACCCCCCCCCCCTTTAAAATTAATGGAAAATGTAAACACAGACGTAGAGTCGGATTCGTAACCTCGAAGTTTCAAGTCGATTCGCTCAACTATCAAGGGAGAGTAAACGCGGCGACTGTGGCGGCACTCGCCACCGATGCGAAGTCAGCATCACGAAGTTGGCGTTAAATTCGAACGTTTGAATCAGTTATTTTCTTTCCGGCCCTTTTCAGCCCTGAACCGTGGAAGCGCCGAAATTCGGGTTTCATTTTTAACGCGGCAGCTTATACCCCCCGAGCGTTACCGACCACTGCCGGTGGTGGTCGGTAAGTTATCCTCCGCCGAGGTCGACGCGCGTTATCGATGCACACGTAAAAAATTTTTCGCGAATTTTCGCGAATTTTTCGCGCGGTAAACCTTCGTCTCCGGGTCCTCCGTCCGACGAGCCCACTCTCGCCCGCACCCGTCGACCCGTTCTCGAGCTATACGGCGACAAAGAAACTTTGATTTTTCACTAATTTAACGTCATCGAGAAAGTTACGGCCAACTGGGTTTAAAGGTATATCGCCTTTCCGAATTTTCCGGGAGCCCGTCGGGCCTTCGGCCCCGCTCGGCTCGGCACGGCTCGGCTCGAGGTCGAGGTCGTCGGTAGCGACGATGGTGGCGGGGAGGTGCGCAATTGGTCTGTCATCGCCATCCCCCCCAACCCCCCCTCCCCCTTTAAAATTAATGGAAAATGTAAACACAGACGTAGAGTCGGATTCGTAACCTCGAAGTTTCAAGTCGATTCGCTCAACTATCAAGGGAGAGTAAACGCGGCGACTGTGGCGGCACTCGCCACCGATGCGAAGTCAGCATCACGAAGTTGACGTTAAATTCGAACGTTTGAATCAGTTATTTTCTTTCCGGCCCTTTTCAGCCCTGAACCGTGGAAGCGCCGAAATTCGGGTTTCATTTTTAACGCGGCAGCTTATACCCCCCGAGCGTTACCGACCACTGCCGGTGGTGGTCGGTAAGTTATCCTCCGCCGAGGTCGACGCGCGTTATCGATGCACACGTAAAAAATTTTTCGCGAATTTTTCGCGCGGTAAACCTTCGTCTCCGCGTCCTCCGTCCGACGAGCCCACTCTCGCCCGCACCCGTCGACCCGTTCTCGAGCTATACGGCGACAAAGAAACTTTGATTTTTCACTAATTTAACGTCATCGAGAAAGTTACTGCCAAGTGGGTTTACAGGTATATCGCCTTTCCGAATTTTCCGGGAGCCCGTCGGGCCTTCGGCCCCGCTCGGCTCGGCACGGCTCGGCTCGAGGTCGAGGTCGTCGGTAGCGACGATGGTGGCGGGGAGGTGCGCAATTGGTCTGTCATCGCCATCCCCCCCAACCCCCCCTCCCCCTTTAAAATTAATGGAAAATGTAAACACAGACGTAGAGTCGGATTCGTAACCTCGAAGTTTCAAGTCGATTCGCTCAACTATCAAGGGAGAGTAAACGCGGCGACTGTGGCGGCACTCGCCACCGATGCGAAGTCAGCATCACGAAGTTGGCGTTAAATTCGAACGTTTGAATCAGTTATTTTCTTTCCGGCCCTTTTCAGCCATGAACCGTGGAAGCGCCGAAATTCGAGTTTCATTTTTAACGCGGCAGCTTATACCCCCCGAGCGTTACCGACCACTGCCGGTGGTGGTCGGTAACTTATCCTCCGCCGAGGTCGACGCGCGTTACCGATGCACACGTAAAAAAATTTTCGCGAATTTTCGCGAATTTTTCGCGCGGTAAACCTTCGTCTCCGCGTCCTCCGTCCGACGAGCCCACTCTCGTCCGCACCCGTCGACCCGTTCTCGAGCTATACGGCGACAAAGAAACTTTGATTTTTCACTAATTTAACGTCATCGAGAAAGTTACGGCCAACTGGGTTTAAAGGTATATCGCCTTTCCGAATTTTCCGGGAGCCCGTCGGGCCTTCGGCCCCGCTCGGCTCGGCACGGCTCGGCTCGAGGTCGAGGTCGTCGGTAGCGACGATGGAGGCGGGGTGGTGCGCAATTGGTCTGTTATCGCCATCCCCCCCAACCCCCCCTCCCCCTTTAAAATTAATGGAAAATGTAAACCCAAACGTAGAGTCGGATTCGTAACCTCGAAGTTTCAAGTCGATTCGTTCAACTATCAAGGGAGAATAAACGCGGCGACTGTGGCGGCACTCGCCACCGATGCGAAGTCAGCATCACGAAGTTGGCGTTAAATTCGAACGTTTGAATCAGTTATTTTCTTTCCGGCCCTTTTCAGCCCTGAACCGTGGAAGCGCCGAAATTCGGGTTTCATTTTTAACGCGGCAGCTTATACCCCCCGAGCGTTACCGACCACTGCCGTTGGTGGTCGGTAAGTTATCCTCCGCCGAGGTCGACGCGCGTTACCGATGCACACGTAAAAAATTTTTCGCGAATTTTCGCGAATTTTTCGCGCGGTAAACCTTCGTCTCCGCGTCCTCCGTCCGACGAGCCTACTCTCGCCCGCACTCGTCGACCCGTTCTCGAGCTATACGGCGACAAAGAAACTTTGATTTTTCACTAATTTGACGTCATCGAGAAAGTTACGGCCAACTGGGAATTAAAGGCATATCGCCTTTCCGAATTTTCAGGGAGCCCGTCGGGCCTTCGGCCCCGCTCGGCTCGGCACGGCTCGGCTCGAGGTCGAGGTCGTCGGTAGCGACGATGGTGGCGGGGAGGTGCGGAATTGGTCTGTCATCGCCATCCCCCCCCAACCCCCCCTCCCCCTTTAAAATTAATGGAAAATGTAAACACAGACGTAGAGTCGGATTCGTAACCTCGAAGTTTCAAGTCGATTCGCTCAACTATCAAGGGAGAGTAAACGCGGCGACTGTGGCGGCACTCGCCACCGATGCGAAGTCAGCATCACGAAGTTGGCGTTAAATTCGAACGTTTGAATCAGTTATTTTCTTTCCGGCGCTTTTCAGCCATGAACCGTGGAAGCGCCGAAATTCGGGTTTCATTTTTAACGCGGCAGCTTATACCCCCCGAGCGTTACCGACCACTGCCGGTGGTGGTCGGTAACTTATCCTCCGCCGAGGTCGACGCGCGTTACCGATGCACACGTAAAAAATTTTTCGCGAATCTTCGCGAATTTTTCGGACGGTAAACCTTCGTCTCCGCGTCCTCCGTCCGACGAGCCTACTCTCGCCCGCACCCGTCGACCCGTTCTCGAGCTATACGGCGACAAAGAAACTTTGATTTTTCACTAATTTAACGTCATCGAGAAAGTTACGGCCAACTGGGTTTAAAGGTATATCGCCTTTCCGAATTTTCCGGGAGCCCGTCGGGCCTTCGGCCCCGCTCGGCTCGGCACGGCTCGGCTCGAGGTCGAGGTCGTCGGTAGCGACGATGGTGGCGGGGAGGTGCGCAATTGGTCTGTCATCGCCATCCCCCCCAACCCCCCCTCCCCCTTTAAAATTAATGGAAAATGTAAACCCAAACGTAGAGTCGGATTCGTAACCTCGAAGTTTCAAGTCGATTCGCTCAACTATCAAGGGAGAATAAACGCGGCGACTGTGGCGGCACTCGCCACCGATGCGAAGTCAGCATCACGAAGTTGGCGTTAAATTCGAACGTTTGAATCAGTTATTTTCTTTCCGGCCCTTTTCAGCCCTGAACCGTGGAAGCGCCGAAATTCGGGTTTCATTTTTAACGCGGCAGCTTATACCCCCCGAGCGTTACCGACCACTGCCGTTGGTGGTCGGTAAGTTATCCTCCGCCGAGGTCGACGCGCGTTACCGATGCACACGTAAAAAATTTTTCGCGAATTTTCGCGAATTTTTCGCGCGGTAAACCTTCGTCTCCGCGTCCTCCGTCCGACGAGCCTACTCTCGCCCGCACTCGTCGACCCGTTCTCGAGCTATACGGCGACAAAGAAACTTTGATTTTTCACTAATTTGACGTCATCGAGAAAGTTACGGCCAACTGGGAATTAAAGGCATATCGCCTTTCCGAATTTTCAGGGAGCCCGTCGGGCCTTCGGCCCCGCTCGGCTCTGCTCGGCTCGGCTCGAGGTCGAGGTCGTCGGTAGCGACGATGGTGGCGGGGAGGTGCTCAATTGGTCTGTCATCGCCATCCCCCCAACCCCCCTCCCCCTTTACAGTTAATGGAAAATGTAAACCCAAACGTAGAGTCGGATTCGTAACCTCGAAGTTACAAGTTAATTCGCTCAACTATCAAGGGAGAGTAAACGCGGCGACTGCGGCGGCACTCGCCACCGATGCGAAGTCAGCATCACAAAGTTGGCGTTAAATTCGAACGTTTGAATCAGTTATTTTCTTTCCGGCCCTTTTCAGCCATGAACCGTGGAAGCGCCGAAATTCGGGTTTCATTTTTAACGCGGCAACTTATACCCCCCGAGCGTTACCGACCACTGCCGGTGGTGGTCGGTAACTTATCCTCCGCCGAGGTCGACGCGCGTTACCGATGCACACGTAAAAAATTTTTCGCGAATTTTCGCGAATTTTTCGCGCGGTAAACCTTCGTCTCCGCGTCCTCCGTCCGACGAGCCCACTCTCGTCCGCACCCGTCGACCCGTTCTCGAACTATACGGCGACAAAGAAACTTTGATTTTTCACTAATTTAACGTCATCGAGAAAGTTACGGCCAACTGGGTTTAAAGGTATATCGCCTTTCCGAATTTTCCGGGAGCCCGTCGAGCCTTCGGCCCCGCTCGGCTCGGCACGGCTCGGCTCGAGGTCGAGGTCGTCGGTAGCGACGATGGTGGCGGGGAGGTGCGCAATTGGTCTGTCATCGCCATCCCCCCCAACCCCCCCTCCCCCTTTAAAATTAATGGAAAATGTAAACCCAAACGTAGAGTCGGATTCGTAACCTCGAAGTTTCAAGTCGATTCGTTCAACTATCAAGGGAGAATAAACGCGGCGACTGTGGCGGCACTGGCCACCGATGCGAAGTCAGCATCACGAAGTTGGCGTTAAATTCGAACGTTTGAATCAGTTATTTTCTTTCCGGCCCTTTTCAGCCCTGAACCGTGGAAGCGCCGAAATTCGGGTTTCATTTTTAACGCGGCAGCTTATACCCCCCGAGCGTTACCGACCACTGCCGTTGGTGGTCGGTAAGTTATCCTCCGCCGAGGTCGACGCGCGTTACCGATGCACACGTAAAAAATTTTTCGCGAATTTTCGCGAATTTTTCGCGCGGTAAACCTTCGTCTCCGCGTCCTCCGTCCGACGAGCCTACTCTCGCCCGCACTCGTCGACCCGTTCTCGAGCTATACGGCGACAAAGAAACTTTGATTTTTCACTAATTTGACGTCATCGAGAAAGTTACGGCCAACTGGGAATTAAAGGCATATCGCCTTTCCGAATTTTCAGGGAGCCCGTCGGGCCTTCGGCCCCGCTCGGCTCTGCTCGGCTCGGCTCGAGGTCGAGGTCGTCGGTAGCGACGATGGTGGCGGGGAGGTGCGCAATTGGTCTGTCATCGCCACCCCCCAACCCCCCGTACCCCTTTAAAATTAATGGAAAATGTAAACCCAAACGTAGAGTCGGATTCGTAACCTCGAAGTTACAAGTCAATTCGCTCAACTATCAAGGGAGAGTAAACGCGGCGACTGTGGCGGCACTCGCCACCGATGCGAAGTCAGCATCACGAAGTTGGCGTTAAATTCGAACGTTTGAATCAGTTATTTTCTTTCCGGCCCTTTTCAGCCCTGAACCGTGGAAGCGCCGAAATTCGGGTTTCATTTTTAACGCGGCAGCTTATACCCCCCAAGCGTTACCGACCACTGCCGGTGGTGGTCGGTAAGTTATCCTCCGCCGAGGTCGACGCGCGTTATCGATGCACACGTAAAAAATTTTTCGCGAATTTTCGCGAATTTTTCGCGCGGTAAACCTTCGTCTCCGCGTCCTCCGTCCGACGAGCCTACTCTCGCCCGCACCCGTCGACCCGTTCTCGAGCTATACGGCGACAAAGAAACTTTGATTTTTCACTAATTTAACGTCATCGAGAAAGTTACGGCCAACTGGGTTTAAAGGTATATCGCCTTTCCGAATTTTCCGGGAGCCCGTCGGGCCTTCGGCCCCGCTCGGCTCGGCACGGCTCGGCTCGAGGTCGAGGTCGTCGGTAGCGACGATGGTGGCGGGGAGGTGCGCAATTGGTCTGTCATCGCCATCCCCCCCAACCCCCCCTCCCCCTTTAAAATTAATGGAAAATGTAAACCCAAACGTAGAGTCGGATTCGTAACCTCGAAGTTTCAAGTCGATTCGTTCAACTATCAAGGGAGAATAAACGCGGCGACTGTGGCGGCACTCGCCACCGATGCGAAGTCAGCATCACGAAGTTGGCGTTAAATTCGAACGTTTGAATCAGTTATTTTCTTTCCGGCCCTTTTCAGCCCTGAACCGTGGAAGCGCCGAAATTCGGGTTTCATTTTTAACGCGGCAGCTTATACCCCCCGAGCGTTACCGACCACTGCCGTTGGTGGTCGGTAAGTTATCCTCCGCCGAGGTCGACGCGCGTTACCGATGCACACGTAAAAAATTTTTCGCGAATTTTTCGCGCGGTAAACCTTCGTCTCCGCGTCCTCCGTCCGACGAGCCTACTCTCGCCCGCACTCGTCGACCCGTTCTCGAGCTATACGGCGACAAAGAAACTTTGATTTTTCACTAATTTGACGTCATCGAGAAAGTTACGGCCAACTGGGAATTAAAGGCATATCGCCTTTCCGAATTTTCAGGGAGCCCGTCGGGCCTTCGGCCCCGCTCGGCTCTGCTCGGCTCGGCTCGAGGTCGAGGTCGTCGGTAGCGACGATGGTGGCGGGGAGGTGCGCAATTGGTCTGTCATCGCCATCCCCCCAACCCCCCCTCCCCCTTTAAAATTAATGGAAAATGTAAACCCAAACGTAGAGTCGGATTCGTAACCTCGAAGTTACAAGTCAATTCGCTCAACTATCAAGGGAGAGTAAACGCGGCGACTGTGGCGGCACTCGCCACCGATGCGAAGTCAGCATCACGAAGTTGGCGTTAAATTCGAACGTTTGAATCAGTTATTTTCTTTCCGGCCCTTTTCAGCCCTGAACCGTGGAAGCGCCGAAATTCGGGTTTCATTTTTAACGCGGCAGTTTATACCCCCCAAGCGTTACCGACCACTGCCGGTGGTGGTCGGTAAGTTATCCTCCGCCGAGGTCGACGCGCGTTATCGATGCACACGTAAAAAATTTTTCGCGAATTTTCGCGAATTTTTCGCGCGGTAAACCTTCGTCTCCGCGTCCTCCGTCCGACGAGCCTACTCTCGCCCGCACCCGTCGACCCGTTCTCGAGCTATACGGCGACAAAGAAACTTTGATTTTTCACTAATTTGACGTCATCGAGAAAGTTACGGCCAACTGGGAATTAAAGGTATATCGCCTTTGGGAATTTTCCGGGAGCCCGTCGGTCCTTCGGCCCCGCTCGGCTCGGCTCGCCTCGAGGTCGAGGTCGTCGGTAGCGACGATGGTGGCGGGGAGGCGCGCTATTGGTCTGTCATCGCCATCCTCCCCCCAACCCCCCCTCCCTTTAAAATTAATGGAAAATGTAAACCCAAACGTAGAGTCGGATTCGTAACCTCGAAGTTACAAGTCGATTCGCTCAACTATCAAGGGAGAGTAAACGCGGCGACTGTGGCGGCACTCGCCACCGATGCGAAGTCAGCATCACGAAGTTGGCGTTAAATTCGAACGTTTGAATCAGTTATTTTCTTTCCGGCCCTTTTCAGCCATGAACCGTGGAAGCGCCGAAATTCGGGTTTCATTTTTAACGCGGCAGCTTATACCCCCCGAGCGTTACCGACCACTGCCGGTGGTGGTCGGTAACTTATCCTCCGCCGAGGTCGACGCGCGTTACCGATGCACACGTAAAAAATTTTTCGCGAATTTTTCGCGCTGTAAACCTTCGTCTCCGCGTCCTCCGTCGGACGAGCCCACTCTCGCCCGCACCCGTCGACCCGTTCTCGAGCTATACGGCGACAAAGAAACTTTGATTTTTCACTAATTTGACGTCATCGAGAAAGTTACGGCCAACTGGGAATTAAAGGTATATCGCCTTTCGGAATTTTCCGGGAGCCCGTCGGTCCTTCGGCCCCGCTCGGCTCGGCTCGGCTCGAGGTCGAAGTCGTCGGTAGCGACGATGGTGGCGGGGAGGCGCGCGATTGGTCTGTCATCGCCATCCTCCCCCCAACCCCCCCTCCCTTTAAAATTAATGGAAAATGTAAACCCAAACGTAGAGTCGGATTCGTAACCTCGAAGTTACAAGTCGATTCGCTCAACTATCAAGGGAGAGTAAACGCGGCGACTGTGGCGGCACTCGCCACCGATGCGAAGTCAGCATCACGAAGTTGGCGTTAAATTCGAACGTTTGAATCAGTTATTTTCTTTCCGGCCCTTTTCAGCCATGAACCGTGGAAGCGCCGAAATTCGGGTTTCATTTTTAACGCGGCAGCTTATACCCCCCGAGCGTTACCGACCACTGCCGGTGGTGGTCGGGAACTTATCCTCCGCCTAGGTCGACGCGCGTTATCGATGCACACGTAAAAAATTTTTCGCGAATTTTTCGCGCGGTAAACCTTCGTCTCCGCGTCCTCCGTCGGACGAGCCCACTCTCGCCCGCACCCGTCGACCCGTTCTCGAGCTATACGGCGACAAAGAAACTTTGATTTTTCACTAATTTGACGTCATCGAGAAAGTTACGGCCAACTGGGAATTAAAGGTATATCGCCTTTCGGAATTTTCCGGGAGCCCGTCGGTCCTTCGGCCCCGCTCGGCTCGGCTCGGCTCGAGGTCGAAGTCGTCGGTAGCGACGATGGTGGCGGGGAGGCGCGCGATTGGTCTGTCATCGCCATCCTCCCCCCAACCCCCCCTCCCTTTAAAATTAATGGAAAATGTAAACCCAAACGTAGAGTCGGATTCGTAACCTCGAAGTTACAAGTCGATTCGCTCAACTACGAAGGGAGAGTAAACGCGGCGACTGTGGCGGCACTCGCCACCGATGCGAAGTCAGCATCACGAAGTTGGCGTTAAATTCGAACGTTTGAATCAGTTATTTTCTTTCCGGCCCTTTTCAGCCATGAACCGTGGAAGCGCCGAAATTCGGGTTTCATTTTTAACGCGGCAGCTTATACCCCCCGAGCGTTACCGACCACTGCCGGTGGTGGTCGGTAACTTATCCTCCGCCGAGGTCGACGCGCGTTACCGATGCACACGTAAAAAATTTTTCGCGAATTTTTCGCGCGGTAAACCTTCGTCTCCGCGTCCTCCGTCGGACGAGCCCACTCTCGCCCGCACCCGTCGACCCGTTCTCGAGCTATACGGCGACAAAGAAACTTTGATTTTACACTAATTTGACGTCATCGAGAAAGTTACGGCCAACTGGGAATTAAAGGTATATCGCCTTTCGGAATTTTCCGGGAGCCCGTCGGTCCTTCGGCCCCGCTCGGCTCGGCTCGGCTCGAGGTCGAAGTCGTCGGTAGCGACGATGGTGGCGGGGAGGCGCGCGATTGGTCTGTCATCGCCATCCTCCCCCCAACCCCCCCTCCCTTTAAAATTAATGGAAAATGTAAACCCAAACGTAGAGTCGGATTCGTAACCTCGAAGTTACAAGTCGATTCGCTCAACTATCAAGGGAGAGTATACGCGGCGACTGTGGCGGCACTCGCCACCGATGCGAAGTCAGCATCACGAAGTTGGCGTTAAATTCGAACGTTTGAATCAGTTATTTTCTTTCCGGCCCTTTTCAGCCCTGAACCGTGGAAGCGCCGAAATTCGGATTTCATTTTTAACGCGGCAGCTTATACCCCCCGAGCGTTACCGACCACTGCCGGTGGTGGTCGGTAAGTTATCCTCCGCCGAGGTCGACGCGCGTTACCGATGCACACGTAAAAACTTTTTCGCGAATCTCCGCTAATTTTTCGCTAGGTAAACCTTTGTCTCCGCGTCCTCCGTCCGACGAGCCTACTCTCGCCCGCACCCGTCGACCCGTTCTCGAGCTATACGGCGACAAAGAAATCGCAAAATTTCACTAATTTGACGTCACCGAAAAAATTACGGCCAACTGGGAATTAAGGGTATATCGCCTTTCGGAATTTTCCGGGAGCCCGTCGGTCCTTCGGCCCCGCTCGGCTCGGCTCGGCTCGAGGTCGAGGTCGTCGGTAGCGACGATGGTGGCGGGGAGGTGCGCAATTGGTCTGTCATCGCCATCCTCCCCCCAACCCCCCCTCCCTTTAAAATTAATGGAAAATGTAAACCTAAACGTAGAGTCGGATTCGTAACCTCGAAGTTACAAGTCGATTCACTCAACTATCAAGGGAGAGTAAACGCGGCGACTGTGGCGGCACTCGCCACGTATGCGAAATTAGCGTCGCGCAGTTGGCGTTAAATTCGAACGTTTGAATCAGTTATTTTCTTTCGGGCCCTTTTCAGCCCTGAACCGTGGAAGCGCCGAAATTCGGGTTTCATTTTTAACGCGGCAGCTTATACCCCCCGAGCGTTACCGACCACTGCCGGTGGTGGTCGGTAACTTATCCTCCGCAGAGGTCGACGCGCGTTACCGATGCACACGTAAAAACTTTTTCGCGAATCTCCGCGAATTTTTCGCGCGGTAAACCTTCGTCTCCGCGTCATCCGTCCGACGAGCCTACTCTCGCCCGCACCCGTCGACCCGTTCTCGAGCTATTCACTAATTTGACGTCATCGAGAAAGTTACGGCCAACTGGGAATTAAAGGCATATCGCCTTTCGGAATTTTCCGGGAGCCCGTCGGTCCTTCGGCCCCGCTCGGCTCGGCTCGGCTCGAGGTCGAAGTCGTCGGTAGCGACGATGGTGGCGGGGAGGCGCGCGATTGGTCTGTCATCGCCATCCTCCCCCCCAACCCCCCCTCCCTTTAAAATTAATGGAAAATGTAAACCCAAACGTAGAGTCGGATTCGTAACCTCGAAGTTACAAGTCGATTCGCTCAACTATCAAGGGAGAGTAAACGCGGCGACTGTGGCGGCACTCGCCACCGATGCGAAGTCAGCATCACGAAGTTGGCGTTAAATTCGAACGTTTGAATCAGTTATTTTCTTTCCGGCCCTTTTCAGCCCTGAACCGTGGAAGCGCCGAAATTCGGGTTTCATTTTTAACGCGGCAGCTTATACCCCCCGAGCGTTACCGACCACTGCCGGTGGTGGTCGGTAACTTATCCTCCGCCGAGGTCGACGCGCGTTACCGATGCACACGTAAAAAATTTTTCGCGAATTTTCGCGAATTTTTCGCGCGGTAAACCTTCGTCTCCGCGTCCTCAGTCCGACGAGCCCACTCTCGCCCGCAACCGTCGACCCGTTCTCGAGCTATACGGCGACAAAGAAACTTTGATTTTTCACTAATTTGACGTCATCGAGAAAGTTACGGCCAACTGGGAATTAAAGGTATATCGCCTTTCGGAATTTTCCGGGAGCCCGTCGGTCCTTCGGCCCCGCTCGGCTCGGCTCGCCTCGAGGTCGAGGTCGTCGGTAGCGACGATGGTGGCGGGGAGGCGCGCTATTGGTCTGTCATCGCCATCCTCCCCCCAACCCCCCCTCCCTTTAAAATTAATGGAAAATGTAAACCCAAACGTAGAGTCGGATTCGGAACCTCGAAGTTACAAGTCGATTCGCTCAACTATCAAGGGAGAGTAAACGCGGCGACTGTGGCGGCACTCGCCACCGATGCGAAGTCAGCATCACGAAGTTGGCGTTAAATTCGAACGTTTGAATCAGTTATTTTCTTTCCGGCCCTTTTCAGCCATGAACCGTGGAAGCGCCGAAATTCGGGTTTCATTTTTAACGCGGCAGCTTATACCCCCCGAGCGTTACCGACCACTGCCGGTGGTGGTCGGTAAGTTATCCTCCGCCGAGGTCGACGCGCGTTATCGATGCACACGTAAAAAATTTTTCGCGAATTTTCGCGAATTTTTCGCGCGGTAAACCTTCGTCTCCGCGTCCTCCGTCCGACGAGCCCACTCTCTCCCGCACCCGTCGACCCGTTCTCGAGCTATACGGCGACAAAGAAACTTTGATTTTTCACTAATTTAACGTCATCGAGAAAGTTACGGCCAACTGGGTTTAAAGGTATATCGCCTTTCCGAATTTTCCGGGAGCCCGTCGGGCCTTCGGCCCCGCTCGGCTCGGCACGTCTCGGCTCGAGGTCGAGGTCGTCGGTAGCGACGATGGTGGCGGGGAGGTGCGCAATTGGTCTGTCATCGCCATCCCCCCCCAAACCCCCCTCCCCTTTAAAATTAATGGAAAATGTAAACACAGACGTAGAGTCGGATTCGTAACCTCGAAGTTTCAAGTCGATTCGCTCAACTATCAAGGGAGAGTAAACGCGGCGACTGTGGCGGCACTCGCCACCGATGCGAAGTCAGCATCACGAAGTTGGCGTTAAATTCGAACGTTTGAATCAGTTATTTTCTTTCCGGCCCTTTTCAGCCCTGAACCGTGGAAGCGCCGAAATTCGGATTTCATTTTTAACGCGGCAGCTTATACCCCCCGAGCGTTACCGACCACTGCCGGTGGTGGTCGGTAAGTTATCCTCCGCCGAGGTCGACGCGCGTTACCGATGCACACGTAAAAACTTTTTCGCGAATCTCCGCGAATTTTTCGCTAGGTAAACCTTTGTCTCCGCGTCCTCCGTCCGACGAGCCTACTCTCGCCCGCACCCGTCGACCCGTTCTCGAGCTATACGGCGACAAAGAAATCGCAAAATTTCACTAATTTGACGTCACCGAAAAAATTACGGCCAACTGGGAATTAAGGGTATATCGCCTTTCGGAATTTTCCGGGAGCCCGTCGGTCCTTCGACCCCGCTCGGCTCGGCTCGGCTCGAGGTCGAGGTCGTCGGTAGCGACGATGGTGGCGGGGAGGTACGCAATTGGTCTGTCATCGCCATCCTCCCCCCAACCCCCCCTACCTTTAAAATTAATGGAAAATGTAAACCTAAACGTAGAGTCGGATTCGTAACCTCGAAGTTACAAGTCGATTCACTCAACTATCAAGGGAGAGTAAACGCGGCGACTGTGGCGGCACTCGCCACGTATGCGAAATTAGCGTCGCGCAGTTGGCGTTAAATTCGAACGTTTGAATCAGTTATTTTCTTTCGGGCCCTTTTCAGCCCTGAACCGTGGAAGCGCCGAAATTCGGGTTTCATTTTTAACGCGGCAGGTTATACCCCCCGAGCGTTACCGACCACTGCCGGTGGTGGTCGGTAACTTATCCTCCGCAGAGGTCGACGCGCGTTACCGATGCACACGTAAAAACTTTTTCGCGAATCTCCGCGAATTTTTCGCGCGGTAAACCTTCGTCTCCGCGTCATCCGTCCGACGAGCATACTCTCGCCCGCACCCGTCGACCCGTTCTCGAGCTATTCACTAATTTGACGTCACCGAAAAAGTTACGGCCAACTGGGAATTAAAGGTATATCGTCTTTCCGAATTTTCCGGGAGCCCGTCGGGCCTTCGGCCCCGCTCGGCGCGGCTCGGCTCGGCTCGAGGTCGAGGTCGTCGGTAGCGACGATGGTGGCGGGGAGGCGCGCGATTGGTCTGTCATCGCCATCCTCCCCCCAACCCCCCTCCCTTTAAAATTATTGGAAAATGTAAAACTAAACGTAGAGTCGGATTCGTAACCTCAAAGTTACAAGTCCATTCGCCCAACTATCAAGGGAGAGTAAACGCGGCGACTGTGGCGGCACTCGCCACCGATGCGAAGTCAGCGTCGCGCAGTTGGCGTTAAATTCGAACGTTTGAATCAGTTATTTTCTTTCGGGCCCTTTTCAGCCCTGAACCGTGGAAGCGCCGAAATTCGGGTTTCATTTTTAACGCGGCAGCTTATACCCCCCGAGCGTTACCGACCACTGCCGGTGGTGGTCGGTAACTTATCCTCCGCCGAGGTCGACGCGCGTTACCGATGCACACGTAAAAAATTTTTCGCGAATTTTTCGCGCGGTAAACCTTCGTCTCCGCTTCCTCCGTCGGACGAGCCCACTCACGCCCGCACCCGTCGACCCGTTCTCGAGCTATACGGCGACAAAGAAACTTTGATTTTTCACTAATTTGACGTCATCGAGAAAGTTACGGCCAACTGGGAATTAAAGGTATATCGCCTTTCGGAATTTTCCGGGAGCCCGTCGGTCCTTCGGCCCCGCTCGGCTCGGCTCGGCTCGAGGTCGAAGTCGTCGGTAGCGACGATGGTGGCGGGGAGGCGCGCGATTGGTCTGTCATCGCCATCCTCCCCCCAACCCCCCCTCCCTTTAAAATTAATGGAAAATGTAAACCCAAACGTAGAGTCGGATTCGTAACCTCGAAGTTACAAGTCGATTCGCTCAACTATCAAGGGAGAGTAAACGCGGCGACTGTGGCGGCACTCGCCACCGATGCGAAGTCAGCATCACGAAGTTGGCGTTAAATTCGAACGTTTGAATCAGTTATTTTCTTTCCGGCCCTTTTCAGCCATGAACCGTGGAAGCGCCGAAATTCAGGTTTCATTTTTAACGCGGCAGCTTATACCCCCCGAGCGTTACCGACCACTGCCGGTGGTGGTCGGTAACTTATCCTCCGCCGAGGTCGACGCGCGTTACCGATGCACACGTAAAAAATTTTTCGCGAATTTTTCGCGCGGTGAACCTTCGTCTCCGCGTCCTCAGTCCGACGAGCCCACTCTCGCCCGCAACCGTCGACCCGTTCTCGAGCTATACGGCGACAAAGAAACTTTGATTTTTCACTAATTTGACGTCATCGAGAAAGTTACGGCCAACTGGGAATTAAAGGTATATCGCCTTTCGGAATTTTCCGGGAGCCCGTCGGTCCTTCGGCCCCGCTCGGCTCGGCTCGCCTCGAGTTCGAGGTCGTCGGTAGCGACGATGGTGGCGGGGAGGCACGCGATTGGTCTGTCATCGCCATCCTCCCCCCAACCCCCCCTCCCCTTTAAAATTAATGGAAAATGTAATCCCAAACGTAGAGTCGGATTCGTAACCTCGAAGTTACAAGTCAATTCGCTCAACTATCAAGGGAGAGTAAACGCGGCGACTGTGGCGGCAGTCGCCACCGATGCGAAGTCAGCATCACGAAGTTGGCGTTAAATTCGAACGTTTGAATCAGTTATTTTCTTTCCGGCCCTTTTCAGCCATGAACCGTGGAAGCGCCGAAATTCGGGTTTCATTTTTAACGCGGCAACTTATACCCCCCGAGCGTTACCGACCACTGCCGGTGGTGGTCGGTAACTTATCCTCCGCCGAGGTCGACGCGCGTTACCGATGCACACGTAAAAAATTTTTCGCGAATTTTTCGCGCGGTAAACCTTCGTCTCCGCGTCCTCCGTCCGACGAGCCAGCTCTCGCCCGCACCCGTCGACCCGTTCTCGAGCTATACGGCGACAAAGAAACTTTGATTTTTCACTAATTTGACGTCATCGAGAAAGTTACGGCCAACTGGGAATTAAAGGCATATCGCCTTTCCGAATTTTCAGGGAGCCCGTCGGACCTTCGGCCCCGCTCGGCTCTGCTCGGCTCGGCTCGAGGTCGAGGTCGTCGGTAGCGACGATGGTGGCGGGGAGGTGCGCAATTGGTCTGTCATCGCCATCCCCCCAACCCCCCCTCCCCCTTTAAAATTAATGGAAAATGTAAACCCAAACGTAGAGTCGGATTCGTAACCTCGAAGTTACAAGTCAATTCGCTCAACTATCAAGGGAGAGTAAACGCGGCGACTGTGGCGGCACTCGCCACCGATGCGAAGTCAGCATCACGAAGTTGGCGTTAAATTCGAACGTTTGAATCAGTTATTTTCTTTCGGGCCCTTTTCAGCCCTGAACCGTGGAAGCGCCGAAATTCGGGTTTCATTTTTAACGCGGCAGCTTATACCCCCCGAGCGTTACCGACCACTGCCGGTGGTGGTCGGTAACTTATCCTCCGCCGAGGTCGACGCGCGTTACCGATGCACACGTAAAAAATTTTTCGCGAATTTTTCGCGCGGTAAACCTTCGTCTCCGCGTCCTCCGTCGGACGAGCCCACTCACGCCCGCACCCGTCGACCCGTTCTCGAGCTATACGGCGACGAAGAAACTTTGATTTTTCACTAATTTGACGTCATCGAGAAAGTTACGGCCAACTGGGAATTAAAGGTATATCGCCTTTCGGAATTTTCCGGGAGCCCGTCGGTCCTTCGGCCCCGCTCGGCTCGGCTCGGCTCGAGGTCGAAGTCGTCGGTAGCGACGATGGTGGCGGGGAGGCGCGCGATTGGTCTGTCATCACCATCCTCCCCCCAACCCCCCCTCCCTTTAAAATTAATGGAAAATGTAAACCCAAACGTAGAGTCGGATTCGTAACCTCGAAGTTACAAGTCGATTCGCTCAACTATCAAGGGAGAGTAAACGCGGCGACTGTGGCGGCACTCGCCACCGATGCGAAGTCAGCATCACGAAGTTGGCGTTAAATTCGAACGTTTGAATCAGTTATTTTCTTTCCGGCCCTTTTCAGCCCTGAACCGTGGAAGCGCCGAAATTCGGGTTTCATTTTTAACGCGGCAGCTTATACCCCCCGAGCGTTACCGACCACTGCCGGTGGTGGTCGGTAAGTTATCCTCCGCCGAGGTCGACGCGCGTTATCGATGCACACGTAAAAAATTTTTCGCGAATTTTCGCGAATTTTTCGCGCGGTAAACCTTCGTCTCCGCGTCCTCAGTCCGACGAGCCCACTCTCGCCCGCACCCGTCGACCCGTTCTCGAGCTATACGGCGACAAAGAAACTTTGATTTTTCACTAATTTGACGTCATCGAGAAAGTTACGGCCAACTGGGAATTAAAGGTATATCGCCTTTCGGAATTTTCCGGGAGCCCGTCGGTCCTTCGGCCCCGCTCGGCTCGGCTCGGCTCGAGGTCGAAGTCGTCGGTAGCGACGATGGTGGCGGGGAGGCGCGCGATTGGTCTGTCATCGCCATCCTCCCCCCAACCCCCCCTCCCTTTAAAATTAATGGAAAATGTAAACCCAAACGTAGAGTCGGATTCGTAACCTCGAAGTTACAAGTCGATTCGCTCAACTATCAAGGGAGAGTAAACGCGGCGACTGTGGCGGCACTCGCCACCGATGCGAAGTCAGCATCACGAAGTTGGCGTTAAATTCGAACGTTTGAATCAGTTATTTTCTTTCGGGCCCTTTTCAGCCCTGAACTGTGGAAGCGCCGAAATTCGGGTTTCATTTTTAACGCGGCAGTTTATACCCCCCGCGCATACCGACCACTGCCGGTGGTGGTCGATAACTTATCCTCCGCCGAGGTCGACGCGCGTTACCGATGCACACGTAAAAACTTTTTCGCGCGGTAAACCTTCGTCTCCGCGTCCTCCGTCCGACGAGCCCACTCTCGCCCGCACCCGTCGACCCGTTCTCGAGCTATACGGCGACAAAGAAACTTTGATTTTTCACTAATTTGACGTCATCGAGAAAGTTACGGCCAACTGGGAATTAAAGGTATATCGCCTTTCGAAATTTTCCGGGAGCCCGTCGGTCCTTCGGCCCCGCTCGGCTCGGCTCGGCTCGAGGTCGAAGTCGTCGGTAGCGACGATGGTGGCGGGGAGGCGCGCGATTGGTCTGTCATCGCCATCCTCCCCCCCGACCCCCCCTCCCTTTAAAATTAATGGAAAATGTAAACCCAAACGTAGAGTCGGATTCGTAACCTCGAAGTTACAAGTCGATTCGCTCAACTATCAAGGGAGAGTAAACGCGGCGACTGTGGCGGCACTCGCCACCGATGCGAAGTCAGCATCACGAAGTTGGCGTTAAATTCGAACGTTTGAATCAGTTATTTTCTTTCCGGCCCTTTTCAGCCCTGAACCGTGGAAGCGCCGAAATTCGGGTTTCATTTTTAACGCGGCAGCTTATACCCCCCGAGCGTTACCGACCACTGCCGGTGGTGGTCGGTAAGTTATCCTCCGCCGAGGTCGACGCGCGTTATCGATGCACACGTAAAAAATTTTTCGCGAATTTTCGCGAATTTTTCGCGCGGTAAACCTTCGTCTCCGCGTCCTCCGTCCGACGAGCCCACTCTCGCCCGCACCCGTCGACCCGTTCTCGAGCTATACGGCGACAAAGAAACTTTGATTTTTCACTAATTTGACGTCATCGAGAAAGTTACGGCCAACTGGGAATTAAAGGCATATCGCCTTTCCGAATTTTCAGGGAGCCCGTCGGACCTTCGGCCCCGCTCGGCTCTGCTCGGCTCGGCTCGAGGTCGAGGTCGTAGGTAGCGACGATGGTGGCGGGGAGGTGCGCAATTGGTCTGTCATCGCCATCCCCGCAACCCCCCCTCCCCCTTTAAAATTAATGGAAAATGTAAACCCAAACGTAGAGTCGGATTCGTAACCTCGAAGTTACAAGTCAATTCGCTCAACTATCAAGGGAGAGTAAACGCGGCGACTGTGGCGGCACTCGCCACCGATGCGAAGTCAGCATCACGAAGTTGGCGTTAAATTCGAACGTTTGAATCAGTTATTTTCTTTCCGGCCCTTTTCAGCCCTGAACCGTGGAAGCGCCGAAATTCGGGTTTCATTTTTAACGCGGCAGCTTATACCCCCCAAGCGTTACCGACCACTGCCGGTGGTGGTCGGTAAGTTATCCTCCGCCGAGGTCGACGCGCGTTATCGATGCACACGTAAAAAATTTTTCGCGAATTTTTCGCGCGGTAAACCTTCGTCTCCGCGTCCTCCGTCGGACGAGCCCACTCTCGCCCGCACCCGTCGACCCGTTCTCGAGCTATACGGCGACAAAGAAACTTTGATTTTTCACTAATTTGACGTCATCGAGAAAGTTACGGCCAACTGGGAATTAAAGGTATATCGCCTTTCGGAATTTTCCGGGAGCCCGTCGGTCCTTCGGCCCCGCTCGGCTCGGCTCGGCTCGAGGTCGAAGTCGTCGGTAGCGACGATGGTGGCGGGGAGGCGCGCGATTGGTCTGTCATCGCCATCCTCCCCCCAACCCCCCCTCCCTTTAAAATTAATGGAAAATGTAAACCCAAACGTAGAGTCGGATTCGTAACCTCGAAGTTACAAGTCGATTCGCTCAACTATCAAGGGAGAGTAAACGCGGCGACTGTGGCGGCACTCGCCACCGATGCGAAGTCAGCATCACGAAGTTGGCGTTAAATTCGAACGTTTGAATCAGTTATTTTCTTTCCGGCCCTTTTCAGCCCTGAACCGTGGAAGCGCCGAAATTCGGATTTCATTTTTAACGCGGCAGCTTATACCCCCCGAGCGTTACCGACCACTGCCGGTGGTGGTCGGTAAGTTATCCTCCGCCGAGGTCGACGCGCGTTACCGATGCACACGTAAAAACTTTTTCGCGAATCTCCGCGAATTTTTCGCTAGGTAAACCTTTGTCTCCGCGTCCTCCGTCCGACGAGCCTACTCTCGCCCGCACCCGTCGACCCGTTCTCGAGCTATACGGCGACAAAGAAATCGCAAAATTTCACTAATTTGACGTCACCGAAAAAATTACGGCCAACTGGGAATTAAGGGTATATCGCCTTTCGGAATTTTCCGGGAGCCCGTCGGTCCTTCGGCCCCGCTCGGCTCGGCTCGGCTCGAGGTCGAGGTCGTCGGTAGCGACGATGGTGGCGGGGAGGTGCGCAATTGGTCTGTCATCGCCATCCTCCCCCCAACTCCCCCTCCCTTTAAAATTAATGGAAAATGTAAACCTAAACGTAGAGTCGGATTCGTAACCTCGAAGTTACAAGTCGATTCACTCAACTATCAAGGGAGAGTAAACGCGGCGACTGTGGCGGCACTCGCCACGTATGCGAAATTAGCGTCGCGCAGTTGGCGTTAAATTCGAACGTTTGAATCAGTTATTTTCTTTCGGGCCCTTTTCAGCCCTGAACCGTGGAAGCGCCGAAATTCGGATTTCATTTTTAACGCGGCAGCTTATACCCCCCGAGCGTTACCGACCACTGCCGGTGGTGGTCGGTAACTTATCCTCCGCAGAGGTCGACGCGCGTTACCGATGCACACGTAAAAACTTTTTCGCGCGGTAAACCTTCGTCTCCGCGTCATCCGTCCGACGAGCCTACTCTCGCCCGCACCCGTCGACCCGTTCTCGAGCTATTCACTAATTTGACGTCACCGAAAAAGTTACGGCCAACTGGGAATTAAAGGTATATCGTCTTTCCGAATTTTCCGGGAGCCCGTCGGGCCTTCGGCCCCGCTCGGCGCGGCTCGGCTCGGCTCGAGGTCGAGGTCGTCGGTAGCGACGATGGTGGCGGGGAGGCGCGCGATTGGTCTGTCATCGCCATCCTCCCCCCCAACCCCCCCTCCCTTTAAAATTAATGGAAAATGTAAACCCAAACGTAGAGTCGGATTCGTAACCTCGAAGTTACAAGTCGATTCGCTCAACTATCAAGGGAGAGTAAACGCGGCGACTGTGGCGGCACTCGCCACCGATGCGAAGTCAGCATCACGAAGTTGGCGTTAAATTCGAACGTTTGAATCAGTTATTTTCTTTCCGGCCCTTTTCAGCCCTGAACCGTGGAAGCGCCGAAATTCGGGTTTCATTTTTAACGCGGCAGCTTATACCCCCCGAGCGTTACCGACCACTGCCGGTGGTGGTCGGTAAGTTATCCTCCGCCGAGGTCGACGCGCGTTATCGATGCACACGTAAAAAATTTTTCGCGAATTTTCGCGAATTTTTCGCGCGGTAAACCTTCGTCTCCGCGTCCTCCGTCCGACGAGCCCACTCTCGCCCGCACCCGTCGACCCGTTCTCGAGCTATACGGCGACAAAGAAACTTTGATTTTTCACTAATTTGACGTCATCGAGAAAGTTACGGCCAACTGGGAATTAAAGGCATATCGCCTTTCCGAATTTTCAGGGAGCCCGTCGGACCTTCGGCCCCGCTCGGCTCTGCTCGGCTCGGCTCGAGGTCGAGGTCGTAGGTAGCGACGATGGTGGCGGGGAGGTGCGCAATTGGTCTGTCATCGCCATCCCCGCAACCCCCCCTCCCCCTTTAAAATTAATGGAAAATGTAAACCCAAACGTAGAGTCGGATTCGTAACCTCGAAGTTACAAGTCAATTCGCTCAACTATCAAGGGAGAGTAAACGCGGCGACTGTGGCGGCACTCGCCACCGATGCGAAGTCAGCATCACGAAGTTGGCGTTAAATTCGAACGTTTGAATCAGTTATTTTCTTTCCGGCCCTTTTCAGCCCTGAACCGTGGAAGCGCCGAAATTCGGGTTTCATTTTTAACGCGGCAGCTTATACCCCCCAAGCGTTACCGACCACTGCCGGTGGTGGTCGGTAAGTTATCCTCCGCCGAGGTCGACGCGCGTTATCGATGCACACGTAAAAAATTTTTCGCGAATTTTTCGCGCGGTAAACCTTCGTCTCCGCGTCCTCCGTCGGACGAGCCCACTCTCGCCCGCACCCGTCGACCCGTTCTCGAGCTATACGGCGACAAAGAAACTTTGATTTTTCACTAATTTGACGTCATCGAGAAAGTTACGGCCAACTGGGAATTAAAGGTATATCGCCTTTCGGAATTTTCCGGGAGCCCGTCGGTCCTTCGGCCCCGCTCGGCTCGGCTCGGCTCGAGGTCGAAGTCGTCGGTAGCGACGATGGTGGCGGGGAGGCGCGCGATTGGTCTGTCATCGCCATCCTCCCCCCAACCCCCCCTCCCTTTAAAATTAATGGAAAATGTAAACCCAAACGTAGAGTCGGATTCGTAACCTCGAAGTTACAAGTCGATTCGCTCAACTATCAAGGGAGAGTAAACGCGGCGACTGTGGCGGCACTCGCCACCGATGCGAAGTCAGCATCACGAAGTTGGCGTTAAATTCGAACGTTTGAATCAGTTATTTTCTTTCCGGCCCTTTTCAGCCATGAACCGTGGAAGCGCCGAAATTCGGGTTTCATTTTTAACGCGGCAGCTTATACCCCCCGAGCGTTACCGACCACTGCCGGTGGTGGTCGGTAACTTATCCTCCGCCGAGGACGACGCGCGTTACCGATGCACACGTAAAAAATTTTTCGCGAATTTTTCGCGCGGTAAACCTTCGTCTCCGCGTCCTCCGTCGGACGAGCCCGCTCTCGCCCGCACCCGTCGACCCGTTCTCGAGCTATACGGCGACAAAGAAACTTTGATTTTTCACTAATTTGACGTCATCGAGAAAGTTACGGCCAACTGGGAATTAAAGGTATATCGCCTTTCGGAATTTTCCGGGAGCCCGTCGGTCCTTCGGCCCCGCTCGGCTCGGCTCGGCTCGAGGTCGAAGTCGTCGGTAGCGACGATGGTGGCGGGGAGGCGCGCGATTGGTCTGTCATCGCCATCCTCCCCCCAACCCCCCCTCCCTTTAAAATTAATGGAAAATGTAAACCCAAACGTAGAGTCGGATTCGTAACCTCGAAGTTACAAGTCGATTCGCTCAACTATCAAGGGAGAGTAAACGCGGCGACTGTGGCGGCACTCGCCACCGATGCGAAGTCAGCATCACGAAGTTGGCGTTAAATTCGAACGTTTGAATCAGTTATTTTCTTTCCGGCCCTTTTCAGCCCTGAACCGTGGAAGCGCCGAAATTCGGATTTCATTTTTAACGCGGCAGCTTATACCCCCCGAGCGTTACCGACCACTGCCGGTGGTGGTCGGTAAGTTATCCTCCGCCGAGGTCGACGCGCGTTACCGATGCACACGTAAAAACTTTTTCGCGAATCTCCGCGAATTTTTCGCTAGGTAAACCTTTGTCTCCGCGTCCTCCGTCCGACGAGCCTACTCTCGCCCGCACCCGTCGACCCGTTCTCGAGCTATACGGCGACAAAGAAATCGCAAAATTTCACTAATTTGACGTCACCGAAAAAATTACGGCCAACTGGGAATTAAGGGTATATCGCCTTTCGGAATTTTCCGGGAGCCCGTCGGTCCTTCGGCCCCGCTCGGCTCGGCTCGGCTCGAGGTCGAGGTCGTCGGTAGCGACGATGGTGGCGGGGAGGTGCGCAATTGGTCTGTCATCGCCATCCTCCCCCCAACCCCCCCTCCCTTTAAAATTAATGGAAAATGTAAACCTAAACGTAGAGTCGGATTAGTAACCTCGAAGTTACAAGTCGATTCACTCAACTATCAAGGGAGAGTAAACGCGGCGACTGTGGCGGCACTCGCCACGTATGCGAAATTAGCGTCGCGCAGTTGGCGTTAAATTCGAACGTTTGAATCAGTTATTTTCTTTCGGGCCCTTTTCAGCCCTGAACCGTGGAAGCGCCGAAATTCGGGTTTCATTTTTAACGCGGCAGCTTATACCCCCCGAGCGTTACCGACCACTGCCGGTGGTGGTCGGTAACTTATCCTCCGCAGAGGTCGACGCGCGTTACCGATGCACACGTAAAAACTTTTTCGCGAATCTCCGCGAATTTTTCGCGCGGTAAACCTTCGTCTCCGCGTCATCCGTCCGACGAGCCTACTCTCGCCCGCACCCGTCGACCCGTTCTCGAGCTATTCACTAATTTGACGTCACCGAAAAAGTTACGGCCAACTGGGAATTAAAGGTATATCGTCTTTCCGAATTTTCCGGGAGCCCGTCGGGCCTTCGGCCCCGCTCGGCGCGGCTCGGCTCGGCTCGAGGTCGAGGTCGTCGGTAGCGACGATGGTGGCGGGGAGGCGCGCGATTGGTCTGTCATCGCCATCCTCCCCCCAACCCCCCTCCCTTTAAAATTATTGGAAAATGTAAACCTAAACGTAGAGTCGGATTCGTAACCTCGAAGTTACAAGTCCATTCGCTCAACTATCAAGGGAGAGTAAACGCGGCGACTGTGGCGGCACTCGCCACCGATGCGAAGTCAGCATCACGAAGTTGGCGTTAAATTCGAACGTTTGAATCAGTTATTTTCTTTCCGGCCCTTTTCAGCCCTGAACCGTGGAAGCGCCGAAATTCGGGTTTCATTTTTAACGCGGCAGCTTATACCCCCCGAGCGTTACCGACCACTGCCGGTGGTGGTCGGTAAGTTATCCTCCGCCGAGGTCGACGCGCGTTATCGATGCACACGTAAAAAATTTTTCGCGAATTTTCGCGAATTTTTCGCGCGGTAAACCTTCGTCTCCGCGTCCTCCGTCCGACGAGCCCACTCTCGCCCGCACCCGTCGACCCGTTCTCGAGCTATACGGCGACAAAGAAACTTTGATTTTTCACTAATTTGACGTCATCGAGAAAGTTACGGCCAACTGGGAATTAAAGGCATATCGCCTTTCCGAATTTTCAGGGAGCCCGTCGGACCTTCGGCCCCGCTCGGCTCTGCTCGGCTCGGCTCGAGGTCGAGGTCGTCGGTAGCGACGATGGTGGCGGGGAGGTGCGCAATTGGTCTGTCATCGCCATCCCCGCAACCCCCCCTCCCCCTTTAAAATTAATGGAAAATGTAAACCCAAACGTAGAGTCGGATTCGTAACCTCGAAGTTACAAGTCAATTCGCTCAACTATCAAGGGAGAGTAAACGCGGCGACTGTGGCGGCACTCGCCACCGATGCGAAGTCAGCATCACGAAGTTGGCGTTAAATTCGAACGTTTGAATCAGTTATTTTCTTTCCGGCCCTTTTCAGCCCTGAACCGTGGAAGCGCCGAAATTCGGGTTTCATTTTTAACGCGGCAGCTTATACCCCCCAAGCGTTACCGACCACTGCCGGTGGTGGTCGGTAAGTTATCCTCCGCCGAGGTCGACGCGCGTTATCGATGCACACGTAAAAAATTTTTCGCGAATTTTTCGCGCGGTAAACCTTCGTCTCCGCGTCCTCCGTCGGACGAGCCCACTCTCGCCCGCACCCGTCGACCCGTTCTCGAGCTATACGGCGACAAAGAAACTTTGATTTTTCACTAATTTGACGTCATCGAGAAAGTTACGGCCAACTGGGAATTAAAGGTATATCGCCTTTCGGAATTTTCCGGGAGCCCGTCGGTCCTTCGGCCCCGCTCGGCTCGGCTCGGCTCGAGGTCGAGGTCGTCGGTAGCGACGATGGTGGCGGGGAGGTACGCAATTGGTCTGTCATCGCCATCCTCCCCCCAACCCCCCCTACCTTTAAAATTAATGGAAAATGTAAACCTAAACGTAGAGTCGGATTCGTAACCTCGAAGTTACAAGTCGATTCGCTCAACTATCAAGGGAGAGTAAACGCGGCGACTGTGGCGGCACTCGCCACCGATGCGAAGTCAGCAACACGAAGTTGGCGTTAAATTCGAACGTTTGAATCAGTTATTTTCTTTCCGGCCCTTTTCAGCCATGAACCGTGGAAGCGCCGAAATTCGGGTTTCATTTTTAACGCGGCAGCTTATACCCCCCGAGCGTTACCGACCACTGCCGGTGGTGGTCGGTAACTTATCCTCCGCCGAGGTCGACGCGCGTTACCGATGCACACGTAAAAAATTTTTCTCGAATTTTTCGCGCGGTAAACCTTCGTCTCCGCGTCCTCCGTCGGACGAGCCCACTCTCGCCCGCACCCGTCGACCCGTTCTCGAGCTATACGGCGACAAAGAAACTTTGATTTTTCACTAATTTGACGTCATCGAGAAAGTTACGGCCAACTGGGAATTAAAGGTATATCGCCTTTCGGAATTTTCCAGGAGCCCGTCGGTCCTTCGGCCCCGCTCGGCTCGGCTCGGCTCGAGGTCGAAGTTGTCGGTAGCGACGATGGTGGCGGGGAGGCGCGCGATTGGTCTGTCATCGCCATCCTCCCTCCAACCCCCCCTCCCTTTAAAATTAATGGAAAATGTAAACCCAAACGTAGAGTCGGATTCGTAACCTCGAAGTTACAAGTCGATTCGCTCAACTATCAAGGGAGAGTAAACGCGGCGACTGTGGCGGCACTCGCCACCGATGCGAAGTCAGCATCACGAAGTTGGCGTTAAATTCGAACGTTTGAATCAGTTATTTTCTTTCCGGCCCTTTTCAGCCCTGAACCGTGGAAGCGCCGAAATTCGGATTTCATTTTTAACGCGGCAGCTTATACCCCCCGAGCGTTACCGACCACTGCCGGTGGTGGTCGGTAAGTTATCCTCCGCCGAGGTCGACGCGCGTTACCGATGCACACGTAAAAACTTTTTCGCGAATCTCCGCGAATTTTTCGCTAGGTAAACCTTTGTCTCCGCGTCCTCCGTCCGACGAGCCTACTCTCGCCCGCACCCGTCGACCCGTTCTCGAGCTATACGGCGACAAAGAAATCGCAAAATTTCACTAATTTGACGTCACCGAAAAAATTACGGCCAACTGGGAATTAAGGGTATATCGCCTTTCGGAATTTTCCGGGAGCCCGTCGGTCCTTCGGCCCCGCTCGGCTCGGCTCGGCTCGAGGTCGAGGTCGTCGGTAGCGACGATGGTGGCGGGGAGGTGCGCAATTGGTCTGTCATCGCCATCCTCCCTCCAACCCCCCCTCCCTTTAAAATTAATGGAAAATGTAAACCTAAACGTAGAGTCGGATTCGTAACCTCGAAGTTACAAGTCGATTCACTCAACTATCAAGGGAGAGTAAACGCGGCGACTGTGGCGGCACTCGCCACGTATGCGAAATTAGCGTCGCGCAGTTGGCGTTAAATTCGAACGTTTGAATCAGTTATTTTCTTTCGGGCCCTTTTCAGCCCTGAACCGTGGAAGCGCCGAAATTCGGGTTTCATTTTTAACGCGGCAGCTTATACCCCCCGAGCGTTACCGACCACTGCCGGTGGTGGTCGGTAACTTATCCTCCGCAGAGGTCGACGCGCGTTACCGATGCACACGTAAAAACTTTTTCGCGAATCTCCGCGAATTTTTCGCGCGGTAAACCTTCGTCTCCGCGTCATCCGTCCGACGAGCCTACTCTCGCCCGCACCCGTCGACCCGTTCTCGAGCTATTCACTAATTTGACGTCATCGAGAAAGTTACGGCCAACTGGGAATTAAAGGTATATCGCCTTTCGGAATTTTCCGGGAGCCCGTCGGTCCTTCGGCCCCGCTCGGCTCGGCTCGGCTCGAGGTCGAAGTCGTCGGTAGCGACGATTGTGGCGGGGAGGCGCGCGATTGGTCTGTCATCGCCATCCTCCCCCCAACCCCCCCTCCCTTTAAAATTAATGGAAAATGTAAACCCAAACGTAGAGTCGGATTCGTAACCTCGAAGTTACAAGTCGATTCGCTCAACTATCAAGGGAGAGTAAACGCGGCGACTGTGGCGGCACTCGCCACCGATGCGAAGTCAGCATCACGAAGTTGGCGTTAAATTCGAACGTTTGAATCAGTTATTTTCTTTCCGGCCCTTTTCAGCCCTGAACCGTGGAAGCGCCGAAATTCGGATTTCATTTTTAACGCGGCAGCTTATACCCCCCGAGCGTTACCGACCACTGCCGGTGGTGGTCGGTAAGTTATCCTCCGCCGAGGTCGACGCGCGTTACCGATGCACACGTAAAAACTTTTTCGCGAATCTCCGCGAATTTTTCGCGCGGTAAACCTTCGTCTCCGCGTCATCCGTCCGACGAGCCTACTCTCGCCCGCACCCGTCGACCCGTTCTCGAGCTATTCACTAATTTGACGTCACCGAAAAAGTTACGGCCAACTGGGAATTAAAGGTATATCGTCTTTCCGAATTTTCCGGGAGCCCGTCGGGCCTTCGGCCCCGCTCGGCGCGGCTCGGCTCGGCTCGAGGTCGAGGTCGTCGGTAGCGACGATGGTGGCGGGGAGGCGCGCGATTGGTCTGTCATCGCCATCCTCCCCCCAACCCCCCTCCCTTTAAAATTATTGGAAAATGTAAACCTAAACGTAGAGTCGGATTCGTAACCTCGAAGTTACAAGTCCATTCGCTCAACTATCAAGGGAGAGTAAACGCGGCGACTGTGGCGGCACTCGCCACCGATGCGAAGTCAGCATCACGAAGTTGGCGTTAAATTCGAACGTTTGAATCAGTTATTTTCTTTCCGGCCCTTTTCAGCCATGAACCGTGGAAGCGCCGAAATTCAGGTTTCATTTTTAACGCGGCAGCTTATACCCCCCGAGCGTTACCGACCACTGCCGGTGGTGGTCGGTAACTTATCCTCCGCCGAGGTCGACGCGCGTTACCGATGCACACGTAAAAAATTTTTCGCGAATTTTCGCGAATTTTTCGCGCGGTAAACCTTCGTCTCCGCGTCCTCCGTCCGACGAGCCCACTCTCGCCCGCACCCGTCGACCCGTTCTCGAGCTATACGGCGACAAAGAAACTTTGATTTTTCACTAATTTGACGTCATCGAGAAAGTTACGGCCAACTGGGAATTAAAGGCATATCGCCTTTCCGAATTTTCAGGGAGCCCGTCGGGCCTTCGGCCCCGCTCGGCTCGGCTCGGCTCGAGGTCGAAGTCGTCGGTAGCGACGATGGTGGCGGGGAGGCGCGCGATTGGTCTGTCATCGCCATCCTCCCCCCCAACCCCCCCTCCCTTTAAAATTAATGGAAAATGTAAACCCAAACGTAGAGTCGGATTCGTAACCTCGAAGTTACAAGTCGATTCGCTCAACTATCAAGGGAGAGTAAACGCGGCGACTGTGGCGGCACTCGCCACCGATGCGAAGTCAGCATCACGAAGTTGGCGTTAAATTCGAACGTTTGAATCAGTTATTTTCTTTCCGGCCCTTTTCAGCCCTGAACCGTGGAAGCGCCGAAATTCGGGTTTCATTTTTAACGCGGCAGCTTATACCCCCCGAGCGTTACCGACCACTGCCGGTGGTGGTCGGTAAGTTATCCTCCGCCGAGGTCGACGCGCGTTATCGATGCACACGTAAAAAATTTTTCGCGAATTTTCGCGAATTTTTCGCGCGGTAAACCTTCGTCTCCGCGTCCTCAGTCCGACGAGCCCACTCTCGCCCGCACCCGTCGACCCGTTCTCGAGCTATACGGCGACAAAGAAACTTTGATTTTTCACTAATTTGACGTCATCGAGAAAGTTACGGCCAACTGGGAATTAAAGGTATATCGCCTTTCGGAATTTTCCGGGAGCCCGTCGGTCCTTCGGCCCCGCTCGGCTCGGCTCGGCTCGAGGTCGAAGTCGTCGGTAGCGACGATGGTGGCGGGGAGGCGCGCGATTGGTCTGTCATCGCCATCCTCCCCCCAACCCCCCCTCCCTTTAAAATTAATGGAAAATGTAAACCCAAACGTTGAGTCGGATTCGTAACCTCGAAGTTACAAGTCGATTCGCTCAACTATCAAGGGAGAGTAAACGCGGCGACTGTGGCGGCACTCGCCACCGATGCGAAGTCAGCATCACGAAGTTGGCGTTAAATTCGAACGTTTGAATCAGTTATTTTCTTTCGGGCCCTTTTCAGCCCTGAACTGTGGAAGCGCCGAAATTCGGGTTTCATTTTTAACGCGGCAGCTTATACCCCCCGAGCGTTACCGACCACTGCCGGTGGTGGTCGGTAACTTATCCTCCGCCGAGGTCGACGCGCGTTACCGATGCACACGTAAAAAATTTTTCGCGAATTTTCGCGAATTTTTCGCGCGGTAAACCTTCGTCTCCGCGTCCTCAGTCCGACGAGCCCACTCTCGCCCGCAACCGTCGACCCGTTCTCGAGCTATACGGCGACAAAGAAACTTTGATTTTTCACTAATTTGACGTCATCGAGAAAGTTACGGCCAACTGGGAATTAAAGGTATATCGCCTTTCGGAATTTTCCGGGAGCCCGTCGGTCCTTCGGCCCCGCTCGGCTCGGCTCGCCTCGAGGTCGAGGTCGTCGGTAGCGACGATGGTGGCGGGGAGGCGCGCTATTGGTCTGTCATCGCCATCCTCCCCCCAACCCCCCCTCCCTTTAAAATTAATGGAAAATGTAAACCCAAACGTAGAGTCGGATTCGGAACCTCGAAGTTACAAGTCGATTCGCTCAACTATCAAGGGAGAGTAAACGCGGCGACTGTGGCGGCACTCGCCACCGATGCGAAGTCAGCATCACGAAGTTGGCGTTAAATTCGAACGTTTGAATCAGTTATTTTCTTTCCGGCCCTTTTCAGCCATGAACCGTGGAAGCGCCGAAATTCGGGTTTCATTTTTAACGCGGCAGCTTATACCCCCCGAGCGTTACCGACCACTGCCGGTGGTGGTCGGTAAGTTATCCTCCGCCGAGGTCGACGCGCGTTATCGATGCACACGTAAAAAATTTTTCGCGAATTTTCGCGAATTTTTCGCGCGGTAAACCTTCGTCTCCGCGTCCTCCGTCCGACGAGCCCACTCTCTCCCGCACCCGTCGACCCGTTCTCGAGCTATACGGCGACAAAGAAACTTTGATTTTTCACTAATTTAACGTCATCGAGAAAGTTACGGCCAACTGGGTTTAAAGGTATATCGCCTTTCCGAATTTTCCGGGAGCCCGTCGGGCCTTCGGCCCCGCTCGGCTCGGCACGTCTCGGCTCGAGGTCGAGGTCGTCGGTAGCGACGATGGTGGCGGGGAGGTGCGCAATTGGTCTGTCATCGCCATCCCCCCCCAAACCCCCCTCCCCTTTAAAATTAATGGAAAATGTAAACACAGACGTAGAGTCGGATTCGTAACCTCGAAGTTTCAAGTCGATTCGCTCAACTATCAAGGGAGAGTAAACGCGGCGACTGTGGCGGCACTCGCCACCGATGCGAAGTCAGCATCACGAAGTTGGCGTTAAATTCGAACGTTTGAATCAGTTATTTTCTTTCCGGCCCTTTTCAGCCCTGAACCGTGGAAGCGCCGAAATTCAGGTTTCATTTTTAACGCGGCAGCTTATACCCCCCGAGCGTTACCGACCACTGCCGGTGGTGGTCGGTAAGTTATCCTCCGCCGAGGTCGACGCGCGTTACCGATGCACACGTAAAAACTTTTTCGCGAATCTCCGCGAATTTTTCGCTAGGTAAACCTTTGTCTCCGCGTCCTCCGTCCGACGAGCCTACTCTCGCCCGCACCCGTCGACCCGTTCTCGAGCTATACGGCGACAAAGAAATCGCAAAATTTCACTAATTTGACGTCACCGAAAAAATTACGGCCAACTGGGAATTAAGGGTATATCGCCTTTCGGAATTTTCCGGGAGCCCGTCGGTCCTTCGACCCCGCTCGGCTCGGCTCGGCTCGAGGTCGAGGTCGTCGGTAGCGACGATGGTGGCGGGGAGGCGCGCTATTGGTCTGTCATCGCCATCCTCCCCCCAACCCCCCCTCCCTTTAAAATTAATGGAAAATGTAAACCCAAACGTAGAGTCGGATTCGGAACCTCGAAGTTACAAGTCGATTCGCTCAACTATCAAGGGAGAGTAAACGCGGCGACTGTGGCGGCACTCGCCACCGATGCGAAGTCAGCATCACGAAGTTGGCGTTAAATTCGAACGTTTGAATCAGTTATTTTCTTTCCGGCCCTTTTCAGCCATGAACCGTGGAAGCGCCGAAATTCGGGTTTCATTTTTAACGCGGCAGCTTATACCCCCCGAGCGTTACCGACCACTGCCGGTGGTGGTCGGTAAGTTATCCTCCGCCGAGGTCGACGCGCGTTATCGATGCACACGTAAAAAATTTTTCGCGAATTTTCGCGAATTTTTCGCGCGGTAAACCTTCGTCTCCGCGTCCTCCGTCCGACGAGCCCACTCTCTCCCGCACCCGTCGACCCGTTCTCGAGCTATACGGCGACAAAGAAACTTTGATTTTTCACTAATTTAACGTCATCGAGAAAGTTACGGCCAACTGGGTTTAAAGGTATATCGCCTTTCCGAATTTTCCGGGAGCCCGTCGGGCCTTCGGCCCCGCTCGGCTCGGCACGTCTCGGCTCGAGGTCGAGGTCGTCGGTAGCGACGATGGTGGCGGGGAGGTGCGCAATTGGTCTGTCATCGCCATCCCCCCCAAACCCCCCTCCCCTTTAAAATTAATGGAAAATGTAAACACAGACGTAGAGTCGGATTCGTAACCTCGAAGTTTCAAGTCGATTCGCTCAACTATCAAGGGAGAGTAAACGCGGCGACTGTGGCGGCACTCGCCACCGATGCGAAGTCAGCATCACGAAGTTGGCGTTAAATTCGAACGTTTGAATCAGTTATTTTCTTTCCGGCCCTTTTCAGCCCTGAACCGTGGAAGCGCCGAAATTCGGATTTCATTTTTAACGCGGCAGCTTATACCCCCCGAGCGTTACCGACCACTGCCGGTGGTGGTCGGTAAGTTATCCTCCGCCGAGGTCGACGCGCGTTACCGATGCACACGTAAAAACTTTTTCGCGAATCTCCGCGAATTTTTCGCTAGGTAAACCTTTGTCTCCGCGTCCTCCGTCCGACGAGCCTACTCTCGCCCGCACCCGTCGACCCGTTCTCGAGCTATACGGCGACAAAGAAATCGCAAAATTTCACTAATTTGACGTCACCGAAAAAATTACGGCCAACTGGGAATTAAGGGTATATCGCCTTTCGGAATTTTCCGGGAGCCCGTCGGTCCTTCGACCCCGCTCGGCTCGGCTCGGCTCGAGGTCGAGGTCGTCGGTAGCGACGATGGTGGCGGGGAGGTACGCAATTGGTCTGTCATCGCCATCCTCCCCCCAACCCCCCCTCCCTTTAAAATTAATGGAAAATGTAAACCTAAACGTAGAGTCGGATTCGGAACCTCGAAGTTACAAGTCGATTCGCTCAACTATCAAGGGAGAGTAAACGCGGCGACTGTGGCGGCACTCGCCACCGATGCGAAGTCAGCATCACGAAGTTGGCGTTAAATTCGAACGTTTGAATCAGTTATTTTCTTTCCGGCCCTTTTCAGCCATGAACCGTGGAAGCGCCGAAATTCGGGTTTCATTTTTAACGCGGCAGCTTATACCCCCCGAGCGTTACCGACCACTGCCGGTGGTGGTCGGTAAGTTATCCTCCGCCGAGGTCGACGCGCGTTATCGATGCACACGTAAAAAATTTTTCGCGAATTTTCGCGAATTTTTCGCGCGGTAAACCTTCGTCTCCGCGTCCTCCGTCCGACGAGCCCACTCTCTCCCGCACCCGTCGACCCGTTCTCGAGCTATACGGCGACAAAGAAACTTTGATTTTTCACTAATTTAACGTCATCGAGAAAGTTACGGCCAACTGGGTTTAAAGGTATATCGTCTTTCCGAATTTTCCGGGAGCCCGTCGGGCCTTCGGCCCCGCTCGGCGCGGCTCGGCTCGGCTCGAGGTCGAGGTCGTCGGTAGCGACGATGGTGGCGGGGAGGCGCGCGATTGGTCTGTCATCGCCATCCTCCCCCCAACCCCCCTCCCTTTAAAATTATTGGAAAATGTAAAACTAAACGTAGAGTCGGATTCGTAACCTCAAAGTTACAAGTCCATTCGCCCAACTATCAAGGGAGAGTAAACGCGGCGACTGTGGCGGCACTCGCCACCGATGCGAAGTCAGCGTCGCGCAGTTGGCGTTAAATTCGAACGTTTGAATCAGTTATTTTCTTTCGGGCCCTTTTCAGCCCTGAACCGTGGAAGCGCCGAAATTCGGGTTTCATTTTTAACGCGGCAGCTTATACCCCCCGAGCGTTACCGACCACTGCCGGTGGTGGTCGGTAACTTATCCTCCGCCGAGGTCGACGCGCGTTACCGATGCACACGTAAAAAATTTTTCGCGAATTTTTCGCGCGGTAAACCTTCGTCTCCGCTTCCTCCGTCGGACGAGCCCACTCACGCCCGCACCCGTCGACCCGTTCTCGAGCTATACGGCGACAAAGAAACTTTGATTTTTCACTAATTTGACGTCATCGAGAAAGTTACGGCCAACTGGGAATTAAAGGTATATCGCCTTTCGGAATTTTCCGGGAGCCCGTCGGTCCTTCGGCCCCGCTCGGCTCGGCTCGCCTCGAGGTCGAGGTCGTCGGTAGCGACGATGGTGGCGGGGAGGCGCGCGATTGGTCTGTCATCGCCATCCTCCCCCCAACCCCCCCTCCCCTTTAAAATTAATGGAAAATGTAAACCCAAACGTAGAGTCGGATTCGTAACCTCGAAGTTACAAGTCCATTCGCTCAACTATCAAGGGAGAGTAAACGCGGCGACTGTGGCGGCACTCGCCACCGATGCGAAGTCAGCATCACGAAGTTGGCGTTAAATTCGAACGTTTGAATCAGTTATTTTCTTTCCGGCCCTTTTCAGCCATGAACCGTGGAAGCGCCGAAATTCAGGTTTCATTTTTAACGCGGCAGCTTATACCCCCCGAGCGTTATCCTCCGCCGAGGTCGACGCGCGTTACCGATGCACACGTAAAAAATTTTTCGCGAATTTTCGCGAATTTTTCGCGCGGTAAACCTTCGTCTCCGCGTCCTCCGTCCGACGAGCCCACTCTCGCCCGCACCCGTCGACCCGTTCTCGAGCTATACGGCGACAAAGAAACTTTGATTTTTCACTAATTTGACGTCATCGAGAAAGTTACGGCCAACTGGGAATTAAAGGCATATCGCCTTTCCGAATTTTCAGGGAGCCCGTCGGGCCTTCGGCCCCGCTCGGCTCGGCTCGGCTCGAGGTCGAAGTCGTCGGTAGCGACGATGGTGGCGGGGAGGCGCGCGATTGGTCTGTCATCGCCATCCTCCCCCCCAACCCCCCCTCCCTTTAAAATTAATGGAAAATGTAAACCCAAACGTAGAGTCGGATTCGTAACCTCGAAGTTACAAGTCGATTCGCTCAACTATCAAGGGAGAGTAAACGCGGCGACTGTGGCGGCACTCGCCACCGATGCGAAGTCAGCATCACGAAGTTGGCGTTAAATTCGAACGTTTGAATCAGTTATTTTCTTTCCGGCCCTTTTCAGCCCTGAACCGTGGAAGCGCCGAAATTCGGGTTTCATTTTTAACGCGGCAGCTTATACCCCCCGAGCGTTACCGACCACTGCCGGTGGTGGTCGGTAAGTTATCCTCCGCCGAGGTCGACGCGCGTTATCGATGCACACGTAAAAAATTTTTCGCGAATTTTCGCGAATTTTTCGCGCGGTAAACCTTCGTCTCCGCGTCCTCAGTCCGACGAGCCCACTCTCGCCCGCACCCGTCGACCCGTTCTCGAGCTATACGGCGACAAAGAAACTTTGATTTTTCACTAATTTGACGTCATCGAGAAAGTTACGGCCAACTGGGAATTAAAGGTATATCGCCTTTCGGAATTTTCCGGGAGCCCGTCGGACCTTCGGCCCCGCTCGGCTCTGCTCGGCTCGGCTCGAGGTCGAAGTCGTCGGTAGCGACGATGGTGGCGGGGAGGCGCGCGATTGGTCTGTCATCGCCATCCTCCCCCCAACCCCCCCTCCCTTTAAAATTAATGGAAAATGTAAACCCAAACGTAGAGTCGGATTCGTAACCTCGAAGTTACAAGTCGATTCGCTCAACTATCAAGGGAGAGTAAACGCGGCGACTGTGGCGGCACTCGCCACCGATGCGAAGTCAGCATCACGAAGTTGGCGTTAAATTCGAACGTTTGAATCAGTTATTTTCTTTCGGGCCCTTTTCAGCCCTGAACCGTGGAAGCGCCGAAATTCGGGTTTCATTTTTAACGCGGCAGCTTATACCCCCCGAGCGTTACCGACCACTGCCGGTGGTGGTCGGTAACTTATCCTCCGCCGAGGTCGACGCGCGTTACCGATGCACACGTAAAAAATTTTTCGCGAATTTTTCGCGCGGTAAACCTTCGTCTCCGCGTCCTCCGTCGGACGAGCCCACTCACGCCCGCACCCGTCGACCCGTTCTCGAGCTATACGGCGACGAAGAAACTTTGATTTTTCACTAATTTGACGTCATCGAGAAAGTTACGGCCAACTGGGAATTAAAGGTATATCGCCTTTCGGAATTTTCCGGGAGCCCGTCGGTCCTTCGGCCCCGCTCGGCTCGGCTCGGCTCGAGGTCGAAGTCGTCGGTAGCGACGATGGTGGCGGGGAGGCGCGCGAATGGTCTGTCATCGCCATCCTCCCCCCAACCCCCCCTCCCTTTAAAATTAATGGAAAATGTAAACCCAAACGTAGAGTCGGATTCGTAACCTCGAAGTTACAAGTCGATTCGCTCAACTATCAAGGGAGAGTAAACGCGGCGACTGTGGCGGCACTCGCCACCGATGCGAAGTCAGCATCACGAAGTTGGCGTTAAATTCGAACGTTTGAATCAGTTATTTTCTTTCCGGCCCTTTTCAGCCCTGAACCGTGGAAGCGCCGAAATTCGGGTTTCATTTTTAACGCGGCAGCTTATACCCCCCGAGCGTTACCGACCACTGCCGGTGGTGGTCGGTAAGTTATCCTCCGCCGAGGTCGACGCGCGTTATCGATGCACACGTAAAAAATTTTTCGCGAATTTTCGCGAATTTTTCGCGCGGTAAACCTTCGTCTCCGCGTCCTCAGTCCGACGAGCCCACTCTCGCCCGCACCCGTCGACCCGTTCTCGAGCTATACGGCGACAAAGAAACTTTGATTTTTCACTAATTTGACGTCATCGAGAAAGTTACGGCCAACTGGGAATTAAAGGTATATCGCCTTTCGGAATTTTCCGGGAGCCCGTCGGTCCTTCGGCCCCGCTCGGCTCGGCTCGGCTCGAGGTCGAAGTCGTCGGTAGCGACGATGGTGGCGGGGAGGCGCGCGATTGGTCTGTCATCGCCATCCTCCCCCCAACGCCCCCTCCCTTTAAAATTAATGGAAAATGTAAACCCAAACGTAGAGTCGGATTCGTAACCTCGAAGTTACAAGTCGATTCGCTCAACTATCAAGGGAGAGTAAACGCGGCGACTGTGGCGGCACTCGCCACCGATGCGAAGTCAGCATCACGAAGTTGGCGTTAAATTCGAACGTTTGAATCAGTTATTTTCTTTCGGGCCCTTTTCAGCCCTGAACTGTGGAAGCGCCGAAATTCGGGTTTCATTTTTAACGCGGCAGTTTATACCCCCCGCGCATACCGACCACTGCCGGTGGTGGTCGATAACTTATCCTCCGCCGAGGTCGACGCGCGTTACCGATGCACACGTAAAAACTTTTTCGCGCGGTAAACCTTCGTCTCCGCGTCCTCCGTCCGACGAGCCCACTCTCGCCCGCACCCGTCGACCCGTTCTCGAGCTATACGGCGACAAAGAAACTTTGATTTTTCACTAATTTGACGTCATCGAGAAAGTTACGGCCAACTGGGAATTAAAGGTATATCGCCTTTCGGAATTTTCCGGGAGCCCGTCGGTCCTTCGGCCCCGCTCGGCTCGGCTCGGCTCGAGGTCGAAGTCGTCGGTAGCGACGATGGTGGCGGGGAGGCGCGCGATTGGTCTGTCATCGCCATCCTCCCCCCAACCCCCCCTCCCTTTAAAATTAATGGAAAATGTAAACCCAAACGTAGAGTCGGATTCGTAACCTCGAAGTTACAAGTCGATTCGCTCAACTATCAAGGGAGAGTAAACGCGGCGACTGTGGCGGCACTCGCCACCGATGCGAAGTCAGCATCACGAAGTTGGCGTTAAATTCGAACGTTTGAATCAGTTATTTTCTTTCGGGCCCTTTTCATCCCTGAACTGTGGAAGCGCCGAAATTCGGGTTTCATTTTTAACGCGGCAGTTTATACCCCCCGCGCATACCGACCACTGCCGGTGGTGGTCGATAACTTATCCTCCGCCGAGGTCGACGCGCGTTACCGATGCACACGTAAAAACTTTTTCGCGCGGTAAACCTTCGTCTCCGCGTCCTCCGTCCGACGAGCCCACTCTCGCCCGCACCCGTCGACCCGTTCTCGAGCTATACGGCGACAAAGAAACTTTGATTTTTCACTAATTTGACGTCATCGAGAAAGTTACGGCCAACTGGGAATTAAAGGTATATCGCCTTTCGGAATTTTCCGGGAGCCCGTCGGTCCTTCGGCCCCGCTCGGCTCGGCTCGGCTCGAGGTCGAAGTCGTCGGTAGCGACGATGGTGGCGGGGAGGTGCGCGATTGGTCTGTCATCGCCATCCTCCCCCCCAACCCCCCCTCCCTTTAAAATTAATGGAAAATGTAAACCCAAACGTAGAGTCGGATTCGTAACCTCGAAGTTACAAGTCGATTCGCTCAACTATCAAGGGAGAGTAAACGCGGCGACTGTGGCGGCACTCGCCACCGATGCGAAGTCAGCATCACGAAGTTGGCGTTAAATTCGAACGTTTGAATCAGTTATTTTCTTTCCGGCCCTTTTCAGCCCTGAACCGTGGAAGCGCCGAAATTCGGGTTTCATTTTTAACGCGGCAGCTTATACCCCCCAAGCGTTACCGACCACTGCCGGTGGTGGTCGGTAAGTTATCCTCCGCCGAGGTCGACGCGCGTTATCGATGCACACGTAAAAAATTTTTCGCGAATTTTCGCGAATTTTTCGCGCGGTAAACCTTCGTCTCCGCGTCCTCCGTCCGACGAGCCCACTCTCGCCCGCACCCGTCGACCCGTTCTCGAGCTATACGGCGACAAAGAAACTTTGATTTTTCACTAATTTGACGTCATCGAGAAAGTTACGGCCAACTGGGAATTAAAGGCATATCGCCTTTCCGAATTTTCAGGGAGCCCGTCGGACCTTCGGCCCCGCTCGGCTCTGCTCGGCTCGGCTCGAGGTCGAGGTCGTCGGTAGCGACGATGGTGGCGGGGAGGTGCGCAATTGGTCTGTCATCGCCATCCCCGCAACCCCCCCTAACCCTTTAAAATTAATGGAAAATGTAAACCCAAACGTAGAGTCGGATTCGTAACCTCGAAGTTACAAGTCAATTCGCTCAACTATCAAGGGAGAGTAAACGCGGCGACTGTGGCGGCACTCGCCACCGATGCGAAGTCAGCATCACGAAGTTGGCGTTAAATTCGAACGTTTGAATCAGTTATTTTCTTTCCGGCCCTTTTCAGCCCTGAACCGTGGAAGCGCCGAAATTCGGGTTTCATTTTTAACGCGGCAGCTTATACCCCCCAAGCGTTACCGACCACTGCCGGTGGTGGTCGGTAAGTTATCCTCCGCCGAGGTCGACGCGCGTTATCGATGCACACGTAAAAAATTTTTCGCGAATTTTCGCGAATTTTTCGCGCGGTAAACCTTCGTCTCCGCGTCCTCCGTCCGACGAGCCTACTCTCGCCCGCACCCGTCGACCCGTTCTCGAGCTATACGGCGACAAAGAAACTTTGATTTTTCACTAATTTGACGTCATCGAGAAAGTTACGGCCAACTTGGAATTAAAGGCATATCGCCTTTCCGAATTTTCAGGGAGCCCGTCTTGCCTTCGGCCCCGCTCGGCTCTGCTCGAGGTCGAGGTCGTCGGTAGCGACGATGGTGGCGGGGAGGTGCGCAATTGGTCTGTCATCGCCATCCCCCCAACCCCCCCCTCCCCCTTTAAAATTAATGGAAAATGTAAACCGAAACGTAGAGTCGGATTCGTAACCTCGAAGTTACAAGTCAATTCGCTCAACTATCAAGGGAGAGTAAACGCGGCGACTGTGGCGGCACTCGCCACCGATGCGAAGTCAGCATCACGAAGTTGGCGTTAAATTCGAACGTTTGAATCAGTTATTTTCTTTCCGGCCCTTTTCAGCCCTGAACCGTGGAAGCGCCGAAATTCGGGTTTCATTTTTAACGCGGCAGCTTATACCCCCCAAGCGTTACCGACCACTGCCGGTGGTGGTCGGTAAGTTATCCTCCGCCGAGGTCGACGCGCGTTATCGATGCACACGTAAAAAATTTTTCGCGAATTTTCGCGAATTTTTCGCGCGGTAAACCTTCGTCTCCGCGTCCTCCGTCCGACGAGCCTACTCTCGCCCGCACCCGTCGACCCGTTCTCGAGCTATACGGCGACAAAGAAACTTTGATTTTTCACTAATTTGACGTCATCGAGAAAGTTACGGCCAACTTGGAATTAAAGGCATATCGCCTTTCCGAATTTTCAGGGAGCCCGTCTTGCCTTCGGCCCCGCTCGGCTCTGCTCGAGGTCGAGGTCGTCGGTAGCGACGATGGTGGCGGGGAGGTGCGCAATTGGTCTGTCATCGCCATCCCCCCAACCCCCCCTCCCCCTTTAAAATTAATGGAAAATGTAAACCCAAACGTAGAGTCGGATTCGTAACCTCGAAGTTACAAGTCAATTCGCTCAACTATCAAGGGAGAGTAAACGCGGCGACTGTGGCGGCACTCGCCACCGATGCGAAGTCAGCATCACGAAGTTGGCGTTAAATTCGAACGTTTGAATCAGTTATTTTCTTTCCGGCCCTTTTCAGCCATGAACCGTGGAAGCGCCGAAATTCGGGTTTCATTTTTAACGCGGCAGCTTATGCCCCCCGAGCGTTACCGACCACTGCCGGTGGTGGTCGGTAACTTATCCTCCGCCGAGGTCGACACGCGTTACCGATGCACACGTAAAAAATTTTTTGCGAATTTTCGCGAATTTTTCGCGCGGTAAACCTTCGTCTCCGCGTCCTCCGTCCGACGAGCCCACTCTCGCCCGCACCCGTCGACCTGTTCTCGAGCTATACGGCGACAAAGAAACTTTGATTTTTCACTAATTTGACGTCATCGAGAAAGTTACGGCCAACTGGGAATTAAAGGTATATCGCCTTTCGGAATTTTCCGGGAGCCCGTCGGTCCTTCGGCCCCGCTCGGCTCGGCTCGAGGTCGAAGTCGTCGGTAGCGACGATGGTGGCGGGGAGGCGCGCGATTGGTCTGTCATCGCCATCCTCCCCCCAACCCCCCCTCCCTTTAAAATTAATGGAAAATGTAAACCCAAACGTAGAGTCGGATTCGTAACCTCGAAGTTACAAGTCGATTCGCTCAACTATCAAGGGAGAGTAAACGCGGCGACTGTGGCGGCACTCGCCACCGATGCGAAGTCAGCATCACGAAGATGGCGTTAAATTCGAACGTTTGAATCAGTTATTTTCTTTCCGGCCCTTTTCAGCCCTGAACCGTGGAAGCGCCGAAATTCGGGTTTCATTTTTAACGCGGCAGCTTATACCCCCCGAGCGTTACCGACCACTGCCGGTGGTGGTCGGTAAGTTATCCTCCGCCGAGGTCGACGCGCGTTATCGATGCACACGTAAAAAATTTTTCGCGAATTTTCGCGAATTTTTCGCGCGGTAAACCTTCGTCTCCGCGTCCTCCGTCCGACGAGCCCACTCTCGCCCGCACCCGTCGACCCGTTCTCGAGCTATACGGCGACAAAGAAACTTTGATTTTTCACTAATTTGACGTCATCGAGAAAGTGACGGCCAACTGGGAATTAAAGGTATATCGCCTTTCGGAATTTTCCGGGAGCCCGTCGGTCCTTCGGCCCCGCTCGGCTCGGCTCGGCTCGAGGTCGAAGTCGTCGGTAGCGACGATGGTGGCGGGGAGGCGCGCGATTGGTCTGTCATCGCCATCCTCCCCCCAACCCCCCCTCCCTTTAAAATTAATGGAAAATGTAAACCCAAACGTAGAGTCGGATTCGTAACCTCGAAGTTACAAGTCGATTCGCTCAACTATCAAGGGAGAGTAAACGCGGCGACTGTGGCGGCACTCGCCACCGATGCGAAGTCAGCATCACGAAGTTGGCGTTAAATTCGAACGTTTGAATCAGTTATTTTCTTTCGGGCCCTTTTCAGCCCTGAACTGTGGAAGCGCCGAAATTCGGGTTTCATTTTTAACGCGGCAGTTTATACCCCCCGCGCATACCGACCACTGCCGGTGGTGGTCGATAACTTATCCTCCGCCGAGGTCGACGCGCGTTACCGATGCACACGTAAAAACTTTTTCGCGCGGTAAACCTTCGTCTCCGCGTCCTCCGTCCGACGAGCCCACTCTCGCCCGCACCCGTCGACCCGTTCTCGAGCTATACGGCGACAAAGAAACTTTGATTTTTCACTAATTTGACGTCATCGAGAAAGTTACGGCCAACTGGGAATTAAAGGTATATCGCCTTTCGGAATTTTCCGGGAGCCCGTCGGTCCTTCGGCCCCGCTCGGCTCGGCTCGGCTCGAGGTCGAAGTCGTCGGTAGCGACGATGGTGGCGGGGAGGCGCGCGATTGGTCTGTCATCGCCATCCTCCCCCCAACCCCCCCTCCCTTTAAAATTAATGGAAAATGTAAACCCAAACGTAGAGTCGGATTCGTAACCTCGAAGTTACAAGTCAATTCGCTCAACTATCAAGGGAGAGTAAACGCGGCGACTGTGGCGGCACTCGCCACCGATGCGAAGTCAGCATCACGAAGTTGGCGTTAAATTCGAACGTTTGAATCAGTTATTTTCTTTCCGGCCCTTTTCAGCCCTGAACCGTGGAAGCGCCGAAATTCGGGTTTCATTTTTAACGCGGCAGCTTATACCCCCCAAGCGTTACCGACCACTGCCGGTGGTGGTCGGTAAGTTATCCTCCGCCGAGGTCGACGCGCGTTATCGATGCACACGTAAAAAATTTTTCGCGAATTTTTCGCGCGGTAAACCTTCGTCTCCGCGTCCTCCGTCGGACGAGCCCACTCTCGCCCGCACCCGTCGACCCGTTCTCGAGCTATACGGCGACAAAGAAACTTTGATTTTTCACTAATTTGACGTCATCGAGAAAGTTACGGCCAACTGGGAATTAAAGGTATATCGCCTTTCGGAATTTTCCAGGAGCCCGTCGGTCCTTCGGCCCCGCTCGGCTCGGCTCGGCTCGAGGTCGAAGTCGTCGGTAGCGACGATGGTGGCGGGGAGGCGCGCGATTGGTCTGTCATCGCCATCCTCCCCCCAACCCCCCCTCCCTTTAAAATTAATGGAAAATGTAAACCCAAACGTAGAGTCGGATTCGTAACCTCGAAGTTACAAGTCGATTCGCTCAACTATCAAGGGAGAGTAAACGCGGCGACTGTGGCGGCACTCGCCACCGATGCGAAGTCAGCATCACGAAGTTGGCGTTAAATTCGAACGTTTGAATCAGTTATTTTCTTTCCGGCCCTTTTCAGCCATGAACCGTGGAAGCGCCGAAATTCGGGTTTCATTTTTAACGCGGCAGCTTATACCCCCCGAGCGTTACCGACCACTGCCGGTGGTGGTCGGTAACTTATCCTCCGCCGAGGTCGACGCGCGTTACCGATGCACACGTAAAAAATTTTTCGCGAATTTTTCGCGCGGTAAACCTTCGTCTCCGCGTCCTCCGTCGGACGAGCCCACTCTCGCCCGCACCCGTCGACCCGTTCTCGAGCTATACGGCGACAAAGAAACTTTGATTTTTCACTAATTTGACGTCATCGAGAAAGTTACGGCCAACTGGGAATTAAAGGTATATCTCCTTTCGGAATTTTCCGGGAGCCCGTCGGTCCTTCGGCCCCGCTCGGCTCGGCTCGGCTCGAGGTCGAAGTCGTCGGTAGCGACGATGGTGGCGGGGAGGCGCGCGATTGGTCTGTCATCGCCATCCTCCCCCCAACCCCCCCTCCCTTTAAAATTAATGGAAAATGTAAACCCAAACGTAGAGTCGGATTCGTATCCTCGAAGTTACAAGTCGATTCGCTCAACTATCAAGGGAGAGTAAACGCGGCGACTGTGGCGGCACTCGCCACCGATGCGAAGTCAGCATCACGAAGTTGGCGTTAAATTCGAACGTTTGAATCAGTTATTTTCTTTCCGGCCCTTTTCAGCCCTGAACCGTGGAAGCGCCGAAATTCGGATTTCATTTTTAACGCGGCAGCTTATACCCCCCGAGCGTTACCGACCACTGCCGGTGGTGGTCGGTAACTTATCCTCCGCCGAGGTCGACGCGCGTTACCGATGCACACGTAAAAAATGTTTCGCGAATTTTTCGCGCGGTAAACCTTCGTCTCCGCGTCCTCCGTCCGACGAGCCCACTCTCGCCCGCACCCGTCGACCCGTTCTCGAGCTATACGGCGACAAAGAAACTTTGATTTTTCACTAATTTGACGTCATCGAGAAAGTTACGGCCAACTGGGAATTAAAGGTATATCGCCTTTCGGAATTTTCCGGGAGCCCGTCGGTCCTTCGGCCCCGCTCGGCTCGGCTCGAGGTCGAAGTCGTCGGTAGCGACGATGGTGGCGGGGAGGCGCGCGATTGGTCTGTCATCGCCATCCTCCCCCCCAACCCACCCTCCCTTTAAAATTAATGGAAAATGTAAACCCAAACGTAGAGTCGGATTCGTAACCTCGAAGTTACAAGTCGATTCGCTCAACTATCAAGGGAGAGTAAACGCGGCGACTGTGGCGGCACTCGCCACCGATGCGAAGTCAGCATCACGAAGTTGGCGTTAAATTCGAACGTTTGAATCAGTTATTTTCTTTCCGGCCCTTTTCAGCCCTGAACCGTGGAAGCGCCGAAATTCGGGTTTCATTTTTAACGCGGCAGCTTATACCCCCCAAGCGTTACCGACCACTGCCGGTGGTGGTCGGTAAGTTATCCTCCGCCGAGGTCGACGCGCGTTATCGATGCACACGTAAAAAATTTTTCGCGAATTTTCGCGAATTTTTCGCGCGGTAAACCTTCGTCTCCGCGTCCTCCGTCCGACGAGCCTACTCTCGCCCGCACCCGTCGACCCGTTCTCGAGCTATACGGCGACAAAGAAACTTTGATTTTTCACTAATTTGACGTCATCGAGAAAGTTACGGCCAACTTGGAATTAAAGGCATATCGCCTTTCCGAATTTTCAGGGAGCCCGTCTTGCCTTCGGCCCCGCTCGGCTCTGCTCGAGGTCGAGGTCGTCGGTAGCGACGATGGTGGCGGGGAGGTGCGCAATTGGTCTGTCATCGCCATCCCCCCAACCCCCCCCTCCCCCTTTAAAATTAATGGAAAATGTAAACCGAAACGTAGAGTCGGATTCGTAACCTCGAAGTTACAAGTCAATTCGCTCAACTATCAAGGGAGAGTAAACGCGGCGACTGTGGCGGCACTCGCCACCGATGCGAAGTCAGCATCACGAAGTTGGCGTTAAATTCGAACGTTTGAATCAGTTATTTTCTTTCCGGCCCTTTTCAGCCCTGAACCGTGGAAGCGCCGAAATTCGGGTTTCATTTTTAACGCGGCAGCTTATACCCCCCAAGCGTTACCGACCACTGCCGGTGGTGGTCGGTAAGTTATCCTCCGCCGAGGTCGACGCGCGTTATCGATGCACACGTAAAAAATTTTTCGCGAATTTTCGCGAATTTTTCGCGCGGTAAACCTTCGTCTCCGCGTCCTCCGTCCGACGAGCCTACTCTCGCCCGCACCCGTCGACCCGTTCTCGAGCTATACGGCGACAAAGAAACTTTGATTTTTCACTAATTTGACGTCATCGAGAAAGTTACGGCCAACTTGGAATTAAAGGCATATCGCCTTTCCGAATTTTCAGGGAGCCCGTCTTGCCTTCGGCCCCGCTCGGCTCTGCTCGAGGTCGAGGTCGTCGGTAGCGACGATGGTGGCGGGGAGGTGCGCAATTGGTCTGTCATCGCCATCCCCCCAACCCCCCCTCCCCCTTTAAAATTAATGGAAAATGTAAACCCAAACGTAGAGTCGGATTCGTAACCTCGAAGTTACAAGTCAATTCGCTCAACTATCAAGGGAGAGTAAACGCGGCGACTGTGGCGGCACTCGCCACCGATGCGAAGTCAGCATCACGAAGTTGGCGTTAAATTCGAACGTTTGAATCAGTTATTTTCTTTCCGGCCCTTTTCAGCCATGAACCGTGGAAGCGCCGAAATTCGGGTTTCATTTTTAACGCGGCAGCTTATGCCCCCCGAGCGTTACCGACCACTGCCGGTGGTGGTCGGTAACTTATCCTCCGCCGAGGTCGACACGCGTTACCGATGCACACGTAAAAAATTTTTTGCGAATTTTCGCGAATTTTTCGCGCGGTAAACCTTCGTCTCCGCGTCCTCCGTCCGACGAGCCCACTCTCGCCCGCACCCGTCGACCTGTTCTCGAGCTATACGGCGACAAAGAAACTTTGATTTTTCACTAATTTGACGTCATCGAGAAAGTTACGGCCAACTGGGAATTAAAGGTATATCGCCTTTCGGAATTTTCCGGGAGCCCGTCGGTCCTTCGGCCCCGCTCGGCTCGGCTCGAGGTCGAAGTCGTCGGTAGCGACGATGGTGGCGGGGAGGCGCGCGATTGGTCTGTCATCGCCATCCTCCCCCCAACCCCCCCTCCCTTTAAAATTAATGGAAAATGTAAACCCAAACGTAGAGTCGGATTCGTAACCTCGAAGTTACAAGTCGATTCGCTCAACTATCAAGGGAGAGTAAACGCGGCGACTGTGGCGGCACTCGCCACCGATGCGAAGTCAGCATCACGAAGATGGCGTTAAATTCGAACGTTTGAATCAGTTATTTTCTTTCCGGCCCTTTTCAGCCCTGAACCGTGGAAGCGCCGAAATTCGGGTTTCATTTTTAACGCGGCAGCTTATACCCCCCGAGCGTTACCGACCACTGCCGGTGGTGGTCGGTAAGTTATCCTCCGCCGAGGTCGACGCGCGTTATCGATGCACACGTAAAAAATTTTTCGCGAATTTTCGCGAATTTTTCGCGCGGTAAACCTTCGTCTCCGCGTCCTCCGTCCGACGAGCCCACTCTCGCCCGCACCCGTCGACCCGTTCTCGAGCTATACGGCGACAAAGAAACTTTGATTTTTCACTAATTTGACGTCATCGAGAAAGTGACGGCCAACTGGGAATTAAAGGTATATCGCCTTTCGGAATTTTCCGGGAGCCCGTCGGTCCTTCGGCCCCGCTCGGCTCGGCTCGGCTCGAGGTCGAAGTCGTCGGTAGCGACGATGGTGGCGGGGAGGCGCGCGATTGGTCTGTCATCGCCATCCTCCCCCCAACCCCCCCTCCCTTTAAAATTAATGGAAAATGTAAACCCAAACGTAGAGTCGGATTCGTAACCTCGAAGTTACAAGTCGATTCGCTCAACTATCAAGGGAGAGTAAACGCGGCGACTGTGGCGGCACTCGCCACCGATGCGAAGTCAGCATCACGAAGTTGGCGTTAAATTCGAACGTTTGAATCAGTTATTTTCTTTCGGGCCCTTTTCAGCCCTGAACTGTGGAAGCGCCGAAATTCGGGTTTCATTTTTAACGCGGCAGTTTATACCCCCCGCGCATACCGACCACTGCCGGTGGTGGTCGATAACTTATCCTCCGCCGAGGTCGACGCGCGTTACCGATGCACACGTAAAAACTTTTTCGCGCGGTAAACCTTCGTCTCCGCGTCCTCCGTCCGACGAGCCCACTCTCGCCCGCACCCGTCGACCCGTTCTCGAGCTATACGGCGACAAAGAAACTTTGATTTTTCACTAATTTGACGTCATCGAGAAAGTTACGGCCAACTGGGAATTAAAGGTATATCGCCTTTCGGAATTTTCCGGGAGCCCGTCGGTCCTTCGGCCCCGCTCGGCTCGGCTCGGCTCGAGGTCGAAGTCGTCGGTAGCGACGATGGTGGCGGGGAGGCGCGCGATTGGTCTGTCATCGCCATCCTCCCCCCAACCCCCCCTCCCTTTAAAATTAATGGAAAATGTAAACCCAAACGTAGAGTCGGATTCGTAACCTCGAAGTTACAAGTCAATTCGCTCAACTATCAAGGGAGAGTAAACGCGGCGACTGTGGCGGCACTCGCCACCGATGCGAAGTCAGCATCACGAAGTTGGCGTTAAATTCGAACGTTTGAATCAGTTATTTTCTTTCCGGCCCTTTTCAGCCCTGAACCGTGGAAGCGCCGAAATTCGGGTTTCATTTTTAACGCGGCAGCTTATACCCCCCAAGCGTTACCGACCACTGCCGGTGGTGGTCGGTAAGTTATCCTCCGCCGAGGTCGACGCGCGTTATCGATGCACACGTAAAAAATTTTTCGCGAATTTTTCGCGCGGTAAACCTTCGTCTCCGCGTCCTCCGTCGGACGAGCCCACTCTCGCCCGCACCCGTCGACCCGTTCTCGAGCTATACGGCGACAAAGAAACTTTGATTTTTCACTAATTTGACGTCATCGAGAAAGTTACGGCCAACTGGGAATTAAAGGTATATCGCCTTTCGGAATTTTCCAGGAGCCCGTCGGTCCTTCGGCCCCGCTCGGCTCGGCTCGGCTCGAGGTCGAAGTCGTCGGTAGCGACGATGGTGGCGGGGAGGCGCGCGATTGGTCTGTCATCGCCATCCTCCCCCCAACCCCCCCTCCCTTTAAAATTAATGGAAAATGTAAACCCAAACGTAGAGTCGGATTCGTAACCTCGAAGTTACAAGTCGATTCGCTCAACTATCAAGGGAGAGTAAACGCGGCGACTGTGGCGGCACTCGCCACCGATGCGAAGTCAGCATCACGAAGTTGGCGTTAAATTCGAACGTTTGAATCAGTTATTTTCTTTCCGGCCCTTTTCAGCCATGAACCGTGGAAGCGCCGAAATTCGGGTTTCATTTTTAACGCGGCAGCTTATACCCCCCGAGCGTTACCGACCACTGCCGGTGGTGGTCGGTAACTTATCCTCCGCCGAGGTCGACGCGCGTTACCGATGCACACGTAAAAAATTTTTCGCGAATTTTTCGCGCGGTAAACCTTCGTCTCCGCGTCCTCCGTCGGACGAGCCCACTCTCGCCCGCACCCGTCGACCCGTTCTCGAGCTATACGGCGACAAAGAAACTTTGATTTTTCACTAATTTGACGTCATCGAGAAAGTTACGGCCAACTGGGAATTAAAGGTATATCTCCTTTCGGAATTTTCCGGGAGCCCGTCGGTCCTTCGGCCCCGCTCGGCTCGGCTCGGCTCGAGGTCGAAGTCGTCGGTAGCGACGATGGTGGCGGGGAGGCGCGCGATTGGTCTGTCATCGCCATCCTCCCCCCAACCCCCCCTCCCTTTAAAATTAATGGAAAATGTAAACCCAAACGTAGAGTCGGATTCGTATCCTCGAAGTTACAAGTCGATTCGCTCAACTATCAAGGGAGAGTAAACGCGGCGACTGTGGCGGCACTCGCCACCGATGCGAAGTCAGCATCACGAAGTTGGCGTTAAATTCGAACGTTTGAATCAGTTATTTTCTTTCCGGCCCTTTTCAGCCCTGAACCGTGGAAGCGCCGAAATTCGGATTTCATTTTTAACGCGGCAGCTTATACCCCCCGAGCGTTACCGACCACTGCCGGTGGTGGTCGGTAACTTATCCTCCGCCGAGGTCGACGCGCGTTACCGATGCACACGTAAAAAATGTTTCGCGAATTTTTCGCGCGGTAAACCTTCGTCTCCGCGTCCTCCGTCCGACGAGCCCACTCTCGCCCGCACCCGTCGACCCGTTCTCGAGCTATACGGCGACAAAGAAACTTTGATTTTTCACTAATTTGACGTCATCGAGAAAGTTACGGCCAACTGGGAATTAAAGGTATATCGCCTTTCGGAATTTTCCGGGAGCCCGTCGGTCCTTCGGCCCCGCTCGGCTCGGCTCGAGGTCGAAGTCGTCGGTAGCGACGATGGTGGCGGGGAGGCGCGCGATTGGTCTGTCATCGCCATCCTCCCCCCCAACCCACCCTCCCTTTAAAATTAATGGAAAATGTAAACCCAAACGTAGAGTCGGATTCGTAACCTCGAAGTTACAAGTCGATTCGCTCAACTATCAAGGGAGAGTAAACGCGGCGACTGTGGCGGCACTCGCCACCGATGCGAAGTCAGCATCACGAAGATGGCGTTAAATTCGAACGTTTGAATCAGTTATTTTCTTTCCGGCCCTTTTCAGCCCTGAACCGTGGAAGCGCCGAAATTCGGGTTTCATTTTTAACGCGGCAGCTTATACCCCCCGAGCGTTACCGACCACTGCCGGTGGTGGTCGGTAAGTTATCCTCCGCCGAGGTCGACGCGCGTTATCGATGCACACGTAAAAAATTTTTCGCGAATTTTCGCGAATTTTTCGCGCGGTAAACCTTCGTCTCCGCGTCCTCCGTCCGACGAGCCCACTCTCGCCCGCACCCGTCGACCCGTTCTCGAGCTATACGGCGACAAAGAAACTTTGATTTTTCACTAATTTGACGTCATCGAGAAAGTTACGGCCAACTGGGAATTAAAGGTATATCGCCTTTCGGAATTTTCCGGGAGCCCGTCGGTCCTTCGGCCCCGCTCGGCTCGGCTCGGCTCGAGGTCGAAGTCGTCGGTAGCGACGATGGTGGCGGGGAGGCGCGCGATTGGTCTGTCATCGCCATCCTCCCCCCAACCCCCCCTCCCTTTAAAATTAATGGAAAATGTATTCCCAAACGTAGAGTCGGATTCGTAACCTCGAAGTTACAAGTCGATTCGCTCAACTATCAAGGGAGAGTAAACGCGGCGACTGTGGCGGCACTCGCCACCGATGCGAAGTCAGCATCACGAAGTTGGCGTTAAATTCGAACGTTTGAATCAGTTATTTTCTTTCGGGCCCTTTTCAGCCCTGAACTGTGGAAGCGCCGAAATTCGGGTTTCATTTTTAACGCGGCAGTTTATACCCCCCACGCATACCGACCACTGCCGGTGGTGGTCGATAACTTATCCTCCGCCGAGGTCGACGCGCGTTACCGATGCACACGTAAAAACTTTTTCGCGCGGTAAACCTTCGTCTCCGCGTCCTCCGTCCGACGAGCCCACTCTCGCCCGCACCCGTCGACCCGTTCTCGAGCTATACGGCGACAAAGAAACTTTGATTTTTCACTAATTTGACGTCATCGAGAAAGTTACGGCCAACTGGGAATTAAAGGTATATCGCCTTTCGGAATTTTCCGGGAGCCCGTCGGTCCTTCGGCCCCGCTCGGCTCGGCTCGGCTCGAGGTCGAAGTCGTCGGTAGCGACGATGGTGGCGGGGAGGCGCGCGATTGGTCTGTCATCGCCATCCTCCCCCCAACCCCCCCTCCCTTTAAAATTAATGGAAAATGTAAACCCAAACGTAGAGTCGGATTCGTAACCTCGAAGTTACAAGTCGATTCGCTCAACTATCAAGGGAGAGTAAACGCGGCGACTGTGGCGGCACTCGCCACCGATGCGAAGTCAGCATCACGAAGTTGGCGTTAAATTCGAACGTTTGAATCAGTTATTTTCTTTCGGGCCCTTTTCATCCCTGAACTGTGGAAGCGCCGAAATTCGGGTTTCATTTTTAACGCGGCAGTTTATACCCCCCGCGCATACCGACCACTGCCGGTGGTGGTCGATAACTTATCCTCCGCCGAGGTCGACGCGCGTTACCGATGCACACGTAAAAACTTTTTCGCGCGGTAAACCTTCGTCTCCGCGTCCTCCGTCCGACGAGCCCACTCTCGCCCGCACCCGTCGACCCGTTCTCGAGCTATACGGCGACAAAGAAACTTTGATTTTTCACTAATTTGACGTCATCGAGAAAGTTACGGCCAACTGGGAATTAAAGGTATATCGCCTTTCGAAATTTTCCGGGAGCCCGTCGGTCCTTCGGCCCCGCTCGGCTCGGCTCGGCTCGAGGTCGAAGTCGTCGGTAGCGACGATGGTGGCGGGGAGGCGCGCGATTGGTCTGTCATCGCCATCCTCCCCCCCAACCCCCCCTCCCTTTAAAATTAATGGAAAATGTAAACCCAAACGTAGAGTCGGATTCGTAACCTCGAAGTTACAAGTCGATTCGCTCAACTATCAAGGGAGAGTAAACGCGGCGACTGTGGCGGCACTCGCCACCGATGCGAAGTCAGCATCACGAAGTTGGCGTTAAATTCGAACGTTTGAATCAGTTATTTTCTTTCCGGCCCTTTTCAGCCCTGAACCGTGGAAGCGCCGAAATTCGGGTTTCATTTTTAACGCGGCAGCTTATACCCCCCGAGCGTTACCGACCACTGCCGGTGGTGGTCGGTAAGTTATCCTCCGCCGAGGTCGACGCGCGTTATCGATGCACACGTAAAAAATTTTTCGCGAATTTTCGCGAATTTTTCGCGCGGTAAACCTTCGTCTCCGCGTCCTCCGTCCGACGAGCCCACTCTCGCCCGCACCCGTCGACCCGTTCTCGAGCTATACGGCGACAAAGAAACTTTGATTTTTCACTAATTTGACGTCATCGAGAAAGTTACGGCCAACTGGGAATTAAAGGCATATCGCCTTTCCGAATTTTCAGGGAGCCCGTCGGACCTTCGGCCCCGCTCGGCTCTGCTCGGCTCGGCTCGAGGTCGAGGTCGTCGGTAGCGACGATGGTGGCGGGGAGGTGCGCAATTGGTCTGTCATCGCCATCCCCGCAACCCCCCCTCCCCCTTTAAAATTAATGGAAAATGTAAACCCAAACGTAGAGTCGGATTCGTAACCTCGAAGTTACAAGTCAATTCGCTCAACTATCAAGGGAGAGTAAACGCGGCGACTGTGGCGGCACTCGCCACCGATGCGAAGTCAGCATCACGAAGTTGGCGTTAAATTCGAACGTTTGAATCAGTTATTTTCTTTCCGGCCCTTTTCAGCCCTGAACCGTGGAAGCGCCGAAATTCGGATTTCATTTTTAACGCGGCAGCTTATACCCCCCGAGCGTTACCGACCACTGCCGGTGGTGGTCGGTAACTTATCCTCCGCCGAGGTCGACGCGCGTTACCGATGCACACGTAAAAAATGTTTCGCGAATTTTTCGCGCGGTAAACCTTCGTCTCCGCGTCCTCCGTCCGACGAGCCCACTCTCGCCCGCACCCGTCGACCCGTTCTCGAGCTATACGGCGACAAAGAAACTTTGATTTTTCACTAATTTGACGTCATCGAGAAAGTTACGGCCAACTGGGAATTAAAGGTATATCGCCTTTCGGAATTTTCCGGGAGCCCGTCGGTCCTTCGGCCCCGCTCGGCTCGGCTCGAGGTCGAAGTCGTCGGTAGCGACGATGGTGGCGGGGAGGCGCGCGATTGGTCTGTCATCGCCATCCTCCCCCCCAACCCACCCTCCCTTTAAAATTAATGGAAAATGTAAACCCAAACGTAGAGTCGGATTCGTAACCTCGAAGTTACAAGTCGATTCGCTCAACTATCAAGGGAGAGTAAACGCGGCGACTGTGGCGGCACTCGCCACCGATGCGAAGTCAGCATCACGAAGATGGCGTTAAATTCGAACGTTTGAATCAGTTATTTTCTTTCCGGCCCTTTTCAGCCCTGAACCGTGGAAGCGCCGAAATTCGGGTTTCATTTTTAACGCGGCAGCTTATACCCCCCGAGCGTTACCGACCACTGCCGGTGGTGGTCGGTAAGTTATCCTCCGCCGAGGTCGACGCGCGTTATCGATGCACACGTAAAAAATTTTTCGCGAATTTTCGCGAATTTTTCGCGCGGTAAACCTTCGTCTCCGCGTCCTCCGTCCGACGAGCCCACTCTCGCCCGCACCCGTCGACCCGTTCTCGAGCTATACGGCGACAAAGAAACTTTGATTTTTCACTAATTTGACGTCATCGAGAAAGTTACGGCCAACTGGGAATTAAAGGTATATCGCCTTTCGAAATTTTCCGGGAGCCCGTCGGTCCTTCGGCCCCGCTCGGCTCGGCTCGGCTCGAGGTCGAAGTCGTCGGTAGCGACGATGGTGGCGGGGAGGCGCGCGATTGGTCTGTCATCGCCATCCTCCCCCCCAACCCCCCCTCCCTTTAAAATTAATGGAAAATGTAAACCCAAACGTAGAGTCGGATTCGTAACCTCGAAGTTACAAGTCGATTCGCTCAACTATCAAGGGAGAGTAAACGCGGCGACTGTGGCGGCACTCGCCACCGATGCGAAGTCAGCATCACGAAGTTGGCGTTAAATTCGAACGTTTGAATCAGTTATTTTCTTTCCGGCCCTTTTCAGCCCTGAACCGTGGAAGCGCCGAAATTCGGGTTTCATTTTTAACGCGGCAGCTTATACCCCCCGAGCGTTACCGACCACTGCCGGTGGTGGTCGGTAAGTTATCCTCCGCCGAGGTCGACGCGCGTTATCGATGCACACGTAAAAAATTTTTCGCGAATTTTCGCGAATTTTTCGCGCGGTAAACCTTCGTCTCCGCGTCCTCCGTCCGACGAGCCCACTCTCGCCCGCACCCGTCGACCCGTTCTCGAGCTATACGGCGACAAAGAAACTTTGATTTTTCACTAATTTGACGTCATCGAGAAAGTTACGGCCAACTGGGAATTAAAGGCATATCGCCTTTCCGAATTTTCAGGGAGCCCGTCGGACCTTCGGCCCCGCTCGGCTCTGCTCGGCTCGGCTCGAGGTCGAGGTCGTCGGTAGCGACGATGGTGGCGGGGAGGTGCGCAATTGGTCTGTCATCGCCATCCCCGCAACCCCCCCTCCCCCTTTAAAATTAATGGAAAATGTAAACCCAAACGTAGAGTCGGATTCGTAACCTCGAAGTTACAAGTCAATTCGCTCAACTATCAAGGGAGAGTAAACGCGGCGACTGTGGCGGCACTCGCCACCGATGCGAAGTCAGCATCACGAAGTTGGCGTTAAATTCGAACGTTTGAATCAGTTATTTTCTTTCCGGCCCTTTTCAGCCCTGAACCGTGGAAGCGCCGAAATTCGGGTTTCATTTTTAACGCGGCAGCTTATACCCCCCAAGCGTTACCGACCACTGCCGGTGGTGGTCGGTAAGTTATCCTCCGCCGAGGTCGACGCGCGTTATCGATGCACACGTAAAAAATTTTTCGCGAATTTTTCGCGCGGTAAACCTTCGTCTCCGCGTCCTCCGTCGGACGAGCCCACTCTCGCCCGCACCCGTCGACCCGTTCTCGAGCTATACGGCGACAAATAAACTTTGATTTTTCACTAATTTGACGTCATCGAGAAAGTTACGGCCAACTGGGAATTAAAGGTATATCGCCTTTCGGAATTTTCCAGGAGCCCGTCGGTCCTTCGGCCCCGCTCGGCTCGGCTCGGCTCGAGGTCGAAGTCGTCGGTAGCGACGATGGTGGCGGGGAGGCGCGCGATTGGTCTGTCATCGCCATCCTCCCCCCAACCCCCCCTCCCTTTAAAATTAATGGAAAATGTAAACCCAAACGTAGAGTCGGATTCGTAACCTCGAAGTTACAAGTCGATTCGCTCAACTATCAAGGGAGAGTAAACGCGGCGACTGTGGCGGCACTCGCCACCGATGCGAAGTCAGCATCACGAAGTTGGCGTTAAATTCGAACGTTTGAATCAGTTATTTTCTTTCCGGCCCTTTTCAGCCATGAACCGTGGAAGCGCCGAAATTCGGGTTTCATTTTTAACGCGGCAGCTTATACCCCCCGAGCGTTACCGACCACTGCCGGTGGTGGTCGGTAACTTATCCTCCGCCGAGGTCGACGCGCGTTACCGATGCACACGTAAAAAATTTTTCGCGAATTTTTCGCGCGGTAAACCTTCGTCTCCGCGTCCTCCGTCGGACGAGCCCACTCTCGCCCGCACCCGTCGACCCGTTCTCGAGCTATACGGCGACAAAGAAACTTTGATTTTTCACTAATTTGACGTCATCGAGAAAGTTACGGCCAACTGGGAATTAAAGGTATATCTCCTTTCGGAATTTTCCGGGAGCCCGTCGGTCCTTCGGCCCCGCTCGGCTCGGCTCGGCTCGAGGTCGAAGTCGTCGGTAGCGACGATGGTGGCGGGGAGGCGCGCGATTGGTCTGTCATCGCCATCCTCCCCCCAACCCCCCCTCCCTTTAAAATTAATGGAAAATGTAAACCTAAACGTAGAGTCGGATTCGTAACCTCGAAGTTACAAGTCGATTCACTCAACTATCAAGGGAGAGTAAACGCGGCGACTGTGGCGGCACTCGCCACGTATGCGAAATTAGCGTCGCGCAGTTGGCGTTAAATTCGAACGTTTGAATCAGTTATTTTCTTTCGGGCCCTTTTCAGCCCTGAACCGTGGAAGCGCCGAAATTCGGGTTTCATTTTTAACGCGGCAGCTTATACCCCCCGAGCGTTACCGACCACTGCCGGTGGTGGTCGGTAACTTATCCTCCGCAGAGGTCGACGCGCGTTACCGATGCACACGTAAAAACTTTTTCGCGAATCTCCGCGAATTTTTCGCGCGGTAAACCTTCGTCTCCGCGTCATCCGTCCGACGAGCCTACTCTCGCCCGCACCCGTCGACCCGTTCTCGAGCTATTCACTAATTTGACGTCATCGAGAAAGTTACGGCCAACTGGGAATTAAAGGTATATCGCCTTTCGGAATTTTCCGGGAGCCCGTCGGTCCTTCGGCCCCGCTCGGCTCGGCTCGGCTCGAGGTCGAAGTCGTCGGTAGCGACGATGGTGGCGGGGAGGCGCGCGATTGGTCTGTCATCGCCATCCTCCCCCCAACCCCCCCTCCCTTTAAAATTAATGGAAAATGTAAACCTAAACGTAGAGTCGGATTCGTAACCTCGAAGTTACAAGTCGATTCACTCAACTATCAAGGGAGAGTAAACGCGGCGACTGTGGCGGCACTCGCCACGTATGCGAAATTAGCGTCGCGCAGTTGGCGTTAAATTCGAACGTTTGAATCAGTTATTTTCTTTCGGGCCCTTTTCAGCCCTGAACCGTGGAAGCGCCGAAATTCGGGTTTCATTTTTAACGCGGCAGCTTATACCCCCCGAGCGTTACCGACCACTGCCGGTGGTGGTCGGTAACTTATCCTCCGCAGAGGTCGACGCGCGTTACCGATGCACACGTAAAAACTTTTTCGCGAATCTCCGCGAATTTTTCGCGCGGTAAACCTTCGTCTCCGCGTCATCCGTCCGACGAGCCTACTCTCGCCCGCACCCGTCGACCCGTTCTCGAGCTATTCACTAATTTGACGTCATCGAGAAAGTTACGGCCAACTGGGAATTAAAGGTATATCGCCTTTCGGAATTTTCCGGGAGCCCGTCGGTCCTTCGGCCCCGCTCGGCTCGGCTCGGCTCGAGGTCGAAGTCGTCGGTAGCGACGATGGTGGCGGGGAGGCGCGCGATTGGTCTGTCATCGCCATCCTCCCCCCAACCCCCCCTCCCTTTAAAATTAATGGAAAATGTAAACCCAAACGTAGAGTCGGATTCGTAACCTCGAAGTTACAAGTCGATTCGCTCAACTATCAAGGGAGAGTAAACGCGGCGACTGTGGCGGCACTCGCCACCGATGCGAAGTCAGCATCACGAAGTTGGCGTTAAATTCGAACGTTTGAATCAGTTATTTTCTTTCCGGCCCTTTTCAGCCCTGAACCGTGGAAGCGCCGAAATTCGGATTTCATTTTTAACGCGGCAGCTTATACCCCCCGAGCGTTACCGACCACTGCCGGTGGTGGTCGGTAAGTTATCCTCCGCCGAGGTCGACGCGCGTTACCGATGCACACGTAAAAACTTTTTCGCGAATCTCCGCGAATTTTTCGCTAGGTAAACCTTTGTCTCCGCGTCCTCCGTCCGACGAGCCTACTCTCGCCCGCACCCGTCGACCCGTTCTCGAGCTATACGGCGACAAAGAAATCGCAAAATTTCACTAATTTGACGTCACCGAAAAAATTACGGCCAACTGGGAATTAAGGGTATATCGCCTTTCGGAATTTTCCGGGAGCCCGTCGGTCCTTCGGCCCCGCTCGGCTCGGCTCGGCTCGAGGTCGAGGTCGTCGGTAGCGACGATGGTGGCGGGGAGGTGCGCAATTGGTCTGTCATCGCCATCCTCCCCCCAAACCCCCCTCCCTTTAAAATTAATGGAAAATGTAAACCTAAACGTAGAGTCGGATTCGTAACCTCGAAGTTACAAGTCGATTCACTCAACTATCAAGGGAGAGTAAACGCGGCGACTGTGGCGGCACTCGCCACGTATGCGAAATTAGCGTCGCGCAGTTGGCGTTAAATTCGAACGTTTGAATCAGTTATTTTCTTTCGGGCCCTTTTCAGCCCTGAACCGTGGAAGCGCCGAAATTCGGGTTTCATTTTTAACGCGGCAGCTTATACCCCCCGAGCGTTACCGACCACTGCCGGTGGTGGTCGGTAACTTATCCTCCGCCGAGGTCGACGCGCGTTACCGATGCACACGTAAAAAATTTTTCGCGAATTTTCGCGAATTTTTCGCGCAGTAAACCTTCGTCTCCGCGTCCTCCGTCCGACGAGCCCACTCTCGCCCGCACCCGTCGACCCGTTCTCGAGCTATACGGCGACAAAGAAACTTTGATTTTTCACTAATTTGACGTCATCGAGAAAGTTACGGCCAACTGGGAATTAAAGGTATATCGTCTTTCCGAATTTTCCGGGAGCCCGTCGGGCCTTCGGCCCCGCTCGGCGCGGCTCGGCTCGGCTCGAGGTCGAGGTCGTCGGTAGCGACGATGGTGGCGGGGAGGCGCGCGATTGGTCTGTCATCGCCATCCTCCCCCCAACCCCCCCTCCCTTTAAAATTAATGGAAAATGTAAACCCAAACGTAGAGTCGGATTCGTAACCTCGAAGTTACAAGTCGATTCGCTCAACTATCAAGGGAGAGTAAACGCGGCGACTGTGGCGGCACTCGCCACCGATGCGAAGTCAGCATCACGAAGTTGGCGTTAAATTCGAACGTTTGAATCAGTTATTTTCTTTCCGGCCCTTTTCAGCCATGAACCGTGGAAGCGCCGAAATTCAGGTTTCATTTTTAACGCGGCAGCTTATACCCCCCGAGCGTTACCGACCACTGCCGGTGGTGGTCGGTAACTTATCCTCCGCCGAGGTCGACGCGCGTTACCGATGCACACGTAAAAAATTTTTCGCGAATTTTCGCGAATTTTTCGCGCGGTAAACCTTCGTCTCCGCGTCCTCAGTCCGACGAGCCCACTCTCGCCCGCAACCGTCGACCCGTTCTCGAGCTATACGGCGACAAAGAAACTTTGATTTTTCACTAATTTGACGTCATCGAGAAAGTTACGGCCAACTGGGAATTAAAGGTATATCGCCTTTCGGAATTTTCCGGGAGCCCGTCGGTCCTTCGGCCCCGCTCGGCTCGGCTCGCCTCGAGGTCGAGGTCGTCGGTAGCGACGATGGTGGCGGGGAGGCGCGCGATTGGTCTGTCATCGCCATCCTCCCCCCAACCCCCCCTCCCCTTTAAAATTAATGGAAAATGTAAACCCAAACGTAGAGTCGGATTCGTAACCTCGAAGTTACAAGTCAATTCGCTCAACTATCAAGGGAGAGTAAACGCGGCGACTGTGGCGGCAGTCGCCACCGATGCGAAGTCAGCATCACGAAGTTGGCGTTAAATTCGAACGTTTGAATCAGTTATTTTCTTTCCGGCCCTTTTCAGCCATGAACCGTGGAAGCGCCGAAATTCGGGTTTCATTTTTAACGCGGCAACTTATACCCCCCGTGCGTTACCGACCACTGCCGGTGGTGGTCGGTAACTTATCCTCCGCCGAGGTCGACGCGCGTTACCGATGCACACGTAAAAAATTTTTCGCGAATTTTTCGCGCGGTAAACCTTCGTCTCCGCGTCCTCCGTCGGACGAGCCCACTCACGCCCGCACCCGTCGACCCGTTCTCGAGCTATACGGCGACGAAGAAACTTTGATTTTTCACTAATTTGACGTCATCGAGAAAGTTACGGCCAACTGGGAATTAAAGGTATATCGCCTTTCGGAATTTTCCGGGAGCCCGTCGGTCCTTCGGCCCCGCTCGGCTCGGCTCGGCTCGAGGTCGAAGTCGTCGGTAGCGACGATGGTGGCGGGGAGGCGCGCGATTGGTCTGTCATCGCCATCCTCCCCCCAACCCCCCCTCCCTTTAAAATTAATGGAAAATGTAAACCCAAACGTAGAGTCGGATTCGTAACCTCGAAGTTACAAGTCGATTCGCTCAACTATCAAGGGAGAGTAAACGCGGCGACTGTGGCGGCACTCGCCACCGATGCGAAGTCAGCATCACGAAGTTGGCGTTAAATTCGAACGTTTGAATCAGTTATTTTCTTTCCGGCCCTTTTCAGCCCTGAACCGTGGAAGCGCCGAAATTCGGGTTTCATTTTTAACGCGGCAGCTTATACCCCCCGAGCGTTACCGACCACTGCCGGTGGTGGTCGGTAAGTTATCCTCCGCCGAGGTCGACGCGCGTTATCGATGCACACGTAAAAAATTTTTCGCGAATTTTCGCGAATTTTTCGCGCGGTAAACCTTCGTCTCCGCGTCCTCCGTCCGACGAGCCCACTCTCGCCCGCACCCGTCGACCCGTTCTCGAGCTATACGGCGACAAAGAAACTTTGATTTTTCACTAATTTGACGTCATCGAGAAAGTTACGGCCAACTGGGAATTAAAGGTATATCGCCTTTCGGAATTTTCCGGGAGCCCGTCGGTCCTTCGGCCCCGCTCGGCTCGGCTCGGCTCGAGGTCGAAGTCGTCGGTAGCGACGATGGTGGCGGGGAGGCGCGCGATTGGTCTGTCATCGCCATCCTCCCCCCAACTCCCCCTCCCTTTAAAATTAATGGAAAATGTAAACCCAAACGTAGAGTCGGATTCGTAACCTCGAAGTTACAAGTCGATTCGCTCAACTATCAAGGGAGAGTAAACGCGGCGACTGTGGCGGCACTCGCCACCGATGCGAAGTCAGCATCACGAAGTTGGCGTTAAATTCGAACGTTTGAATCAGTTATTTTCTTTCGGGCCCTTTTCATCCCTGAACTGTGGAAGCGCCGAAATTCGGGTTTCATTTTTAACGCGGCAGTTTATACCCCCCGCGCATACCGACCACTGCCGGTGGTGGTCGATAACTTATCCTCCGCCGAGGTCGACCCGCGTTACCGATGCACACGTAAAAACTTTTTCGCGCGGTAAACCTTCGTCTCCGCGTCCTCCGTCCGACGAGCCCACTCTCGCCCGCACCCGTCGACCCGTTCTCGAGCTATACGGCGACAAAGAAACTTTGATTTTTCACTAATTTGACGTCATCGAGAAAGTTACGGCCAACTGGGAATTAAAGGTATATCGCCTTTCGGAATTTTCCGGGAGCCCGTCGGTCCTTCGGCCCCGCTCGGCTCGGCTCGGCTCGAGGTCGAAGTCGTCGGTAGCGACGATGGTGGCGGGGAGGCGCGCGATTGGTCTGTCATCGCCATCCTCCCCCCCAACCCCCCCTCCCTTTAAAATTAATGGAAAATGTAAACCCAAACGTAGAGTCGGATTCGTAACCTCGAAGTTACAAGTCGATTCGCTCAACTATCAAGGGAGAGTAAACGCGGCGACTGTGGCGGCACTCGCCACCGATGCGAAATCAGCATCACGAAGTTGGCGTTAAATTCGAACGTTTGAATCAGTTATTTTCTTTCCGGCCCTTTTCAGCCCTGAACCGTGGAAGCGCCGAAATTCGGGTTTCATTTTTAACGCGGCAGCTTATACCCCCCGAGCGTTACCGACCACTGCCGGTGGTGGTCGGTAAGTTATCCTCCGCCGAGGTCGACGCGCGTTATCGATGCACACGTAAAAAATTTTTCGCGAATTTTCGCGAATTTTTCGCGCGGTAAACCTTCGTCTCCGCGTCCTCCGTCCGACGAGCCCACTCTCGCCCGCACCCGTCGACCCGTTCTCGAGCTATACGGCGACAAAGAAACTTTGATTTTTCACTAATTTGACGTCATCGAGAAAGTTACGGCCAACTGGGAATTAAAGGTATATCGCCTTTCGGAATTTTCCGGGAGCCCGTCGGTCCTTCGGCCCCGCTCGGCTCGGCTCGCCTCGAGGTCGAGGTCGTCGGTAGCGACGATGGTGGCGGGGAGGCGCGCGATTGGTCTGTCATCGCCATCCTCCCCCCAACCCCCCCTCCCCTTTAAAATTAATGGAAAATGTAAACCCAAACGTAGAGTCGGATTCGTAACCTCGAAGTTACAAGTCAATTCGCTCAACTATCAAGGGAGAGTAAACGCGGCGACTGTGGCGGCAGTCGCCACCGATGCGAAGTCAGCATCACGAAGTTGGCGTTAAATTCGAATGTTTGAATCAGTTATTTTCTTTCCGGCCCTTTTCAGCCATGAACCGTGGAAGCGCCGAAATTCGGGTTTCATTTTTAACGCGGCAACTTATACCCCCCGAGCGTTACCGACCACTGCCGGTGGTGGTCGGTAACTTATCCTCCGCCGAGGTCGACGCGCGTTACCGATGCACACGTAAAAAATTTTTCGCGAATTTTTCGCGCGGTAAACCTTCGTCTCCGCGTCCTCCGTCCGACGAGCCAGCTCTCGCCCGCACCCGTCGACCCGTTCTCGAGCTATACGGCGACAAAGAAACTTTGATTTTTCACTAATTTGACGTCATCGAGAAAGTTACGGCCAACTGGGAATTAAAGGCATATCGCCTTTCCGAATTTTCAGGGAGCCCGTCGGACCTTCGGCCCCGCTCGGCTCTGCTCGGCTCGGCTCGAGGTCGAGGTCGTCGGTAGCGACGATGGTGGCGGGGAGGCGCGCGATTGGTCTGTCATCGCCATCCTCCCCCCAACCCCCCCTCCCCCTTTAAAATTAATGGAAAATGTAAACCCAAACGTAGAGTCGGATTCGTAACCTCGAAGTTACAAGTCAATTCGCTCAACTATCAAGGGAGAGTAAACGCGGCGACTGTGGCGGCACTCGCCACCGATGCGAAGTCAGCATCACGAAGTTGGCGTTAAATTCGAACGTTTGAATCAGTTATTTTCTTTCGGGCCCTTTTCAGCCCTGAACCGTGGAAGCGCCGAAATTCGGGTTTCATTTTTAACGCGGCAGCTTATACCCCCCGAGCGTTACCGACCACTGCCGGTGGTGGTCGGTAACTTATCCTCCGCCGAGGTCGACGCGCGTTACCGATGCACACGTAAAAAATTTTTCGCGAATTTTTCGCGCGGTAAACCTTCGTCTCCGCGTCCTCCGTCGGACGAGCCCACTCACGCCCGCACCCGTCGACCCGTTCTCGAGCTATACGGCGACGAAGAAACTTTGATTTTTCACTAATTTGACGTCATCGAGAAAGTTACGGCCAACTGGGAATTAAAGGTATATCGCCTTTCGGAATTTTCCGGGAGCCCGTCGGTCCTTCGGCCCCGCTCGGCTCGGCTCGGCTCGAGGTCGAAGTCGTCGGTAGCGACGATGGTGGCGGGGAGGCGCGCGATTGGTCTGTCATCGCCATCCTCCCCCCAACCCCCCTCCCTTTAAAATTAATGGAAAATGTAAACCCAAACGTAGAGTCGGATTCGTAACCTCGAAGTTACAAGTCGATTCGCTCAACTATCAAGGGAGAGTAAACGCGGCGACTGTGGCGGCACTCGCCACCGATGCGAAGTCAGCATCACGAAGTTGGCGTTAAATTCGAACGTTTGAATCAGTTATTTTCTTTCCGGCCCTTTTCAGCCCTGAACCGTGGAAGCGCCGAAATTCGGGTTTCATTTTTAACGCGGCAGCTTATACCCCCCGAGCGTTACCGACCACTGCCGGTGGTGGTCGGTAAGTTATCCTCCGCCGAGGTCGACGCGCGTTATCGATGCACACGTAAAAAATTTTTCGCGAATTTTCGCGAATTTTTCGCGCGGTAAACCTTCGTCTCCGCGTCCTCCGTCCGACGAGCCCACTCTCGCCCGCACCCGTCGACCCGTTCTCGAGCTATACGGCGACAAAGAAACTTTGATTTTTCACTAATTTGACGTCATCGAGAAAGTTACGGCCAACTGGGAATTAAAGGCATATCGCCTTTCCGAATTTTCAGGGAGCCCGTCGGACCTTCGGCCCCGCTCGGCTCTGCTCGGCTCGGCTCGAGGTCGAGGTCGTCGGTAGCGACGATGGTGGCGGGGAGGTGCGCAATTGGTCTGTCATCGCCATCCCCGCAACCCCCCCTCCCCCTTTAAAATTAATGGAAAATGTAAACCCAAACGTAGAGTCGGATTCGTAACCTCGAAGTTACAAGTCAATTCGCTCAACTATCAAGGGAGAGTAAACGCGGCGACTGTGGCGGCACTCGCCACCGATGCGAAGTCAGCATCACGAAGTTGGCGTTAAATTCGAACGTTTGAATCAGTTATTTTCTTTCCGGCCCTTTTCAGCCATGAACCGTGGAAGCGCCGAAATTCAGGTTTCATTTTTAACGCGGCAGCTTATACCCCCCGAGCGTTACCGACCACTGCCGGTGGTGGTCGGTAACTTATCCTCCGCCGAGGTCGACGCGCGTTACCGATGCACACGTAAAAAATTTTTCGCGAATTTTCGCGAATTTTTCGCGCGGTAAACCTTCGTCTCCGCGTCCTCAGTCCGACGAGCCCACTCTCGCCCGCAACCGTCGACCCGTTCTCGAGCTATACGGCGACAAAGAAACTTTGATTTTTCACTAATTTGACGTCATCGAGAAAGTTACGGCCAACTGGGAATTAAAGGTATATCGCCTTTCGGAATTTTCCGGGAGCCCGTCGGTCCTTCGGCCCCGCTCGGCTCGGCTCGCCTCGAGGTCGAGGTCGTCGGTAGCGACGATGGTGGCGGGGAGGCGCGCGATTGGTCTGTCATCGCCATCCTCCCCCCAACCCCCCCTCCCCTTTAAAATTAATGGAAAATGTAAACCCAAACGTAGAGTCGGATTCGTAACCTCGAAGTTACAAGTCAATTCGCTCAACTATCAAGGGAGAGTAAACGCGGCGACTGTGGCGGCAGTCGCCACCGATGCGAAGTCAGCATCACGAAGTTGGCGTTAAATTCGAACGTTTGAATCAGTTATTTTCTTTCCGGCCCTTTTCAGCCATGAACCGTGGAAGCGCCGAAATTCGGGTTTCATTTTTAACGCGGCAACTTATACCCCCCGAGCGTTACCGACCACTGCCGGTGGTGGTCGGTAACTTATCCTCCGCCGAGGTCGACGCGCGTTACCGATGCACACGTAAAAAATTTTTCGCGAATTTTTCGCGCGGTAAACCTTCGTCTCCGCGTCCTCCGTCCGACGAGCCAGCTCTCGCCCGCACCCGTCGACCCGTTCTCGAGCTATACGGCGACAAAGAAACTTTGATTTTTCACTAATTGGACGTCATCGAGAAAGTTACGGCCAACTGGGAATTAAAGGCATATCGCCTTTCCGAATTTTCAGGGAGCCCGTCGGACCTTCGGCCCCACTCGGCTCTGCTCGGCTCGGCTCGAGGTCGAGGTCGTCGGTAGCGACGATGGTGGCGGGGAGGTGCGCAATTGGTCTGTCATCGCCATCCCCCCAACCCCCCCTCCCCCTTTAAAATTAATGGAAAATGTAAACCCAAACGTAGAGTCGGATTCGTAACCTCGAAGTTACAAGTCAATTCGCTCAACTATCAAGGGAGAGTAAACGCGGCGACTGTGGCGGCACTCGCCACCGATGCGAAGTCAGCATCACGAAGTTGGCGTTAAATTCGAACGTTTGAATCAGTTATTTTCTTTCGGGCCCTTTTCAGCCCTGAACCGTGGAAGCGCCGAAATTCGGGTTTCATTTTTAACGCGGCAGCTTATACCCCCCGAGCGTTACCGACCACTGCCGGTGGTGGTCGGTAACTTATCCTCCGCCGAGGTCGACGCGCGTTACCGATGCACACGTAAAAAATTTTTCGCGAATTTTTCGCGCGGTAAACCTTCGTCTCCGCGTCCTCCGTCGGACGAGCCCACTCACGCCCGCACCCGTCGACCCGTTCTCGAGCTATACGGCGACGAAGAAACTTTGATTTTTCACTAATTTGACGTCATCGAGAAAGTTACGGCCAACTGGGAATTAAAGGTATATCGCCTTTCGGAATTTTCCGGGAGCCCGTCGGTCCTTCGGCCCCGCTCGGCTCGGCTCGGCTCGAGGTCGAAGTCGTCGGTAGCGACGATGGTGGCGGGGAGGCGCGCGATTGGTCTGTCATCGCCATCCTCCCCCCAACCCCCCTCCCTTTAAAATTAATGGAAAATGTAAACCCAAACGTAGAGTCGGATTCGTAACCTCGAAGTTACAAGTCGATTCGCTCAACTATCAAGGGAGAGTAAACGCGGCGACTGTGGCGGCACTCGCCACCGATGCGAAGTCAGCATCACGAAGTTGGCGTTAAATTCGAACGTTTGAATCAGTTATTTTCTTTCCGGCCCTTTTCAGCCCTGAACCGTGGAAGCGCCGAAATTCGGGTTTCATTTTTAACGCGGCAGCTTATACCCCCCGAGCGTTACCGACCACTGCCGGTGGTGGTCGGTAAGTTATCCTCCGCCGAGGTCGACGCGCGTTATCGATGCACACGTAAAAAATTTTTCGCGAATTTTCGCGAATTTTTCGCGTGGAAAACCTTCGTCTCCGCGTCCTCAGTCCGACGAGCCCACTCTCGCCCGCACCCGTCGACCCGTTCTCGAGCTATACGGCGACAAAGAAACTTTGATTTTTCACTAATTTGACGTCATCGAGAAAGTTACGGCCAACTGGGAATTAAAGGTATATCGCCTTTCGGAATTTTCCGGGAGCCCGTCGGTCCTTCGGCCCCGCTCGGCTCGGCTCGGCTCGAGGTCGAAGTCGTCGGTAGCGACGATGGTGGCGGGGAGGCGCGCGATTGGTCTGTCATCGCCATCCTCCCCCCAACCCCCCTCCCTTTAAAATTAATGGAAAATGTAAACCCAAACGTAGAGTCGGATTCGTAACCTCGAAGTTACAAGTCGATTCGCTCAACTATCAAGGGAGAGTAAACGCGGCGACTGTGGCGGCACTCGCCACCGATGCGAAGTCAGCATCACGAAGTTGGCGTTAAATTCGAACGTTTGAATCAGTTATTTTCTTTCGGGCCCTTTTCATCCCTGAACTGTGGAAGCGCCGAAATTCGGGTTTCATTTTTAACGCGGCAGTTTATACCCCCCGCGCATACCGACCACTGCCGGTGGTGGTCGATAACTTATCCTCCGCCGAGGTCGACGCGCGTTACCGATGCACACGTAAAAACTTTTTCGCGCGGTAAACCTTCGTCTCCGCGTCCTCCGTCCGACGAGCCCACTCTCGCCCGCACCCGTCGACCCGTTCTCGAGCTATACGGCGACAAAGAAACTTTGATTTTTCACTAATTTGACGTCATCGAGAAAGTTACGGCCAACTGGGAATTAAAGGTATATCGCCTTTCGGAATTTTCCGGGAGCCCGTCGGTCCTTCGGCCCCGCTCGGCTCGGCTCGGCTCGAGGTCGAAGTCGTCGGTAGCGACGATGGTGGCGGGGAGGCGCGCGATTGGTCTGTCATCGCCATCCTCCCCCCCAACCCCCCCTCCCTTTAAAATTAATGGAAAATGTAAACCCAAACGTAGAGTCGGATTCGTAACCTCGAAGTTACAAGTCGATTCGCTCAACTATCAAGGGAGAGTAAACGCGGCGACTGTGGCGGCACTCGCCACCGATGCGAAATCAGCATCACGAAGTTGGCGTTAAATTCGAACGTTTGAATCAGTTATTTTCTTTCCGGCCCTTTTCAGCCCTGAACCGTGGAAGCGCCGAAATTCGGGTTTCATTTTTAACGCGGCAGCTTATACCCCCCGAGCGTTACCGACCACTGCCGGTGGTGGTCGGTAAGTTATCCTCCGCCGAGGTCGACGCGCGTTATCGATGCACACGTAAAAAATTTTTCGCGAATTTTCGCGAATTTTTCGCGCGGTAAACCTTCGTCTCCGCGTCCTCCGTCCGACGAGCCCACTCTCGCCCGCACCCGTCGACCCGTTCTCGAGCTATACGGCGACAAAGAAACTTTGATTTTTCACTAATTTGACGTCATCGAGAAAGTTACGGCCAACTGGGAATTAAAGGCATATCGCCTTTCCGAATTTTCAGGGAGCCCGTCGGACCTTCGGCCCCGCTCGGCTCTGCTCGGCTCGGCTCGAGGTCGAGGTCGTCGGTAGCGACGATGGTGGCGGGGAGGTGCGCAATTGGTCTGTCATCGCCATCCCCGCAACCCCCCCTCCCCCTTTAAAATTAATGGAAAATGTAAACCCAAACGTAGAGTCGGATTCGTAACCTCGAAGTTACAAGTCAATTCGCTCAACTATCAAGGGAGAGTAAACGCGGCGACTGTGGCGGCACTCGCCACCGATGCGAAGTCAGCATCACGAAGTTGGCGTTAAATTCGAACGTTTGAATCAGTTATTTTCTTTCCGGCCCTTTTCAGCCCTGAACCGTGGAAGCGCCGAAATTCGGGTTTCATTTTTAACGCGGCAGCTTATACCCCCCAAGCGTTACCGACCACTGCCGGTGGTGGTCGGTAAGTTATCCTCCGCCGAGGTCGACGCGCGTTATCGATGCACACGTAAAAAATTTTTCGCGAATTTTCGCGAATTTTTCGCGCGGTAAACCTTCGTCTCCGCGTCCTCCGTCCGACGAGCCTACTCTCGCCCGCACCCGTCGACCCGTTCTCGAGCTATACGGCGACAAAGAAACTTTGATTTTTCACTAATTTGACGTCATCGAGAAAGTTACGGCCAACTTGGAATTAAAGGCATATCGCCTTTCCGAATTTTCAGGGAGCCCGTCTTGCCTTCGGCCCCGCTCGGCTCTGCTCGAGGTCGAGGTCGTCGGTAGCGACGATGGTGGCGGGGAGGTGCGCAATTGGTCTGTCATCGCCATCCCCCCAACCCCCCCTCCCCCTTTAAAATTAATGGAAAATGTAAACCGAAACGTAGAGTCGGATTCGTAACCTCGAAGTTACAAGTCAATTCGCTCAACTATCAAGGGAGAGTAAACGCGGCGACTGTGGCGGCACTCGCCACCGATGCGAAGTCAGCATCACGAAGTTGGCGTTAAATTCGAACGTTTGAATCAGTTATTTTCTTTCCGGCCCTTTTCAGCCCTGAACCGTGGAAGCGCCGAAATTCGGGTTTCATTTTTAACGCGGCAGCTTATACCCCCCAAGCGTTACCGACCACTGCCGGTGGTGGTCGGTAAGTTATCCTCCGCCGAGGTCGACGCGCGTTATCGATGCACACGTAAAAAATTTTTCGCGAATTTTCGCGAATTTTTCGCGCGGTAAACCTTCGTCTCCGCGTCCTCCGTCCGACGAGCCTACTCTCGCCCGCACCCGTCGACCCGTTCTCGAGCTATACGGCGACAAAGAAACTTTGATTTTTCACTAATTTGACGTCATCGAGAAAGTTACGGCCAACTTGGAATTAAAGGCATATCGCCTTTCCGAATTTTCAGGGAGCCCGTCTTGCCTTCGGCCCCGCTCGGCTCTGCTCGAGGTCGAGGTCGTCGGTAGCGACGATGGTGGCGGGGAGGTGCGCAATTGGTCTGTCATCGCCATCCCCCCAACCCCCCCTCCCCCTTTAAAATTAATGGAAAATGTAAACCCAAACGTAGAGTCGGATTCGTAACCTCGAAGTTACAAGTCAATTCGCTCAACTATCAAGGGAGAGTAAACGCGGCGACTGTGGCGGCACTCGCCACCGATGCGAAGTCAGCATCACGAAGTTGGCGTTAAATTCGAACGTTTGAATCAGTTATTTTCTTTCCGGCCCTTTTCAGCCATGAACCGTGGAAGCGCCGAAATTCGGGTTTCATTTTTAACGCGGCAGCTTATGCCCCCCGAGCGTTACCGACCACTGCCGGTGGTGGTCGGTAAGTTATCCTCCGCCGAGGTCGACGCGCGTTATCGATGCACACGTAAAAAATTTTTCGCGAATTTTCGCGAATTTTTCGCGCGGTAAACCTTCGTCTCCGCGTCCTCCGTCCGACGAGCCCACTCTCGCCCGCACCCGTCGACCCGTTCTCGAGCTATACGGCGACAAAGAAACTTTGATTTTTCACTAATTTGACGTCATCGAGAAAGTTACGGCCAACTGGGAATTAAAGGCATATCGCCTTTCCGAATTTTCAGGGAGCCCGTCGGACCTTCGGCCCCGCTCGGCTCTGCTCGGCTCGGCTCGAGGTCGAGGTCGTCGGTAGCGACGATGGTGGCGGGGAGGTGCGCAATTGGTCTGTCATCGCCATCCCCGCAACCCCCCCTCCCCCTTTAAAATTAATGGAAAATGTAAACCCAAACGTAGAGTCGGATTCGTAACCTCGAAGTTACAAGTCAATTCGCTCAACTATCAAGGGAGAGTAAACGCGGCGACTGTGGCGGCACTCGCCACCGATGCGAAGTCAGCATCACGAAGTTGGCGTTAAATTCGAACGTTTGAATCAGTTATTTTCTTTCGGGCCCTTTTCAGCCCTGAACTGTGGAAGCGCCGAAATTCGGGTTTCATTTTTAACGCGGCAGTTTATACCCCCCGCGCATACCGACCACTGCCGGTGGTGGTTGATAACTTATCCTCCGCCGAGGTCGACGCGCGTTACCGATGCACACGTAAAAACTTTCTCGCGCGGTAAACCTTCGTCTCCGCGTCCTCCGTCCGACGAGCCTACTCTCGCCCGCACCCGTCGACCCGTTCTCGAGCTATACGGCGACAAAGAAACTTTGATTTTTCACTAATTTGACGTCATCGAGAAAGTTACGGCCAACTTGGAATTAAAGGCATATCGCCTTTCCGAATTTTCAGGGAGCCCGTCTTGCCTTCGGCCCCGCTCGGCTCTGCTCGAGGTCGAGGTCGTCGGTAGCGACGATGGTGGCGGGGAGGTGCGCAATTGGTCTGTCATCGCCATCCCCCCAACCCCCCCTCCCCCTTTAAAATTAATGGAAAATGTAAACCCAAACGTAGAGTCGGATTCGTAACCTCGAAGTTACAAGTCAATTCGCTCAACTATCAAGGGAGAGTAAACGCGGCGACTGTGGCGGCACTCGCCACCGATGCGAAGTCAGCATCACGAAGTTGGCGTTAAATTCGAACGTTTGAATCAGTTATTTTCTTTCCGGCCCTTTTCAGCCATGAACCGTGGAAGCGCCGAAATTCGGGTTTCATTTTTAACGCGGCAGCTTATGCCCCCCGAGCGTTACCGACCACTGCCGGTGGTGGTCGGTAAGTTATCCTCCGCCGAGGTCGACGCGCGTTATCGATGCACACGTAAAAAATTTTTCGCGAATTTTCGCGAATTTTTCGCGCGGTAAACCTTCGTCTCCGCGTCCTCCGTCCGACGAGCCCACTCTCGCCCGCACCCGTCGACCCGTTCTCGAGCTATACGGCGACAAAGAAACTTTGATTTTTCACTAATTTGACGTCATCGAGAAAGTTACGGCCAACTGGGAATTAAAGGCATATCGCCTTTCCGAATTTTCAGGGAGCCCGTCGGACCTTCGGCCCCGCTCGGCTCTGCTCGGCTCGGCTCGAGGTCGAGGTCGTCGGTAGCGACGATGGTGGCGGGGAGGTGCGCAATTGGTCTGTCATCGCCATCCCCGCAACCCCCCCTCCCCCTTTAAAATTAATGGAAAATGTAAACCCAAACGTAGAGTCGGATTCGTAACCTCGAAGTTACAAGTCAATTCGCTCAACTATCAAGGGAGAGTAAACGCGGCGACTGTGGCGGCACTCGCCACCGATGCGAAGTCAGCATCACGAAGTTGGCGTTAAATTCGAACGTTTGAATCAGTTATTTTCTTTCGGGCCCTTTTCAGCCCTGAACTGTGGAAGCGCCGAAATTCGGGTTTCATTTTTAACGCGGCAGTTTATACCCCCCGCGCATACCGACCACTGCCGGTGGTGGTCGATAACTTATCCTCCGCCGAGGTCGACGCGCGTTACCGATGCACACGTAAAAACTTTCTCGCGCGGTAAACCTTCGTCTCCGCGTCCTCCGTCCGACGAGCCCACTCTCGCCCGCACCCGTCGACCCGTTCTCGAGCTATACGGCGACAAAGAAACTTTGATTTTTCACTAATTTGACGTCATCGAGAAAGTTACGGCCAACTGGGAATTAAAGGTATATCGCCTTTCGGAATTTTCCGGGAGCGCGTCGGTCCTTCGGCCCCGCTCGGCTCGGCTCGGCTCGAGGTCGAAGTCGTCGGTAGCGACGATGGTGGCGGGGAGGCGCGCGATTGGTCTGTCATCGCCATCCTCCCCCCAACCCCCCCTCCCTTTAAAATTAATGGAAAATGTAAACCCAAACGTAGAGTCGGATTCGTAACCTCGAAGTTACAAGTCGATTCGCTCAACTATCAAGGGAGAGTAAACGCGGCGACTGTGGCGGCACTCGCCACCGATGCGAAGTCAGCATCACGAAGTTGGCGTTAAATTCGAACGTTTGAATCAGTTATTTTCTTTCGGGCCCTTTTCATCCCTGAACTGTGGAAGCGCCGAAATTCGGGTTTCATTTTTAACGCGGCAGTTTATACCCCCCGCGCATACCGACCACTGCCGGTGGTGGTCGATAACTTATCCTCCGCCGAGGTCGACGCGCGTTACCGATGCACACGTAAAAACTTTTTCGCGCGGTAAACCTTCGTCTCCGCGTCCTCCGTCCGACGAGCCCACTCTCGCCCGCACCCGTCGACCCGTTCTCGAGCTATACGGCGACAAAGAAACTTTGATTTTTCACTAATTTGACGTCATCGAGAAAGTTACGGCCAACTGGGAATTAAAGGTATATCGCCTTTCGGAATTTTCCGGGAGCCCGTCGGTCCTTCGGCCCCGCTCGGCTCGGCTCGGCTCGAGGTCGAAGTCGTCGGTAGCGACGATGGTGGCGGGGAGGCGCGCGATTGGTCTGTCATCGCCATCCTCCCCCCCAACCCCCCCTCCCTTTAAAATTAATGGAAAATGTAAACCCAAACGTAGAGTCGGATTCGTAACCTCGAAGTTACAAGTCGATTCGCTCAACTATCAAGGGAGAGTAAACGCGGCGACTGTGGCGGCACTCGCCACCGATGCGAAATCAGCATCACGAAGTTGGCGTTAAATTCGAACGTTTGAATCAGTTATTTTCTTTCCGGCCCTTTTCAGCCCTGAACCGTGGAAGCGCCGAAATTCGGGTTTCATTTTTAACGCGGCAGCTTATACCCCCCGAGCGTTACCGACCACTGCCGGTGGTGGTCGGTAAGTTATCCTCCGCCGAGGTCGACGCGCGTTATCGATGCACACGTAAAAAATTTTTCGCGAATTTTCGCGAATTTTTCGCGCGGTAAACCTTCGTCTCCGCGTCCTCCGTCCGACGAGCCCACTCTCGCCCGCACCCGTCGACCCGTTCTCGAGCTATACGGCGACAAAGAAACTTTGATTTTTCACTAATTTGACGTCATCGAGAAAGTTACGGCCAACTGGGAATTAAAGGCATATCGCCTTTCCGAATTTTCAGGGAGCCCGTCGGACCTTCGGCCCCGCTCGGCTCTGCTCGGCTCGGCTCGAGGTCGAGGTCGTCGGTAGCGACGATGGTGGCGGGGAGGTGCGCAATTGGTCTGTCATCGCCATCCCCGCAACCCCCCCTCCCCCTTTAAAATTAATGGAAAATGTAAACCCAAACGTAGAGTCGGATTCGTAACCTCGAAGTTACAAGTCAATTCGCTCAACTATCAAGGGAGAGTAAACGCGGCGACTGTGGCGGCACTCGCCACCGATGCGAAGTCAGCATCACGAAGTTGGCGTTAAATTCGAACGTTTGAATCAGTTATTTTCTTTCCGGCCCTTTTCAGCCCTGAACCGTGGAAGCGCCGAAATTCGGGTTTCATTTTTAACGCGGCAGCTTATACCCCCCAAGCGTTACCGACCACTGCCGGTGGTGGTCGGTAAGTTATCCTCCGCCGAGGTCGACGCGCGTTATCGATGCACACGTAAAAAATTTTTCGCGAATTTTCGCGAATTTTTCGCGCGGTAAACCTTCGTCTCCGCGTCCTCCGTCCGACGAGCCTACTCTCGCCCGCACCCGTCGACCCGTTCTCGAGCTATACGGCGACAAAGAAACTTTGATTTTTCACTAATTTGACGTCATCGAGAAAGTTACGGCCAACTTGGAATTAAAGGCATATCGCCTTTCCGAATTTTCAGGGAGCCCGTCTTGCCTTCGGCCCCGCTCGGCTCTGCTCGAGGTCGAGGTCGTCGGTAGCGACGATGGTGGCGGGGAGGTGCGCAATTGGTCTGTCATCGCCATCCCCCCAACCCCCCCTCCCCCTTTAAAATTAATGGAAAATGTAAACCGAAACGTAGAGTCGGATTCGTAACCTCGAAGTTACAAGTCAATTCGCTCAACTATCAAGGGAGAGTAAACGCGGCGACTGTGGCGGCACTCGCCACCGATGCGAAGTCAGCATCACGAAGTTGGCGTTAAATTCGAACGTTTGAATCAGTTATTTTCTTTCCGGCCCTTTTCAGCCCTGAACCGTGGAAGCGCCGAAATTCGGGTTTCATTTTTAACGCGGCAGCTTATACCCCCCAAGCGTTACCGACCACTGCCGGTGGTGGTCGGTAAGTTATCCTCCGCCGAGGTCGACGCGCGTTATCGATGCACACGTAAAAAATTTTTCGCGAATTTTCGCGAATTTTTCGCGCGGTAAACCTTCGTCTCCGCGTCCTCCGTCCGACGAGCCTACTCTCGCCCGCACCCGTCGACCCGTTCTCGAGCTATACGGCGACAAAGAAACTTTGATTTTTCACTAATTTGACGTCATCGAGAAAGTTACGGCCAACTTGGAATTAAAGGCATATCGCCTTTCCGAATTTTCAGGGAGCCCGTCTTGCCTTCGGCCCCGCTCGGCTCTGCTCGAGGTCGAGGTCGTCGGTAGCGACGATGGTGGCGGGGAGGTGCGCAATTGGTCTGTCATCGCCATCCCCCCAACCCCCCCTCCCCCTTTAAAATTAATGGAAAATGTAAACCGAAACGTAGAGTCGGATTCGTAACCTCGAAGTTACAAGTCAATTCGCTCAACTATCAAGGGAGAGTAAACGCGGCGACTGTGGCGGCACTCGCCACCGATGCGAAGTCAGCATCACGAAGTTGGCGTTAAATTCGAACGTTTGAATCAGTTATTTTCTTTCCGGCCCTTTTCAGCCCTGAACCGTGGAAGCGCCGAAATTCGGGTTTCATTTTTAACGCGGCAGCTTATACCCCCCAAGCGTTACCGACCACTGCCGGTGGTGGTCGGTAAGTTATCCTCCGCCGAGGTCGACGCGCGTTATCGATGCACACGTAAAAAATTTTTCGCGAATTTTCGCGAATTTTTCGCGCGGTAAACCTTCGTCTCCGCGTCCTCCGTCCGACGAGCCCACTCTCGCCCGCACCCGTCGACCCGTTCTCGAGCTATACGGCGACAAAGAAACTTTGATTTTTCACTAATTTGACGTCATCGAGAAAGTTACGGCCAACTGGGAATTAAAGGTATATCGCCTTTCGGAATTTTCCGGGAGCCCGTCGGTCCTTCGGCCCCGCTCGGCTCGGCTCGGCTCGAGGTCGAAGTCGTCGGTAGCGACGATGGTGGCGGGGAGGCGCGCGATTGGTCTGTCATCGCCATCCTCCCCCCCAACCCCCCCTCCCTTTAAAATTAATGGAAAATGTAAACCCAAACGTAGAGTCGGATTCGTAACCTCGAAGTTACAAGTCGATTCGCTCAACTATCAAGGGAGAGTAAACGCGGCGACTGTGGCGGCACTCGCCACCGATGCGAAGTCAGCATCACGAAGTTGGCGTTAAATTCGAACGTTTGAATCACTTATTTTCTTTCGGGCCCTTTTCAACCCTGAACTGTGGAAGCGCCGAAATTCGGGTTTCATTTTTGACGCGGCAGTTTATACCCCCCGCGCATACCGACCACTGCCGGTGGTGGTCGATAACTTATCCTCCGCCGAGGTCGACGCGCGTAACCGATGCACACGTAAAAACTTTTTCGCGCGGTAAACCTTCGTCTCCGCGTCCTCCGTCCGACGAGCCCACTCTCGCCCGCACCCGTCGACCCGTTCTCGAGCTATACGGCGACAAAGAAACTTTGATTTTTCACTAATTTGACGTCATCGAGAAAGTTACGGCCAACTGGGAATTAAAGGTATATCGCCTTTCGGAATTTTCCGGGAGCCCCTTCGGTCCTTCGGCCCCGCTCGGCTCGGCTCGGCTCGAGGTCGAAGTCGTCGGTAGCGACGATGGTGGCGGGGAGGCGCGCGATTGGTCTGTCATCGCCATCCTCCCCCCCAACCCCCCCTCCCTTTAAAATTAATGGAAAATGTAAACCCAAACGTAGAGTCGGATTCGTAACCTCGAAGTTACAAGTCGATTCGCTCAACTATCAAGGGAGAGTAAACGCGGCGACTGTGGCGGCACTCGCCACCGATGCGAAGTCAGCATCACGAAGTTGGCGTTAAATTCGAACGTTTGAATCAGTTATTTTCTTTCCGGCCCTTTTCAGCCCTGAACCGTGGAAGCGCCGAAATTCGGGTTTCATTTTTAACGCGGCAGCTTATACCCCCCGAGCGTTACCGACCACTGCCGGTGGTGGTCGGTAAGTTATCCTCCGCCGAGGTCGACGCGCGTTATCGATGCACACGTAAAAAATTTTTCGCGAATTTTCGCGAATTTTTCGCGCGGTAAACCTTCGTCTCCGCGTCCTCCGTCCGACGAGCCCACTCTCGCCCGCACCCGTCGACCCGTTCTCGAGCTATACGGCGACAAAGAAACTTTGATTTTTCACTAATTTGACGTCATCGAGAAAGTTACGGCCAACTGGGAATTAAAGGCATATCGCCTTTCCGAATTTTCAGGGAGCCCGTCGGACCTTCGGCCCCGCTCGGCTCTGCTCGGCTCGGCTCGAGGTCGAGGTCGTCGGTAGCGACGATGGTGGCGGGGAGGTGCGCAATTGGTCTGTCATCGCCATCCTCCCCCCCAACCCCCCCTCCCTTTAAAATTAATGGAAAATGTAAACCCAAACGTAGAGTCGGATTCGTAACCTCGAAGTTACAAGTCGATTCGCTCAACTATCAAGGGAGAGTAAACGCGGCGACTGTGGCGGCACTCGCCACCGATGCGAAGTCAGCATCACGAAGTTGGCGTTAAATTCGAACGTTTGAATCAGTTATTTTCTTTCCGGCCCTTTTCAGCCCTGAACCGTGGAAGCGCCGAAATTCGGGTTTCATTTTTAACGCGGCAGCTTATACCCCCCGAGCGTTACCGACCACTGCCGGTGGTGGTCGGTAAGTTATCCTCCGCCGAGGTCGACGCGCGTTATCGATGCACACGTAAAAAATTTTTCGCGAATTTTCGCGAATTTTTCGCGCGGTAAACCTTCGTCTCCGCGTCCTCCGTCCGACGAGCCCACTCTCGCCCGCACCCGTCGACCCGTTCTCGAGCTATACGGCGACAAAGAAACTTTGATTTTTCACTAATTTGACGTCATCGAGAAAGTTACGGCCAACTGGGAATTAAAGGTATATCGCCTTTCGGAATTTTCCGGGAGCCCGTCGGTCCTTCGGCCCCGCTCGGCTCGGCTCGGCTCGAGGTCGAAGTCGTCGGTAGCGACGATGGTGGCGGGGAGGCGCGCGATTGGTCTGTCATCGCCATCCTCCCCCCCAACCCCCCCTCCCTTTAAAATTAATGGAAAATGTAAACCCAAACGTAGAGTCGGATTCGTAACCTCGAAGTTACAAGTCGATTCGCTCAACTATCAAGGGAGAGTAAACGCGGCGACTGTGGCGGCACTCGCCACCGATGCGAAGTCAGCATCACGAAGTTGGCGTTAAATTCGAACGTTTGAATCAGTTATTTTCTTTCGGGCCCTTTTCAGCCCTGAACTGTGGAAGCGCCGAAATTCGGGTTTCATTTTTAACGCGGCAGTTTATACCCCCCGCGCATACCGACCACTGCCGGTGGTGGTCGATAACTTATCCTCCGCCGAGGTCGACGCGCGTAACCGATGCACACGTAAAAACTTTTTCGCGCGGTAAACCTTCGTCTCCGCGTCCTCCGTCCGACGAGCCCACTCTCGCCCGCACCCGTCGACCCGTTCTCGAGCTATACGGCGACAAAGAAACTTTGATTTTTCACTAATTTGACGTCATCGAGAAAGTTACGGCCAACTGGGAATTAAAGGTATATCGCCTTTCGGAATTTTCCGGGAGCCCCTTCGGTCCTTCGGCCCCGCTCGGCTCGGCTCGGCTCGAGGTCGAGGTCGTCGGTAGCGACGATGGTGGCGGGGAGGTGCGCAATTGGTCTGTCATCGCCATCCCCCCAACCCCCCCTCCCCCTTTAAAATTAATGGAAAATGTAAACCCAAACGTAGAGTCGGATTCGTAACCTCGAAGTTACAAGTCAATTCGCTCAACTATCAAGGGAGAGTAAACGCGGCGACTGTGGCGGCACTCGCCACCGATGCGAAGTCAGCATCACGAAGTTGGCGTTAAATTCGAACGTTTGAATCAGTTATTTTCTTTCCGGCCCTTTTCAGCCATGAACCGTGGAAGCGCCGAAATTCGGGTTTCATTTTTAACGCGGCAGCTTATGCCCCCCGAGCGTTACCGACCACTGCCGGTGGTGGTCGGTAAGTTATCCTCCGCCGAGGTCGACGCGCGTTATCGATGCACACGTAAAAAATTTTTCGCGAATTTTCGCGAATTTTTCGCGCGGTAAACCTTCGTCTCCGCGTCCTCCGTCCGACGAGCCCACTCTCGCCCGCACCCGTCGACCCGTTCTCGAGCTATACGGCGACAAAGAAACTTTGATTTTTCACTAATTTGACGTCATCGAGAAAGTTACGGCCAACTGGGAATTAAAGGCATATCGCCTTTCCGAATTTTCAGGGAGCCCGTCTTGCCTTCGGCCCCGCTCGGCTCTGCTCGGCTCGGCTCGAGGTCGAGGTCGTCGGTAGCGACGATGGTGGCGGGGAGGTGCGCAATTGGTCTGTCATCGCCATCCCCCCAACCCCCCCTCCCCCTTTAAAATTAATGGAAAATGTAAACCCAAACGTAGAGTCGGATTCGTAACCTCGAAGTTACAAGTCGATTCGCTCAACTATCAAGGGAGAGTAAACGCGGCGACTGTGGCGGCACTCGCCACCGATGCGAAGTCAGCATCACGAAGTTGGCGTTAAATTCGAACGTTTGAATCAGTTATTTTCTTTCCGGCCCTTTTCAGCCCTGAACCGTGGAAGCGCCGAAATTCGGGTTTCATTTTTAACGCGGCAGCTTATACCCCCCGAGCGTTACCGACCACTGCCGGTGGTGGTCGGTAAGTTATCCTCCGCCGAGGTCGACGCGCGTTATCGATGCACACGTAAAAAATTTTTCGCGAATTTTCGCGAATTTTTCGCGCGGTAAACCTTCGTCTCCGCGTCCTCCGTCCGACGAGCCCACTCTCGCCCGCACCCGTCGACCCGTTCTCGAGCTATACGGCGACAAAGAAACTTTGATTTTTCACTAATTTGACGTCATCGAGAAAGTTACGGCCAACTGGGAATTAAAGGCATATCGCCTTTCCGAATTTTCAGGGAGCTCGTCGGACCTTCGGCCCCGCTCGGCTCTGCTCGGCTCGGCTCGAGGTCGAGGTCGTCGGTAGCGACGATGGTGGCGGGGAGGTGCGCAATTGGTCTGTCATCGCCATCCCCCCAACCCCCCCTCCCCCTTTAAAATTAATGGAAAATGTAAACCCAAACGTAGAGTCGGATTCGTAACCTCGAAGTTACAAGTCAATTCGCTCAACTATCAAGGGAGAGTAAACGCGGCGACTGTGGCGGCACTCGCCACCGATGCGAAGTCAGCATCACGAAGTTGGCGTTAAATTCGAACGTTTGAATCAGTTATTTTCTTTCCGGCCCTTTTCAGCCCTGAACCGTGGAAGCGCCGAAATTCGGGTTTCATTTTTAACGCGGCAGCTTATACCCCCCAAGCGTTACCGACCACTGCCGGTGGTGGTCGGTAAGTTATCCTCCGCCGAGGTCGACGCGCGTTATCGATGCACACGTAAAAAATTTTTCGCGAATTTTCGCGAATTTTTCGCGCGGTAAACCTTCGTCTCCGCGTCCTCCGTCCGACGAGCCTACTCTCGCCCGCACCCGTCGACCCGTTCTCGAGCTATACGGCGACAAAGAAACTTTGATTTTTCACTAATTTGACGTCATCGAGAAAGTTACGGCCAACTTGGAATTAAAGGCATATCGCCTTTCCGAATTTTCAGGGAGCCCGTCTTGCCTTCGGCCCCGCTCGGCTCGGCTCGAGGTCGAAGTCGTCGGTAGCGACGATGGTGGCGGGGAGGCGCGCGATTGGTCTGTCATCGCCATCCTCCCCCCCAACCCCCCCTCCCTTTAAAATTAATGGAAAATGTAAACCCAAACGTAGAGTCGGATTCGTAACCTCGAAGTTACAAGTCGATTCGCTCAACTATCAAGGGAGAGTAAACGCGGCGACTGTGGCGGCACTCGCCACCGATGCGAAGTCAGCATCACGAAGTTGGCGTTAAATTCGAACGTTTGAATCAGTTATTTTCTTTCCGGCCCTTTTCAGCCCTGAACCGTGGAAGCGCCGAAATTCGGGTTTCATTTTTAACGCGGCAGCTTATACCCCCCGAGCGTTACCGACCACTGCCGGTGGTGGTCGGTAAGTTATCCTCCGCCGAGGTCGACGCGCGTTATCGATGCACACGTAAAAAATTTTTCGCGAATTTTCGCGAATTTTTCGCGCGGTAAACCTTCGTCTCCGCGTCCTCCGTCCGACGAGCCCACTCTCGCCCGCACCCGTCGACCCGTTCTCGAGCTATACGGCGACAAAGAAACTTTGATTTTTCACTAATTTGACGTCATCGAGAAAGTTACGGCCAACTGGGAATTAAAGGTATATCGCCTTTCGGAATTTTCCGGGAGCCCGTCGGTCCTTCGGCCCCGCTCGGCTCGGCTCGAGGTCGAAGTCGTCGGTAGCGACGATGGTGGCGGGGAGGCGCGCGATTGGTCTGTCATCGCCATCCTCCCCCCCAACCCCCCCTCCCTTTAAAATTAATGGAAAATGTAAACCCAAACGTAGAGTCGGATTCGTAACCTCGAAGTTACAAGTCGATTCGCTCAACTATCAAGGGAGAGTAAACGCGGCGACTGTGGCGGCACTCGCCACCGATGCGAAGTCAGCATCACGAAGTTGGCGTTAAATTCGAACGTTTGAATCAGTTATTTTCTTTCGGGCCCTTTTCAGCCCTGAACTGTGGAAGCGCCGAAATTCGGGTTTCATTTTTAACGCGGCAGTTTATACCCCCCGCGCATACCGATCACTGCCGGTGGTGGTCGATAACTTATCCTCCGCCGAGGTCGACGCGCGTTACCGATGTACACGTAAAAACTTTTTCGCGCGGTAAACCTTCGTCTCCGCGTCCTCCGTCCGACGAGCCCACTCTCGCCCGCACCCGTCGACCCGTTCTCGAGCTATACGGCGACAAAGAAACTTTGATTTTTCACTAATTTGACGTCATCGAGAAAGTTACGGCCAACTGGGAATTAAAGGTATATCGCCTTTCGGAATTTTCCGGGAGCCCGTCGGTCCTTCGGCCCCGCTCGGCTCGGCTCGGCTCGAGGTCGAAGTCGTCGGTAGCGACGATGGTGGCGGGGAGGCGCGCGATTGGTCTGTCATCGCCATCCTCCCCCCCAACCCCCCCTCCCTTTAAAATTAATGGAAAATGTAAACCCAAACGTAGAGTCGGATTCGTAACCTCGAAGTTACAAGTCGATTCGCTCAACTATCAAGGGAGAGTAAACGCGGCGACTGTGGCGGCACTCGCCACCGATGCGAAGTCAGCATCACGAAGTTGGCGTTAAATTCGAACGTTTGAATCAGTTATTTTCTTTCCGGCCCTTTTCAGCCATGAACCGTGGAAGCGCCGAAATTCAGGTTTCATTTTTAACGCGGCAGCTTATACCCCCCGAGCGTTACCGACCACTGCCGGTGGTGGTCGGTAACTTATCCTCCGCCGAGGTCGACGCGCGTTACCGATGCACACGTAAAAACTTTTTCGCGCGGTAAACCTTCGTCTCCGCGTCCTCCGTCCGACGAGCCCACTCTCGCCCGCACCCGTCGACCCGTTCTCGAGCTATACGGCGACAAAGAAACTTTGATTTTTCACTAATTTGACGTCATCGAGAAAGTTACGGCCAACTGGGAATTAAAGGTATATCGCCTTTCGGAATTTTCCGGGAGCCCGTCGGTCCTTCGGCCCCGCTCGGCTCGGCTCGGCTCGAGGTCGAAGTCGTCGGTAGCGACGATGGTGGCGGGGAGGCGCGCGATTGGTCTGTCATCGCCATCCTCCCCCCAACCCCCCCTCCCCTTTAAAATTAATGGAAAATGTAAACCCAAACGTAGAGTCGGATTCGTAACCTCGAAGTTACAAGTCAATTCGCTCAACTATCAAGGGAGAGTAAACGCGGCGACTGTGGCGGCAGTCGCCACCGATGCGAAGTCAGCATCACGAAGTTGGCGTTAAATTCGAACGTTTGAATCAGTTATTTTCTTTCCGGCCCTTTTCAGCCATGAACCGTGGAAGCGCCGAAATTCGGGTTTCATTTTTAACGCGGCAACTTATACCCCCCGAGCGTTACCGACCACTGCCGGTGGTGGTCGGTAACTTATCCTCCGCCGAGGTCGACGCGCGTTACCGATGCACACGTAAAAAATTTTTCGCGAATTTTTCGCGCGGTAAACCTTCGTCTCCGCGTCCTCCGTCCGACGAGCCAGCTCTCGCCCGCACCCGTCGACCCGTTCTCGAGCTATACGGCGACAAAGAAACTTTGATTTTTCACTAATTTGACGTCATCGAGAAAGTTACGGCCAACTGGGAATTAAAGGCATATCGCCTTTCCGAATTTTCAGGGAGCCCGTCGGACCTTCGGCCCCGCTCGGCTCTGCTCGGCTCGGCTCGAGGTCGAGGTCGTCGGTAGCGACGATGGTGGCGGGGAGGTGCGCAATTGGTCTGTCATCGCCATCCCCCCAACCCCCCCTCCCCCTTTAAAATTAATGGAAAATGTAAACCCAAACGTAGAGTCGGATTCGTAACCTCGAAGTTACAAGTCAATTCGCTCAACTATCAAGGGAGAGTAAACGCGGCGACTGTGGCGGCACTCGCCACCGATGCGAAGTCAGCATCACGAAGTTGGCGTTAAATTCGAACGTTTGAATCAGTTATTTTCTTTCGGGCCCTTTTCAGCCCTGAACCGTGGAAGCGCCGAAATTCGGGTTTCATTTTTAACGCGGCAGCTTATACCCCCCGAGCGTTACCGACCACTGCCGGTGGTGGTCGGTAACTTATCCTCCGCCGAGGTCGACGCGCGTTACCGATGCACACGTAAAAAATTTTTCGCGAATTTTTCGCGCGGTAAACCTTCGTCTCCGCGTCCTCCGTCGGACGAGCCCACTCACGCCCGCACCCGTCGACCCGTTCTCGAGCTATACGGCGACGAAGAAACTTTGATTTTTCACTAATTTGACGTCATCGAGAAAGTTACGGCCAACTGGGAATTAAAGGTATATCGCCTTTCGGAATTTTCCGGGAGCCCGTCGGTCCTTCGGCCCCGCTCGGCTCGGCTCGGGTCGAGGTCGAAGTCGTCGGTAGCGACGATGGTGGCGGGGAGGCGCGCGATTGGTCTGTCATCGCCATCCTCCCCCCAACCCCCCCTCCCTTTAAAATTAATGGAAAATGTAAACCCAAACGTAGAGTCGGATTCGTAACCTCGAAGTTACAAGTCGATTCGCTCAACTATCAAGGGAGAGTAAACGCGGCGACTGTGGCGGCACTCGCCACCGATGCGAAGTCAGCATCACGAAGTTGGCGTTAAATTCGAACGTTTGAATCAGTTATTTTCTTTCCGGCCCTTTTCAGCCCTGAACCGTGGAAGCGCCGAAATTCGGGTTTCATTTTTAACGCGGCAGCTTATACCCCCCGAGCGTTACCGACCACTGCCGGTGGTGGTCGGTAAGTTATCCTCCGCCGAGGTCGACGCGCGTTATCGATGCACACGTAAAAAATTTTTCGCGAATTTTCGCGAATTTTTCGCGCGGTAAACCTTCGTCTCCGCGTCCTCAGTCCGACGAGCCCACTCTCGCCCGCACCCGTCGACCCGTTCTCGAGCTATACGGCGACAAAGAAACTTTGATTTTTCACTAATTTGACGTCATCGAGAAAGTTACGGCCAACTGGGAATTAAAGGTATATCGCCTTTCGGAATTTTCCGGGAGCCCGTCGGTCCTTCGGCCCCGCTCGGCTCGGCTCGGCTCGAGGTCGAAGTCGTCGGTAGCGACGATGGTGGCGGGGAGGCGCGCGATTGGTCTGTCATCGCCATCCTCCCCCCAACCCCCCCTCCCTTTAAAATTAATGGAAAATGTAAACCCAAACGTAGAGTCGGATTCGTAACCTCGAAGTTACAAGTCGATTCGCTCAACTATCAAGGGAGAGTAAACGCGGCGACTGTGGCGGCACTCGCCACCGATGCGAAGTCAGCATCACGAAGTTGGCGTTAAATTCGAACGTTTGAATCAGTTATTTTCTTTCGGGCCCTTTTCAGCCCTGAACTGTGGAAGCGCCGAAATTCGGGTTTCATTTTTAACGCGGCAGTTTATACCCCCCGCGCATACCGACCACTGCCGGTGGTGGTCGATAACTTATCCTCCGCCGAGGTCGACGCGCGTTACCGATGCACACGTAAAAACTTTTTCGCGCGGTAAACCTTCGTCTCCGCGTCCTCCGTCCGACGAGCCCACTCTCGCCCGCACCCGTCGACCCGTTCTCGAGCTATACGGCGACAAAGAAACTTTGATTTTTCACTAATTTGACGTCATCGAGAAAGTTACGGCCAACTGGGAATTAAAGGTATATCGCCTTTCGGAATTTTCCGGGAGCCCGTCGGTCCTTCGGCCCCGCTCGGCTCGGCTCGAGGTCGAAGTCGTCGGTAGCGACGATGGTGGCGGGGAGGCGCGCGATTGGTCTGTCATCGCCATCCTCCCCCCCAACCCCCCCTCCCTTTAAAATTAATGGAAAATGTAAACCCAAACGTAGAGTCGGATTCGTAACCTCGAAGTTACAAGTCGATTCGCTCAACTATCAAGGGAGAGTAAACGCGGCGACTGTGGCGGCACTCGCCACCGATGCGAAGTCAGCATCACGAAGTTGGCGTTAAATTCGAACGTTTGAATCAGTTATTTTCTTTCGGGCCCTTTTCAGCCCTGAACTGTGGAAGCGCCGAAATTCGGGTTTCATTTTTAACGCGGCAGTTTATACCCCCCGCGCATACCGACCACTGCCGGTGGTGGTCGATAACTTATCCTCCGCCGAGGTCGACGCGCGTTACCGATGTACACGTAAAAACTTTTTCGCGCGGTAAACCTTCGTCTCCGCGTCCTCCGTCCGACGAGCCCACTCTCGCCCGCACCCGTCGACCCGTTCTCGAGCTATACGGCGACAAAGAAACTTTGATTTTTCACTAATTTGACGTCATCGAGAAAGTTACGGCCAACTGGGAATTAAAGGTATATCGCCTTTCGGAATTTTCCGGGAGCCCGTCGGTCCTTCGGCCCCGCTCGGCTCGGCTCGGCTCGAGGTCGAAGTCGTCGGTAGCGACGATGGTGGCGGGGAGGCGCGCGATTGGTCTGTCATCGCCATCCTCCCCCCAACCCGCCCTCCCTTTAAAATTAATGGAAAATGTAAACCCAAACGTAGAGTCGGATTCGTAACCTCGAAGTTACAAGTCGATTCGCTCAACTATCAAGGGAGAGTAAACGCGGCGACTGTGGCGGCACTCGCCACCGATGCGAAGTCAGCATCACGAAGTTGGCGTTAAATTCGAACGTTTGAATCAGTTATTTTCTTTCCGGCCCTTTTCAGCCATGAACCGTGGAAGCGCCGAAATTCAGGTTTCATTTTTAACGCGGCAGCTTATACCCCCCGAGCGTTACCGACCACTGCCGGTGGTGGTCGGTAACTTATCCTCCGCCGAGGTCGACGCGCGTTACCGATGCACACGTAAAAACTTTTTCGCGCGGTAAACCTTCGTCTCCGCGTCCTCCGTCCGACGAGCCCACTCTCGCCCGCACCCGTCGACCCGTTCTCGAGCTATACGGCGACAAAGAAACTTTGATTTTTCACTAATTTGACGTCATCGAGAAAGTTACGGCCAACTGGGAATTAAAGGTATATCGCCTTTCGGAATTTTCCGGGAGCCCGTCGGTCCTTCGGCCCCGCTCGGCTCGGCTCGGCTCGAGGTCGAAGTCGTCGGTAGTGACGATGGTGGCGGGGAGGCGCGCGATTGGTCTGTCATCGCCATCCTCCCCCCAACCCCCCCACCCCTTTAAAATTAATGGAAAATGTAAACCCAAACGTAGAGTCGGATTCGTAACCTCGAAGTTACAAGTCAATTCGCTCAACTATCAAGGGAGAGTAAACGCGGCGACTGTGGCGGCACTCGCCACCGATGCGAAGTCAGCATCACGAAGTTGGCGTTAAATTCGAACGTTTGAATCAGTTATTTTCTTTCCGGCCCTTTTCAGCCCTGAACCGTGGAAGCGCCGAAATTCGGGTTTCATTTTTAACGCGGCAGCTTATACCCCCCGAGCGTTACCGACCACTGCCGGTGGTGGTCGGTAAGTTATCCTCCGCCGAGGTCGACGCGCGTTATCGATGCACACGTAAAAAATTTTTCGCGAATTTTCGCGAATTTTTCGCGCGGTAAACCTTCGTCTCCGCGTCCTCCGTCCGACGAGCCCACTCTCGCCCGCACCCGTCGACCCGTTCTCGAGCTATACGGCGACAAAGAAACTTTGATTTTTCACTAATTTGACGTCATCGAGAAAGTTACGGCCAACTGGGAATTAAAGGTATATCGCCTTTCGGAATTTTCCGGGAGCCCGTCGGTCCTTCGGCCCCGCTCGGCTCGGCTCGAGGTCGAAGTCGTCGGTAGCGACGATGGTGGCGGGGAGGCGCGCGATTGGTCTGTCATCGCCATCCTCCCCCCCAACCCCCCCTCCCTTTAAAATTAATGGAAAATGTAAACCCAAACGTAGAGTCGGATTCGTAACCTCGAAGTTACAAGTCGATTCGCTCAACTATCAAGGGAGAGTAAACGCGGCGACTGTGGCGGCACTCGCCACCGATGCGAAGTCAGCATCACGAAGTTGGCGTTAAATTCGAACGTTTGAATCAGTTATTTTCTTTCGGGCCCTTTTCAGCCCTGAACTGTGGAAGCGCCGAAATTCGGGTTTCATTTTTAACGCGGCAGTTTATACCCCCCGCGCATACCGACCACTGCCGGTGGTGGTCGATAACTTATCCTCCGCCGAGGTCGACGCGCGTTACCGATGCACACGTAAAAACTTTTTCGCGCGGTAAACCTTCGTCTCCGCGTCCTCCGTCCGACGAGCCCACTCTCGCCCGCACCCGTCGACCCGTTCTCGAGCTATACGGCGACAAAGAAACTTTGATTTTTCACTAATTTGACGTCATCGAGAAAGTTACGGCCAACTGGGAATTAAAGGTATATCGCCTTTCGGAATTTTCCGGGAGCCCGTCGGTCCTTCGGCCCCGCTCGGCTCGGCTCGGCTCGAGGTCGAAGTCGTCGGTAGCGACGATGGTGGCGGGGAGGCGCGCGATTGGTCTGTCATCGCCATCCTCCCCCCAACCCGCCCTCCCTTTAAAATTAATGGAAAATGTAAACCCAAACGTAGAGTCGGATTCGTAACCTCGAAGTTACAAGTCGATTCGCTCAACTATCAAGGGAGAGTAAACGCGGCGACTGTGGCGGCACTCGCCACCGATGCGAAGTCAGCATCACGAAGTTGGCGTTAAATTCGAACGTTTGAATCAGTTATTTTCTTTCCGGCCCTTTTCAGCCATGAACCGTGGAAGCGCCGAAATTCAGGTTTCATTTTTAACGCGGCAGCTTATACCCCCCGAGCGTTACCGACCACTGCCGGTGGTGGTCGGTAACTTATCCTCCGCCGAGGTCGACGCGCGTTACCGATGCACACGTAAAAACTTTTTCGCGCGGTAAACCTTCGTCTCCGCGTCCTCCGTCCGACGAGCCCACTCTCGCCCGCACCCGTCGACCCGTTCTCGAGCTATACGGCGACAAAGAAACTTTGATTTTTCACTAATTTGACGTCATCGAGAAAGTTACGGCCAACTGGGAATTAAAGGTATATCGCCTTTCGGAATTTTCCGGGAGCCCGTCGGTCCTTCGGCCCCGCTCGGCTCGGCTCGGCTCGAGGTCGAAGTCGTCGGTAGCGACGATGGTGGCGGGGAGGCGCGCGATTGGTCTGTCATCGCCATCCTCCCCCCAACCCCCCCTCCCCTTTAAAATTAATGGAAAATGTAAACCCAAACGTAGAGTCGGATTCGTAACCTCGAAGTTACAAGTCAATTCGCTCAACTATCAAGGGAGAGTAAACGCGGCGACTGTGGCGGCAGTCGCCACCGATGCGAAGTCAGCATCACGAAGTTGGCGTTAAATTCGAACGTTTGAATCAGTTATTTTCTTTCCGGCCCTTTTCAGCCATGAACCGTGGAAGCGCCGAAATTCGGGTTTCATTTTTAACGCGGCAACTTATACCCCCCGAGCGTTACCGACCACTGCCGGTGGTGGTCGGTAACTTATCCTCCGCCGAGGTCGACGCGCGTTACCGATGCACACGTAAAAAATTTTTCGCGAATTTTTCGCGCGGTAAACCTTCGTCTCCGCGTCCTCCGTCCGACGAGCCAGCTCTCGCCCGCACCCGTCGACCCGTTCTCGAGCTATACGGCGACAAAGAAACTTTGATTTTTCACTAATTTGACGTCATCGAGAAAGTTACGGCCAACTGGGAATTAAAGGCATATCGCCTTTCCGAATTTTCAGGGAGCCCGTCGGACCTTCGGCCCCGCTCGGCTCTGCTCGGCTCGGCTCGAGGTCGAGGTCGTCGGTAGCGACGATGGTGGCGGGGAGGTGCGCAATTGGTCTGTCATCGCCATCCCCCCAACCCCCCCTCCCCCTTTAAAATTAATGGAAAATGTAAACCCAAACGTAGAGTCGGATTCGTAACCTCGAAGTTACAAGTCAATTCGCTCAACTATCAAGGGAGAGTAAACGCGGCGACTGTGGCGGCACTCGCCACCGATGCGAAGTCAGCATCACGAAGTTGGCGTTAAATTCGAACGTTTGAATCAGTTATTTTCTTTCGGGCCCTTTTCAGCCCTGAACCGTGGAAGCGCCGAAATTCGGGTTTCATTTTTAACGCGGCAGCTTATACCCCCCGAGCGTTACCGACCACTGCCGGTGGTGGTCGGTAACTTATCCTCCGCCGAGGTCGACGCGCGTTACCGATGCACACGTAAAAAATTTTTCGCGAATTTTTCGCGCGGTAAACCTTCGTCTCCGCGTCCTCCGTCGGACGAGCCCACTCACGCCCGCACCCGTCGACCCGTTCTCGAGCTATACGGCGACGAAGAAACTTTGATTTTTCACTAATTTGACGTCATCGAGAAAGTTACGGCCAACTGGGAATTAAAGGTATATCGCCTTTCGGAATTTTCCGGGAGCCCGTCGGTCCTTCGGCCCCGCTCGGCTCGGCTCGGGTCGAGGTCGAAGTCGTCGGTAGCGACGATGGTGGCGGGGAGGCGCGCGATTGGTCTGTCATCGCCATCCTCCCCCCAACCCCCCCTCCCTTTAAAATTAATGGAAAATGTAAACCCAAACGTAGAGTCGGATTCGTAACCTCGAAGTTACAAGTCGATTCGCTCAACTATCAAGGGAGAGTAAACGCGGCGACTGTGGCGGCACTCGCCACCGATGCGAAGTCAGCATCACGAAGTTGGCGTTAAATTCGAACGTTTGAATCAGTTATTTTCTTTCCGGCCCTTTTCAGCCCTGAACCGTGGAAGCGCCGAAATTCGGGTTTCATTTTTAACGCGGCAGCTTATACCCCCCGAGCGTTACCGACCACTGCCGGTGGTGGTCGGTAAGTTATCCTCCGCCGAGGTCGACGCGCGTTATCGATGCACACGTAAAAAATTTTTCGCGAATTTTCGCGAATTTTTCGCGCGGTAAACCTTCGTCTCCGCGTCCTCAGTCCGACGAGCCCACTCTCGCCCGCACCCGTCGACCCGTTCTCGAGCTATACGGCGACAAAGAAACTTTGATTTTTCACTAATTTGACGTCATCGAGAAAGTTACGGCCAACTGGGAATTAAAGGTATATCGCCTTTCGGAATTTTCCGGGAGCCCGTCGGTCCTTCGGCCCCGCTCGGCTCGGCTCGGCTCGAGGTCGAAGTCGTCGGTAGCGACGATGGTGGCGGGGAGGCGCGCGATTGGTCTGTCATCGCCATCCTCCCCCCAACCCCCCCTCCCTTTAAAATTAATGGAAAATGTAAACCCAAACGTAGAGTCGGATTCGTAACCTCGAAGTTACAAGTCGATTCGCTCAACTATCAAGGGAGAGTAAACGCGGCGACTGTGGCGGCACTCGCCACCGATGCGAAGTCAGCATCACGAAGTTGGCGTTAAATTCGAACGTTTGAATCAGTTATTTTCTTTCGGGCCCTTTTCAGCCCTGAACTGTGGAAGCGCCGAAATTCGGGTTTCATTTTTAACGCGGCAGTTTATACCCCCCGCGCATACCGACCACTGCCGGTGGTGGTCGATAACTTATCCTCCGCCGAGGTCGACGCGCGTTACCGATGCACACGTAAAAACTTTTTCGCGCGGTAAACCTTCGTCTCCGCGTCCTCCGTCCGACGAGCCCACTCTCGCCCGCACCCGTCGACCCGTTCTCGAGCTATACGGCGACAAAGAAACTTTGATTTTTCACTAATTTGACGTCATCGAGAAAGTTACGGCCAACTGGGAATTAAAGGTATATCGCCTTTCGGAATTTTCCGGGAGCCCGTCGGTCCTTCGGCCCCGCTCGGCTCGGCTCGGCTCGAGGTCGAAGTCGTCGGTAGCGACGATGGTGGCGGGGAGGCGCGCGATTGGTCTGTCATCGCCATCCTCCCCCCAACCCCCCCTCCCTTTAAAATTAATGGAAAATGTAAACCCAAACGTAGAGTCGGATTCGTAATCTCGAAGTTACAAGTCGATTCGCTCAACTATCAAGGGAGAGTAAACGCGGCGACTGTGGCGGCACTCGCCACCGATGCGAAGTCAGCATCACGAAGTTGGCGTTAAATTCGAACGTTTGAATCAGTTATTTTCTTTCGGGCCCTTTTCAGCCCTGAACTGTGGAAGCGCCGAAATTCGGGTTTCATTTTTAACGCGGCAGTTTATACCCCCCGCGCATACCGACCACTGCCGGTGGTGGTCGATAACTTATCCTCCGCCGAGGTCGACGCGCGTTACCGATGCACACGTAAAAACTTTTTCGCGCGGTAAACCTTCGTCTCCGCGTCCTCCGTCCGACGAGCCCACTCTCGCCCGCACCCGTCGACCCGTTCTCGAGCTATACGGCGACAAAGAAACTTTGATTTTTCACTAATTTGACGTCATCGAGAAAGTTACGGCCAACTGGGAATTAAAGGTATATCGCCTTTCGGAATTTTCCGGGAGCCCGTCGGTCCTTCGGCCCCGCTCGGCTCGGCTCGAGGTCGAAGTCGTCGGTAGCGACGATGGTGGCGGGGAGGCGCGCGATTGGTCTGTCATCGCCATCCTCCCCCCCAACCCCCCCTCCCTTTAAAATTAATGGAAAATGTAAACCCAAACGTAGAGTCGGATTCGTAACCTCGAAGTTACAAGTCGATTCGCTCAACTATCAAGGGAGAGTAAACGCGGCGACTGTGGCGGCACTCGCCACCGATGCGAAGTCAGCATCACGAAGTTGGCGTTAAATTCGAACGTTTGAATCAGTTATTTTCTTTCCGGCCCTTTTCAGCCCTGAACCGTGGAAGCGCCGAAATTCGGGTTTCATTTTTAACGCGGCAGCTTATACCCCCCGAGCGTTACCGACCACTGCCGGTGGTGGTCGGTAAGTTATCCTCCGCCGAGGTCGACGCGCGTTATCGATGCACACGTAAAAAATTTTTCGCGAATTTTTCGCGCGGTAAACCTTCGTCTCCGCGTCCTCCGTCCGACGAGCCCACTCTCGCCCGCACCCGTCGACCCGTTCTCGAGCTATACGGCGACAAAGAAACTTTGATTTTTCACTAATTTGACGTCATCGAGAAAGTTACGGCCAACTGGGAATTAAAGGTATATCGCCTTTCGGAATTTTCCGGGAGCCCGTCGGTCCTTCGGCCCCGCTCGGCTCGGCTCGGCTCGAGGTCGAAGTCGTCGGTAGCGACGATGGTGGCGGGGAGGCGCGCGATTGGTCTGTCATCGCCATCCTCCCCCCAACCCCCCCTCCCTTTAAAATTAATGGAAAATGTAAACCCAAACGTAGAGTCGGATTCGTAACCTCGAAGTTACAAGTCGATTCGCTCAACTATCAAGGGAGAGTAAACGCGGCGACTGTGGCGGCACTCGCCACCGATGCGAAGTCAGCATCACGAAGTTGGCGTTAAATTCGAACGTTTGAATCAGTTATTATCTTTCCGGCCCTTTTCAGCCATGAACCGTGGAAGCGCCGAAATTCAGGTTTCATTTTTAACGCGGCAGCTTATACCCCCCGAGCGTTACCGACCACTGCCGGTGGTGGTCGGTAACTTATCCTCCGCCGAGGTCGACGCGCGTTACCGATGCACACGTAAAAAATTTTTCGCGAATTTTCGCGAATTTTTCGCGCGGTAAACCTTCGTCTCCGCGTCCTCAGTCCGACGAGCCCACTCTCGCCCGCAACCGTCGACCCGTTCTCGAGCTATACGCCGACAAAGAAACTTTGATTTTTCACTAATTTGACGTCATCGAGAAAGTTACGGCCAACTGGGAATTAAAGGTATATCGCCTTTCGGAATTTTCCGGGAGCCCGTCGGTCCTTCGGCCCCGCTCGGCTCGGCTCGCCTCGAGGTCGAGGTCGTCGGTAGCGACGATGGTGGCGGGGAGGCGCGCGATTGGTCTGTCATCGCCATCCTCCCCCCAACCCCCCCTCCCCTTTAAAATTAATGGAAAATGTAAACCCAAACGTAGAGTCGGATTCGTAACCTCGAAGTTACAAGTCAATTCGCTCAACTATCAAGGGAGAGTAAACGCGGCGACTGTGGCGGTAGTCGCCACCGATGCGAAGTCAGCATCACGAAGTTGGCGTTAAATTCGAACGTTTGAATCAGTTATTTTCTTTCCGGCCCTTTTCAGCCATGAACCGTGGAAGCGCCGAAATTCGGGTTTCATTTTTAACGCGGCAACTTATACCCCCCGAGCGTTACCGACCACTGCCGGTGGTGGTCGGTAACTTATCCTCCGCCGAGGTCGACGCGCGTTACCGATGCACACGTAAAAAATTTTTCGCGAATTTTTCGCGCGGTAAACCTTCGTCTCCGCGTCCTCCGTCCGACGAGCCAGCTCTCGCCCGCACCCGTCGACCCGTTCTCGAGCTATACGGCGACAAAGAAACTTTGATTTTTCACTAATTTGACGTCATCGAGAAAGTTACGGCCAACTGGGAATTAAAGGCATATCGCCTTTCCGAATTTTCAGGGAGCCCGTCGGACCTTCGGCCCCGCTCGGCTCTGCTCGGCTCGGCTCGAGGTCGAGGTCGTCGGTAGCGACGATGGTGGCGGGGAGGTGCGCAATTGGTCTGTCATCGCCATCCCCCCAACCCCCCCTTCCCCTTTAAAATTAATGGAAAATGTAAACCCAAACGTAGAGTCGGATTCGTAACCTCGAAGTTACAAGTCAATTCGCTCAACTATCAAGGGAGAGTAAACGCGGCGACTGTGGCGGCACTCGCCACCGATGCGAAGTCAGCATCACGAAGTTGGCGTTAAATTCGAACGTTTGAATCAGTTATTTTCTTTCGGGCCCTTTTCAGCCCTGAACCGTGGAAGCGCCGAAATTCGGGTTTCATTTTTAACGCGGCAGCTTATACCCCCCGAGCGTTACCGACCACTGCCGGTGGTGGTCGGTAACTTATCCTCCGCCGAGGTCGTCGCGCGTTACCGATGCACACGTAAAAAATTTTTCGCGAATTTTTCGCGCGGTAAACCTTCGTCTCCGCGTCCTCCGTCGGACGAGCCCACTCACGCCCGCACCCGTCGACCCGTTCTCGAGCTATACGGCGACAAAGAAACTTTGATTTTTCACTAATTTGACGTCATCGAGAAAGTCACGGCCAACTGGGAATTAAAGGTATATCGCCTTTCGGAATTTTCCGGGAGCCCGTCGGTCCTTCGGCCCCGCTCGGCTCGGCTCGGCTCGAGGTCGAAGTCGTCGGTAGCGACGATGGTGGCGGGGAGGCGCGCGATTGGTCTGTCATCGCCATCCTCCCCCCAACCCCCCCTCCCTTTAAAATTAATGGCAAATGTAAACCCAAACGTAGAGTCGGATTCGTAACCTCGAAGTTACAAGTCGATTCGCTCAACTATCAAGGGAGAGTAAACGCGGCGACTGTGGCGGCACTCGCCACCGATGCGAAGTCAGCATCACGAAGTTGGCGTTAAATTCGAACGTTTGAATCAGTTATTTTCTTTCCGGCCCTTTTCAGCCCTGAACCGTGGAAGCGCCGAAATTCGGGTTTCATTTTTAACGCGGCAGCTTATACCCCCCGAGCGTTACCGACCACTGCCGGTGGTGGTCGGTAAGTTATCCTCCGCCGAGGTCGACGCGCGTTATCGATGCACACGTAAAAAATTTTTCGCGAATTTTCGCGAATTTTTCGCGCGGTAAACCTTCGTCTCCGCGTCCTCAGTCCGACGAGCCCACTCTCGCCCGCACCCGTCGACCCGTTCTCGAGCTATACGGCGACGAAGAAACTTTGATTTGTCACTAATTTGACGTCATCGAGAAAGTTACGGCCAACTGGGAATTAAAGGTATATCGCCTTTCGGAATTTTCCGGGAGCCCGTCGGTCCTTCGGCCCCGCTCGGCTCGGCTCGGCTCGAGGTCGAAGTCGTCGGTAGCGACGATGGTGGCGGGGAGGCGCGCGATTGGTCTGTCATCGCCATCCTCCCCCCAACCCCCCCTCCCTTTAAAATTAATGGAAAATGTAAACCCAAACGTAGAGTCGGATTCGTAACCTCGAAGTTACAAGTCGATTCGCTCAACTATCAAGGGAGAGTAAACGCGGCGACTGTGGCGGCACTCGCCACCGATGCGAAGTCAGCATCACGAAGTTGGCGTTAAATTCGAACGTTTGAATCAGTTATTTTCTTTCGGGCCCTTTTCAGCCCTGAACTGTGGAAGCGCCGAAATTCGGGTTTCATTTTTAACGCGGCAGTTTATACCCCCCGCGCATACCGACCACTGCCGGTGGTGGTCGATAACTTATCCTCCGCCGAGGTCGACGCGCGTTACCGATGCACACGTAAAAACTTTTTCGCGCGGTAAACCTTCGTCTCCGCGTCCTCCGTCCGACGAGCCCACTCTCGCCCGCACCCGTCGACCCGTTCTCGAGCTATACGGCGACAAAGAAACTTTGATTTTTCACTAATTTGACGTCATCGAGAAAGTTACGGCCAACTGGGAATTAAAGGTATATCGCCTTTCGGAATTTTCCGGGAGCCCGTCGGTCCTTCGGCCCCGCTCGGCTCGGCTCGGCTCGAGGTCGAAGTCGTCGGTAGCGACGATGGTGGCGGGGAGGCGCGCGATTGGTCTGTCATCGCCATCCTCCCCCCAACCCGCCCTCCCTTTAAAATTAATGGAAAATGTAAACCCAAACGTAGAGTCGGATTCGTAACCTCGAAGTTACAAGTCGATTCGCTCAACTATCAAGGGAGAGTAAACGCGGCGACTGTGGCGGCACTCGCCACCGATGCGAAGTCAGCATCACGAAGTTGGCGTTAAATTCGAACGTTTGAATCAGTTATTTTCTTTCCGGCCCTTTTCAGCCATGAACCGTGGAAGCGCCGAAATTCAGGTTTCATTTTTAACGCGGCAGCTTATACCCCCCGAGCGTTACCGACCACTGCCGGTGGTGGTCGGTAACTTATCCTCCGCCGAGGTCGACGCGCGTTACCGATGCACACGTAAAAAATTTTTCGCGAATTTTCGCGAATTTTTCGCGCGGTAAACCTTCGTCTCCGCGTCCTCAGTCCGACGAGCCCACTCTCGCCCGCAACCGTCGACCCGTTCTCGAGCTATACGGCGACAAAGAAACTTTGATTTTTCACTAATTTGACGTCATCGAGAAAGTTACGGCCAACTGGGAATTAAAGGTATATCGCCTTTCGGAATTTTCCGGGAGCCCGTCGGTCCTTCGGCCCCGCTCGGCTCGGCTCGCCTCGAGGTCGAGGTCGTCGGTAGCGACGATGGTGGCGGGGAGGCGCGCGATTGGTCTGTCATCGCCATCCTCCCCCCAACCCCCCCTCCCCTTTAAAATTAATGGAAAATGTAAACCCAAACGTAGAGTCGGATTCGTAACCTCGAAGTTACAAGTCAATTCGCTCAACTATCAAGGGAGAGTAAACGCGGCGACTGTGGCGGTAGTCGCCACCGATGCGAAGTCAGCATCACGAAGTTGGCGTTAAATTCGAACGTTTGAATCAGTTATTTTCTTTCCGGCCCTTTTCAGCCATGAACCGTGGAAGCGCCGAAATTCGGGTTTCATTTTTAACGCGGCAACTTATACCCCCCGAGCGTTACCGACCACTGCCGGTGGTGGTCGGTAACTTATCCTCCGCCGAGGTCGACGCGCGTTACCGATGCACACGTAAAAAATTTTTCGCGAATTTTTCGCGCGGTAAACCTTCGTCTCCGCGTCCTCCGTCCGACGAGCCAGCTCTCGCCCGCACCCGTCGACCCGTTCTCGAGCTATACGGCGACAAAGAAACTTTGATTTTTCACTAATTTGACGTCATCGAGAAAGTTACGGCCAACTGGGAATTAAAGGCATATCGCCTTTCCGAATTTTCAGGGAGCCCGTCGGACCTTCGGCCCCGCTCGGCTCTGCTCGGCTCGGCTCGAGGTCGAGGTCGTCGGTAGCGACGATGGTGGCGGGGAGGTGCGCAATTGGTCTGTCATCGCCATCCTCCCCCCAACCCCCCCTCCCCTTTAAAATTAATGGAAAATGTAAACCCAAACGTAGAGTCGGATTCGTAACCTCGAAGTTACAAGTCAATTCGCTCAACTATCAAGGGAGAGTAAACGCGGCGACTGTGGCGGCACTCGCCACCGATGCGAAGTCAGCATCACGAAGTTGGCGTTAAATTCGAACGTTTGAATCAGTTATTTTCTTTCGGGCCCTTTTCAGCCCTGAACCGTGGAAGCGCCGAAATTCGGGTTTCATTTTTAACGCGGCAGCTTATACCCCCCGAGCGTTACCGACCACTGCCGGTGGTGGTCGGTAACTTATCCTCCGCCGAGGTCGTCGCGCGTTACCGATGCACACGTAAAAAATTTTTCGCGAATTTTTCGCGCGGTAAACCTTCGTCTCCGCGTCCTCCGTCGGACGAGCCCACTCACGCCCGCACCCGTCGACCCGTTCTCGAGCTATACGGCGACGAAGAAACTTTGATTTGTCACTAATTTGACGTCATCGAGAAAGTTACGGCCAACTGGGAATTAAAGGTATATCGCCTTTCGGAATTTTCCGGGAGCCCGTCGGTCCTTCGGCCCCGCTCGGCTCGGCTCGGCTCGAGGTCGAAGTCGTCGGTAGCGACGATGGTGGCGGGGAGGCGCGCGATTGGTCTGTCATCGCCATCCTCCCCCCAACCCCCCCTCCCTTTAAAATTAATGGAAAATGTAAACCCAAACGTAGAGTCGGATTCGTAACCTCGAAGTTACAAGTCGATTCGCTCAACTATCAAGGGAGAGTAAACGCGGCGACTGTGGCGGCACTCGCCACCGATGCGAAGTCAGCATCACGAAGTTGGCGTTAAATTCGAACGTTTGAATCAGTTATTTTCTTTCCGGCCCTTTTCAGCCCTGAACCGTGGAAGCGCCGAAATTCGGGTTTCATTTTTAACGCGGCAGCTTATACCCCCCGAGCGTTACCGACCACTGCCGGTGGTGGTCGGTAAGTTATCCTCCGCCGAGGTCGACGCGCGTTATCGATGCACACGTAAAAAATTTTTCGCGAATTTTCGCGAATTTTTCGCGCGGTAAACCTTCGTCTCCGCGTCCTCAGTCCGACGAGCCCACTCTCGCCCGCACCCGTCGACCCGTTCTCGAGCTATACGGCGACAAAGAAACTTTGATTTTTCACTAATTTGACGTCATCGAGAAAGTTACGGCCAACTGGGAATTAAAGGTATATCGCCTTTCGGAATTTTCCGGGAGCCCGTCGGTCCTTCGGCCCCGCTCGGCTCGGCTCGGCTCGAGGTCGAAGTCGTCGGTAGCGACGATGGTGGCGGGGAGGCGCGCGATTGGTCTGTCATCGCCATCCTCCCCCCAACCCCCCCTCCCTTTAAAATTAATGGAAAATGTAAACCCAAACGTAGAGTCGGATTCGTAACCTCGAAGTTACAAGTCGATTCGCTCAACTATCAAGGGAGAGTAAACGCGGCGACTGTGGCGGCACTCGCCACCGATGCGAAGTCAGCATCACGAAGTTGGCGTTAAATTCGAACGTTTGAATCAGTTATTTTCTTTCGGGCCCTTTTCAGCCCTGAACTGTGGAAGCGCCGAAATTCGGGTTTCATTTTTAACGCGGCAGTTTATACCCCCCGCGCATACCGACCACTGCCGGTGGTGGTCGATAACTTATCCTCCGCCGAGGTCGACGCGCGTTACCGATGCACACGCAAAAACTTTTTCGCGCGGTAAACCTTCGTCTCCGCGTCCTCCGTCCGACGAGCCCACTCTCGCCCGCACCCGTCGACCCGTTCTCGAGCTATACGGCGACAAAGAAACTTTGATTTTTCACTAATTTGACGTCATCGAGAAAGTTACGGCCAACTGGGAATTAAAGGTATATCGCCTTTCGGAATTTTCCGGGAGCCCGTCGGTCCTTCGGCCCCGCTCGGCTCGGCTCGGCTCGAGGTCGAAGTCGTCGGTAGCGACGATGGTGGCGGGGAGGCGCGCGATTGGTCTGTCATCGCCATCCTCCCCCCAACCCCCCCTCCCTTTAAAATTAATGGAAAATGTAAACCCAAACGTAGAGTCGGATTCGTAACCTCGAAGTTACAAGTCGATTCGCTCAACTATCAAGGGAGAGTAAACGCGGCGACTGTGGCGGCACTCGCCACCGATGCGAAGTCAGCATCACGAAGTTGGCGTTAAATTCGAACGTTTGAATCAGTTATTTTCTTTCGGGCCCTTTTCAGCCCTGAACTGTGGAAGCGCCGAAATTCGGGTTTCATTTTTAACGCGGCAGTTTATACCCCCCGCGCATACCGACCACTGCCGGTGGTGGTCGATAACTTATCCTCCGCCGAGGTCGACGCGCGTTACCGATGCACACGTAAAAACTTTTTCGCGCGGTAAACCTTCGTCTCCGCGTCCTCCGTCCGACGAGCCCACTCTCGCCCGCACCCGTCGACCCGTTCTCGAGCTATACGGCGACAAAGAAACTTTGATTTTTCACTAATTTGACGTCATCGAGAAAGTCACGGCCAACTGGGAATTAAAGGTATATCGCCTTTCGGAATTTTCCGGGAGCCCGTCGGTCCTTCGGCCCCGCTCGGCTCGGCTCGGCTCGAGGTCGAAGTCGTCGGTAGCGACGATGGTGGCGGGGAGGCGCGCGATTGGTCTGTCATCGCCATCCTCCCCCCAACCCCCCCTCCCTTTAAAATTAATGGAAAATGTAAACCCAAACGTAGAGTCGGATTCGTAACCTCGAAGTTACAAGTCGATTCGCTCAACTATCAAGGGAGAGTAAACGCGGCGACTGTGGCGGCACTCGCCACCGATGCGAAGTCAGCATCACGAAGATGGCGTTAAATTCGAACGTTTGAATCAGTTATTTTCTTTCCGGCCCTTTTCAGCCCTGAACCGTGGAAGCGCCGAAATTCGGGTTTCATTTTTAACGCGGCAGCTTATACCCCCCGAGCGTTACCGACCACTGCCGGTGGTGGTCGGTAAGTTATCCTCCGCCGAGGTCGACGCGCGTTATCGATGCACACGTAAAAAATTTTTCGCGAATTTTCGCGAATTTTTCGCGCGGTAAACCTTCGTCTCCGCGTCCTCCGTCCGACGAGCCCACTCTCGCCCGCACCCGTCGACCCGTTCTCGAGCTATACGGCGACAAAGAAACTTTGATTTTTCACTAATTTGACGTCATCGAGAAAGTTACGGCCAACTGGGAATTAAAGGTATATCGCCTTTCGGAATTTTCCGGGAGCCCGTCGGTCCTTCGGCCCCGCTCGGCTCGGCTCGGCTCGAGGTCGAAGTCGTCGGTAGCGACGATGGTGGCGGGGAGGCGCGCGATTGGTCTGTCATCGCCATCCTCCCCCCAACCCCCCCTCCCTTTAAAATTAATGGAAAATGTAAACCCAAACGTAGAGTCGGATTCGTAACCTCGAAGTTACAAGTCGATTCGCTCAACTATCAAGGGAGAGTAAACGCGGCGACTGTGGCGGCACTCGCCACCGATGCGAAGTCAGCATCACGAAGTTGGCGTTAAATTCGAACGTTTGAATCAGTTATTTTCTTTCGGGCCCTTTTCAGCCCTGAACTGTGGAAGCGCCGAAATTCGGGTTTCATTTTTAACGCGGCAGTTTATACCCCCCGCGCATACCGACCACTGCCGGTGGTGGTCGATAACTTATCCTCCGCCGAGGTCGACGCGCGTTACCGATGCACACGTAAAAACTTTCTCGCGCGGTAAACCTTCGTCTCCGCGTCCTCCGTCCGACGAGCCCACTCTCGCCCGCACCCGTCGACCCGTTCTCGAGCTATACGGCGACAAAGAAACTTTGATTTTTCACTAATTTGACGTCATCGAGAAAGTTACGGCCAACTGGGAATTAAAGGTATATCGCCTTTCGGAATTTTCCGGGAGCCCGTCGGTCCTTCGGCCCCGCTCGGCTCGGCTCGGCTCGAGGTCGAAGTCGTCGGTAGCGACGATGGTGGCGGGGAGGCGCGCGATTGGTCTGTCATCGCCATCCTCCCCCCAACCCCCCCTCCCTTTAAAATTAATGGAAAATGTAAACCCAAACGTAGAGTCGGATTCGTAACCTCGAAGTTACAAGTCGATTCGCTCAACTATCAAGGGAGAGTAAACGCGGCGACTGTGGCGGCACTCGCCACCGATGCGAAGTCAGCATCACGAAGTTGGCGTTAAATTCGAACGTTTGAATCAGTTATTTTCTTTCGGGCCCTTTTCAGCCCTGAACTGTGGAAGCGCCGAAATTCGGGTTTCATTTTTAACGCGGCAGTTTATACCCCCCGCGCATACCGACCACTGCCGGTGGTGGTCGATAACTTATCCTCCGCCGAGGTCGACGCGCGTTACCGATGCACACGTAAAAACTTTTTCGCGCGGTAAACCTTCGTCTCCGCGTCCTCCGTCCGACGAGCCCACTCTCGCCCGCACCCGTCGACCCGTTCTCGAGCTATACGGCGACAAAGAAACTTTGATTTTTCACTAATTTGACGTCATCGAGAAAGTTACGGCCAACTGGGAATTAAAGGTATATCGCCTTTCGGAATTTTCCGGGAGCCCGTCGGTCCTTCGGCCCCGCTCGGCTCGGCTCGGCTCGAGGTCGAAGTCGTCGGTAGCGACGATGGTGGCGGGGAGGCGCGCGATTGGTCTGTCATCGCCATCCTCCCCCCAACCCGCCCTCCCTTTAAAATTAATGGAAAATGTAAACCCAAACGTAGAGTCGGATTCGTAACCTCGAAGTTACAAGTCGATTCGCTCAACTATCAAGGGAGAGTAAACGCGGCGACTGTGGCGGCACTCGCCACCGATGCGAAGTCAGCATCACGAAGTTGGCGTTAAATTCGAACGTTTGAATCAGTTATTTTCTTTCCGGCCCTTTTCAGCCATGAACCGTGGAAGCGCCGAAATTCAGGTTTCATTTTTAACGCGGCAGCTTATACCCCCCGAGCGTTACCGACCACTGCCGGTGGTGGTCGGTAACTTATCCTCCGCCGAGGTCGACGCGCGTTACCGATGCACACGTAAAAAATTTTTCGCGAATTTTCGCGAATTTTTCGCGCGGTAAACCTTCGTCTCCGCGTCCTCAGTCCGACGAGCCCACTCTCGCCCGCAACCGTCGACCCGTTCTCGAGCTATACGGCGACAAAGAAACTTTGATTTTTCACTAATTTGACGTCATCGAGAAAGTTACGGCCAACTGGGAATTAAAGGTATATCGCCTTTCGGAATTTTCCGGGAGCCCGTCGGTCCTTCGGCCCCGCTCGGCTCGGCTCGCCTCGAGGTCGAGGTCGTCGGTAGCGACGATGGTGGCGGGGAGGCGCGCGATTGGTCTGTCATCGCCATCCTCCCCCCAACCCCCCCTCCCCTTTAAAATTAATGGAAAATGTAAACCCAAACGTAGAGTCGGATTCGTAACCTCGAAGTTACAAGTCAATTCGCTCAACTATCAAGGGAGAGTAAACGCGGCGACTGTGGCGGTAGTCGCCACCGATGCGAAGTCAGCATCACGAAGTTGGCGTTAAATTCGAACGTTTGAATCAGTTATTTTCTTTCCGGCCCTTTTCAGCCATGAACCGTGGAAGCGCCGAAATTCGGGTTTCATTTTTAACGCGGCAACTTATACCCCCCGAGCGTTACCGACCACTGCCGGTGGTGGTCGGTAACTTATCCTCCGCCGAGGTCGACGCGCGTTACCGATGCACACGTAAAAAATTTTTCGCGATTTTTTCGCGCGGTAAACCTTCGTCTCCGCGTCCTCCGTCCGACGAGCCAGCTCTCGCCCGCACCCGTCGACCCGTTCTCGAGCTATACGGCGACAAAGAAACTTTGATTTTTCACTAATTTGACGTCATCGAGAATGTTACGGCCAACTGGGTTTAAAGGTATATCGCCTTTCCGAATTTTCTGGGAGCCCGTCAGGCCTTCGGCCCCGCTCGGCTCGGCTCGGCTCGGCTCGAGGTCGAGGTCGTCGGTAGCGACGATGGTGGCGGGGAGGTGCGCAATTGGTCTGTCATCGCCATCCCCCCAACCCCCCCTCCCCCTTTAAAATTAATGGAAAATGTAAACCCAAACGTAGAGTCGGATTCGTAACCTCGAAGTTACAAGTCAATTCGCTCAACTATCAAGGGAGAGTAAACGCGGCGACTGTGGCGGCACTCGCCACCGATGCGAAGTCAGCATCACGAAGTTGGCGTTAAATTCGAACGTTTGAATCAGTTATTTTCTTTCGGGCCCTTTTCAGCCCTGAACCGTGGAAGCGCCGAAATTCGGGTTTCATTTTTAACGCGGCAGCTTATACCCCCCGAGCGTTACCGACCACTGCCGGTGGTGGTCGGTAACTTATCCTCCGCCGAGGTCGTCGCGCGTTACCGATGCACACGTAAAAAATTTTTCGCGAATTTTTCGCGCGGTAAACCTTCGTCTCCGCGTCCTCCGTCGGACGAGCCCACTCACGCCCGCACCCGTCGACCCGTTCTCGAGCTATACGGCGACGAAGAAACTTTGATTTTTCACTAATTTGACGTCATCGAGAAAGTTACGGCCAACTGGGAATTAAAGGTATATCGCCTTTCGGAATTTTCCGGGAGCCCGTCGGTCCTTCGGCCCCGCTCGGCTCGGCTCGGCTCGAGGTCGAAGTCGTCGGTAGCGACGATGGTGGCGGGGAGGCGCGCGATTGGTCTGTCATCGCCATCCTCCCCCCAACCCCCCTCCCTTTAAAATTAATGGAAAATGTAAACCCAAACGTAGAGTCGGATTCGTAACCTCGAAGTTACAAGTCGATTCGCTCAACTATCAAGGGAGAGTAAACGCGGCGACTGTGGCGGCACTCGCCACCGATGCGAAGTCAGCATCACGAAGTTGGCGTTAAATTCGAACGTTTGAATCAGTTATTTTCTTTCGGGCCCTTTTCAGCCCTGAACTGTGGAAGCGCCGAAATTCGGGTTTCATTTTTAACGCGGCAGTTTATACCCCCCGCGCATACCGACCACTGCCGGTGGTGGTCGATAACTTATCCTCCGCCGAGGTCGACGCGCGTTACCGATGCACACGTAAAAACTTTCTCGCGCGGTAAACCTTCGTCTCCGCGTCCTCCGTCCGACGAGCCCACTCTCGCCCGCACCCGTCGACCCGTTCTCGAGCTATACGGCGACAAAGAAACTTTGATTTTTCACTAATTTGACGTCATCGAGAAAGTTACGGCCAACTGGGAATTAAAGGCATATCGCCTTTCCGAATTTTCAGGGAGCCCGTCGGACCTTCGGCCCCGCTCGGCTCTGCTCGGCTCGGCTCGAGGTCGAGGTCGTCGGTAGCGACGATGGTGGCGGGGAGGTGCGCAATTGGTCTGTCATCGCCATCCCCCCAACCCCCCCTCCCCCTTTAAAATTAATGGAAAATGTAAACCCAAACGTAGAGTCGGATTCGTAACCTCGAAGTTACAAGTCAATTCGCTCAACTATCAAGGGAGAGTAAACGCGGCGACTGTGGCGGCACTCGCCACCGATGCGAAGTCAGCATCACGAAGTTGGCGTTAAATTCGAACGTTTGAATCAGTTATTTTCTTTCGGGCCCTTTTCAGCCCTGAACCGTGGAAGCGCCGAAATTCGGGTTTCATTTTTAACGCGGCAGCTTATACCCCCCGAGCGTTACCGACCACTGCCGGTGGTGGTCGGTAACTTATCCTCCGCCGAGGTCGTCGCGCGTTACCGATGCACACGTAAAAAATTTTTCGCGAATTTTTCGCGCGGTAAACCTTCGTCTCCGCGTCCTCCGTCGGACGAGCCCACTCACGCCCGCACCCGTCGACCCGTTCTCGAGCTATACGGCGACAAAGAAACTTTGATTTTTCACTAATTTGACGTCATCGAGAAAGTTACGGCCAACTGGGAATTAAAGGTATATCGCCTTTCGGAATTTTCCGGGAGCCCGTCGGTCCTTCGGCCCCGCTCGGCTCGGCTCGGCTCGAGGTCGAAGTCGTCGGTAGCGACGATGGTGGCGGGGAGGCGCGCGATTGGTCTGTCATCGCCATCCTCCCCCCAACCCCCCCTCCCTTTAAAATTAATGGAAAATGTAAACCCAAACGTAGAGTCGGATTCGTAACCTCGAAGTTACAAGTCGATTCGCTCAACTATCAAGGGAGAGTAAACGCGGCGACTGTGGCGGCACTCGCCACCGATGCGAAGTCAGCATCACGAAGTTGGCGTTAAATTCGAACGTTTGAATCAGTTATTTTCTTTCCGGCCCTTTTCAGCCATGAACCGTGGAAGCGCCGAAATTCAGGTTTCATTTTTAACGCGGCAGCTTATACCCCCCGAGCGTTACCGACCACTGCCGGTGGTGGTCGGTAACTTATCCTCCGCCGAGGTCGACGCGCGTTACCGATGCACACGTAAAAAATTTTTCGCGAATTTTCGCGAATTTTTCGCGCGGTAAACCTTCGTCTCCGCGTCCTCAGTCCGATGAGCCCACTCTCGCCCGCAACCGTCGACCCGTTCTCGAGCTATACGGCGACAAAGAAACTTTGATTTTTCACTAATTTGACGTCATCGAGAAAGTTACGGCCAACTGGGAATTAAAGGTATATCGCCTTTCGGAATTTTCCGGGAGCCCGTCGGTCCTTCGGCCCCGCTCGGCTCGGCTCGCCTCGAGGTCGAGGTCGTCGGTAGCGACGATGGTGGCGGGGAGGCGCGCGATTGGTCTGTCATCGCCATCCTCCCCCCAACCCCCCCTCCCCTTTAAAATTAATGGAAAATGTAAACCCAAACGTAGAGTCGGATTCGTAACCTCGAAGTTACAAGTCAATTCGCTCAACTATCAAGGGAGAGCAAACGCGGCGACTGTGGCGGCAGTCGCCACCGATGCGAAGTCAGCATCACGAAGTTGGCGTTAAATTCGAACGTTTGAATCAGTTATTTTCTTTCCGGCCCTTTTCAGCCATGAACCGTGGAAGCGCCGAAATTCGGGTTTCATTTTTAACGCGGCAACTTATACCCCCCGAGCGTTACCGACCACTGCCGGTGGTGGTCGGTAACTTATCCTCCGCCGAGGTCGACGCGCGTTACCGATGCACACGTAAAAAATTTTTCGCGAATTTTTCGCGCGGTAAACCTTCGTCTCCGCGTCCTCCGTCCGACGAGCCAGCTCTCGCCCGCACCCGTCGACCCGTTCTCGAGCTATACGGCGACAAAGAAACTTTGATTTTTCACTAATTTGACGTCATCGAGAAAGTTACGGCCAACTGGGAATTAAAGGCATATCGCCTTTCCGAATTTTCAGGGAGCCCGTCGGACCTTCGGCCCCGCTCGGCTCTGCTCGGCTCGGCTCGAGGTCGAGGTCGTCGGTAGCGACGATGGTGGCGGGGAGGTGCGCAATTGGTCTGTCATCGCCATCCCCCCAACCCCCCCTCCCCCTTTAAAATTAATGGAAAATGTAAACCCAAACGTAGAGTCGGATTCGTAACCTCGAAGTTACAAGTCAATTCGCTCAACTATCAAGGGAGAGTAAACGCGGCGACTGTGGCGGCACTCGCCACCGATGCGAAGTCAGCATCACGAAGTTGGCGTTAAATTCGAACGTTTGAATCAGTTATTTTCTTTCGGGCCCTTTTCAGCCCTGAACCGTGGAAGCGCCGAAATTCGGGTTTCATTTTTAACGCGGCAGCTTATACCCCCCGAGCGTTACCGACCACTGCCGGTGGTGGTCGGTAACTTATCCTCCGCCGAGGTCGACGCGCGTTACCGATGCACACGTAAAAAAATTTTCGCGAATTTTTCGCGCGGTAAACCTTCGTCTCCGCGTCCTCCGTCGGACGAGCCCACTCACGCCCGCACCCGTCGACCCGTTCTCGAGCTATACGGCGACGAAGAAACTTTGATTTTTCACTAATTTGACGTCATCGAGAAAGTTACGGCCAACTGGGAATTAAAGGTATATCGCCTTTCGGAATTTTCCGGGAGCCCGTCGGTCCTTCGGCCCCGCTCGGCTCGGCTCGGCTCGAGGTCGAAGTCGTCGGTAGCGACGATGGTGGCGGGGAGGCGCGCGATTGGTCTGTCATCGCCATCCTCCCCCCAACCCCCCTCCCTTTAAAATTAATGGAAAATGTAAACCCAAACGTAGAGTCGGATTCGTAACCTCGAAGTTACAAGTCGATTCGCTCAACTATCAAGGGAGAGTAAACGCGGCGACTGTGGCGGCACTCGCCACCGATGCGAAGTCAGCATCACGAAGTTGGCGTTAAATTCGAACGTTTGAATCAGTTATTTTCTTTCCGGCCCTTTTCAGCCCTGAACCGTGGAAGCGCCGAAATTCGGGTTTCATTTTTAACGCGGCAGCTTATACCCCCCGAGCGTTACCGACCACTGCCGGTGGTGGTCGGTAAGTTATCCTCCGCCGAGGTCGACGCGCGTTATCGATGCACACGTAAAAAATTTTTCGCGAATTTTCGCGAATTTTTCGCGCGGTAAACCTTCGTCTCCGCGTCCTCCGTCCGACGAGCCCACTCTCGCCCGCACCCGTCGACCCGTTCTCGAGCTATACGGCGACAAAGAAACTTTGATTTTTCACTAATTTGACGTCATCGAGAAAGTTACGGCCAACTGGGAATTAAAGGCATATCGCCTTTCCGAATTTTCAGGGAGCCCGTCGGACCTTCGGCCCCGCTCGGCTCTGCTCGGCTCGGCTCGAGGTCGAGGTCGTCGGTAGCGACGATGGTGGCGGGGAGGTGCGCAATTGGTCTGTCATCGCCATCCCCCCAACCCCCCCTCCCCCTTTAAAATTAATGGAAAATGTAAACCCAAACGTAGAGTCGGATTCGTAACCTCGAAGTTACAAGTCAATTCGCTCAACTATCAAGGGAGAGTAAACGCGGCGACTGTGGCGGCACTCGCCACCGATGCGAAGTCAGCATCACGAAGTTGGCGTTAAATTCGAACGTTTGAATCAGTTATTTTCTTTCCGGCCCTTTTCAGCCCTGAACCGTGGAAGCGCCGAAATTCGGGTTTCATTTTTAACGCGGCAGCTTATACCCCCCGAGCGTTACCGACCACTGCCGGTGGTGGTCGGTAACTTATCCTCCGCCGAGGTCGACGCGCGTTACCGATGCACACGTAAAAAAATTTTCGCGAATTTTTCGCGCGGTAAACCTTCGTCTCCGCGTCCTCCGTCGGACGAGCCCACTCACGCCCGCACCCGTCGACCCGTTCTCGAGCTATACGGCGACGAAGAAACTTTGATTTTTCACTAATTTGACGTCATCGAGAAAGTTACGGCCAACTGGGAATTAAAGGTATATCGCCTTTCGGAATTTTCCGGGAGCCCGTCGGTCCTTCGGCCCCGCTCGGCTCGGCTCGGCTCGAGGTCGAAGTCGTCGGTAGCGACGATGGTGGCGGGGAGGCGCGCGATTGGTCTGTCATCGCCATCCTCCCCCCAACCCCCCCTCCCTTTAAAATTAATGGAAAATGTAAACCCAAACGTAGAGTCGGATTCGTAACCTCGAAGTTACAAGTCGATTCGCTCAACTATCAAGGGAGAGTAAACGCGGCGACTGTGGCGGCACTCGCCACCGATGCGAAGTCAGCATCACGAAGTTGGCGTTAAATTCGAACGTTTGAATCAGTTATTTTCTTTCCGGCCCTTTTCAGCCCTGAACCGTGGAAGCGCCGAAATTCGGGTTTCATTTTTAACGCGGCAGCTTATACCCCCCGAGCGTTACCGACCACTGCCGGTGGTGGTCGGTAAGTTATCCTCCGCCGAGGTCGACGCGCGTTATCGATGCACACGTAAAAAATTTTTCGCGAATTTTCGCGAATTTTTCGCGCGGTAAACCTTCGTCTCCGCGTCCTCCGTCCGACGAGCCCACTCTCGCCCGCACCCGTCGACCCGTTCTCGAGCTATACGGCGACAAAGAAACTTTGATTTTTCACTAATTTGACGTCATCGAGAAAGTTACGGCCAACTGGGAATTAAAGGCATATCGCCTTTCCGAATTTTCAGGGAGCCCGTCGGACCTTCGGCCCCGCTCGGCTCTGCTCGGCTCGGCTCGAGGTCGAGGTCGTCGGTAGCGACGATGGTGGCGGGGAGGTGCGCAATTGGTCTGTCATCGCCATCCCCCCAACCCCCCCTCCCCCTTTAAAATTAATGGAAAATGTAAACCCAAACGTAGAGTCGGATTCGTAACCTCGAAGTTACAAGTCAATTCGCTCAACTATCAAGGGAGAGTAAACGCGGCGACTGTGGCGGCACTCGCCACCGATGCGAAGTCAGCATCACGAAGTTGGCGTTAAATTCGAACGTTTGAATCAGTTATTTTCTTTCCGGCCCTTTTCAGCCCTGAACCGTGGAAGCGCCGAAATTCGGGTTTCATTTTTAACGCGGCAGCTTATACCCCCCGAGCGTTACCGACCACTGCCGGTGGTGGTCGGTAACTTATCCTCCGCCGAGGTCGACGCGCGTTACCGATGCACACGTAAAAAAATTTTCGCGAATTTTTCGCGCGGTAAACCTTCGTCTCCGCGTCCTCCGTCGGACGAGCCCACTCACGCCCGCACCCGTCGACCCGTTCTCGAGCTATACGGCGACGAAGAAACTTTGATTTTTCACTAATTTGACGTCATCGAGAAAGTTACGGCCAACTGGGAATTAAAGGTATATCGCCTTTCGGAATTTTCCGGGAGCCCGTCGGTCCTTCGGCCCCGCTCGGCTCGGCTCGGCTCGAGGTCGAAGTCGTCGGTAGCGACGATGGTGGCGGGGAGGCGCGCGATTGGTCTGTCATCGCCATCCTCCCCCCAACCCCCCCTCCCTTTAAAATTAATGGAAAATGTAAACCCAAACGTAGAGTCGGATTCGTAACCTCGAAGTTACAAGTCGATTCGCTCAACTATCAAGGGAGAGTAAACGCGGCGACTGTGGCGGCACTCGCCACCGATGCGAAGTCAGCATCACGAAGTTGGCGTTAAATTCGAACGTTTGAATCAGTTATTTTCTTTCCGGCCCTTTTCAGCCCTGAACCGTGGAAGCGCCGAAATTCGGGTTTCATTTTTAACGCGGCAGCTTATACCCCCCGAGCGTTACCGACCACTGCCGGTGGTGGTCGGTAAGTTATCCTCCGCCGAGGTCGACGCGCGTTATCGATGCACACGTAAAAAATTTTTCGCGAATTTTCGCGAATTTTTCGCGCGGTAAACCTTCGTCTCCGCGTCCTCCGTCCGACGAGCCCACTCTCGCCCGCACCCGTCGACCCGTTCTCGAGCTATACGGCGACAAAGAAACTTTGATTTTTCACTACTTTGACGTCATCGAGAAAGTTACGGCCAACTGGGAATTAAAGGCATATCGCCTTTCCGAATTTTCAGGGAGCCCGTCGGACCTTCGGCCCCGCTCGGCTCTGCTCGGCTCGGCTCGAGGTCGAGGTCGTCGGTAGCGACGATGGTGGCGGGGAGGTGCGCAATTGGTCTGTCATCGCCATCCCCCCAACCCCCCCTCCCCCTTTAAAATTAATGGAAAATGTAAACCCAAACGTAGAGTCGGATTCGTAACCTCGAAGTTACAAGTCAATTCGCTCAACTATCAAGGGAGAGTAAACGCGGCGACTGTGGCGGCACTCGCCACCGATGCGAAGTCAGCATCACGAAGTTGGCGTTAAATTCGAACGTTTGAATCAGTTATTTTCTTTCCGGCCCTTTTCAGCCCTGAACCGTGGAAGCGCCGAAATTCGGGTTTCATTTTTAACGCGGCAGCTTATACCCCCGAAGCGTTACCGACCACTGCCGGTGGTGGTCGGTAAGTTATCCTCCGCCGAGGTCGACGCGCGTTATCGATGCACACGTAAAAAATTTTTCGCGAATTTTCGCGAATTTTTCGCGCGGTAAACCTTCGTCTCCGCGTCCTCCGTCCGACGAGCCCACTCTCGCCCGCACCCGTCGACCCGTTCTCGAGCTATACGGCGACAAAGAAACTTTGATTTTTCACTAATTTGACGTCATCGAGAAAGTTACGGCCAACTGGGAATTAAAGGCATATCGCCTTTCCGAATTTTCAGGGAGCCCGTCGGACCTTCGGCCCCGCTCGGGTCTGCTCGGCTCGGCTCGAGGTCGAGGTCGTCGGTAGCGACGATGGTGGCGGGGAGGTGCGCAATTGGTCTGTCATCGCCATCCCCCCAACCCCCCCTCCCCCTTTAAAATTAATGGAAAATGTAAACCCAAACGTAGAGTCGGATTCGTAACCTCGAAGTTACAAGTCAATTCGCTCAACTATCAAGGGAGAGTAAACGCGGCGACTGTGGCGGCACTCGCCACCGATGCGAAGTCAGCATCACGAAGTTGGCGTTAAATTCGAACGTTTGAATCAGTTATTTTCTTTCCGGCCCTTTTCAGCCCTGAACCGTGGAAGCGCCGAAATTCGGGTTTCATTTTTAACGCGGCAGCTTATACCCCCGAAGCGTTACCGACCACTGCCGGTGGTGGTCGGTAAGTTATCCTCCGCCGAGGTCGACGCGCGTTATCGATGCACACGTAAAACATTTTTCGCGAATTTTCGCGAATTTTTCGCGCGGTAAACCTTCGTCTCCGCGTCCTCCGTCCGACGAGCCTACTCTCGCCCGCACCCGTCGACCCGTTCTCGAGCTATACGGCGACAAAGAAACGTTGATTTTTCACTAATTTGACGTCATCGAGAAAGTTACGGCCAACTTGGAATTAAAGGCATATCGCCTTTCCGAATTTTCAGGGAGCCCGTCTTGCCTTCGGCCCCGCTCGGCTCTGCTCGAGGTCGAGTTCGTCGGTAGCGACGATGGTGGCGGGGAGGTGCGCAATTGGTCTGTCATCGCCATCCCCCCAACCCCCCCTCCCCCTTTAAAATTAATGGAAAATGTAAACCCAAACGTAGAGTCGGATTCGTAACCTCGAAGTTACAAGTCAATTCGCTCAACTATCAAGGGAGAGTAAACGCGGCGACTGTGGCGGCACTCGCCACCGATGCGAAGTCAGCATCACGAAGTTGGCGTTAAATTCGAACGTTTGAATCAGTTATTTTCTTTCCGGCCCTTTTCAGCCATGAACCGTGGAAGCGCCGAAATTCGGGTTTCATTTTTAACGCGGCAGCTTATGCCCCCCGAGCGTTACCGACCACTGCCGGTGGTGGTCGGTAACTTATCCTCCGCCGAGGTCGACACACGTTACCGATGCACACGTAAAAAATTTTTTGCGAATTTTCGCGAATTTTTCGCGCGGTAAACCTTCGTCTCCGCGTCCTCCGTCCGACGAGCCCACTCTCGCCCGCACCCGTCGACCCGTTCTCGAGCTATACGGCGACAAAGAAACTTTGATTTTTCACTAATTTGACGTCATCGAGAAAGTTACGGCCAACTGGGAATTAAAGGTATATCGCCTTTCGGAATTTTCCGGGAGCCCGTCGGTCCTTCGGCCCCGCTCGGCTCGGCTCGAGGTCGAAGTCGTCGGTAGCGACGATGGTGGCGGGGAGGCGCGCGATTGGTCTGTCATCGCCATCCTCCCCCCCAACCCCCCTCCCTTTAAAATTAATGGAAAATGTAAACCCAAACGTAGAGTCGGATTCGTAACCTCGAAGTTGCAAGTCGATTCGCTCAACTATCAAGGGAGAGTAAACGCGGCGACTGTGGCGGCACTCGCCACCGATGCGAAGTCAGCATCACGAAGATGGCGTTAAATTCGAACGTTTGAATCAGTTATTTTCTTTCCGGCCCTTTTCAGCCCTGAACCGTGGAAGCGCCGAAATTCGGGTTTCATTTTTAACGCGGCAGCTTATACCCCCCGAGCGTTACCGACCACTGCCGGTGGTGGTCGGTAAGTTATCCTCCGCCGAGGTCGACGCGCGTTATCGATGCACACGTAAAAAATTTTTCGCGAATTTTCGCGAATTTTTCGCGCGGTAAACCTTCGTCTCCGCGTCCTCCGTCCGACGAGCCCACTCTCGCCCGCACCCGTCGACCCGTTCTCGAGCTATACGGCGACAAAGAAACTTTGATTTTTCACTAATTTGACGTCATCGAGAAAGTTACGGCCAACTGGGAATTAAAGGTATATCGCCTTTCGGAATTTTCCGGGAGCCCGTCGGTCCTTCGGCCCCGCTCGGCTCGGCTCGGCTCGAGGTCGAAGTCGTCGGTAGCGACGATGGTGGCGGGGAGGCGCGCGATTGGTCTGTCATCGCCATCCTCCCCCCAACCCCCCCTCCCTTTAAAATTAATGGAAAATGTAAACCCAAACGTAGAGTCGGATTCGTAACCTCGAAGTTGCAAGTCGATTCGCTCAACTATCAAGGGAGAGTAAACGCGGCGACTGTGGCGGCACTCGCCACCGATGCGAAGTCAGCATCACGAAGTTGGCGTTAAATTCGAACGTTTGAATCAGTTATTTTCTTTCGGGCCCTTTTCAGCCCTGAACTGTGGAAGCGCCGAAATTCGGGTTTCATTTTTAACGCGGCAGTTTATACCCCCCGCGCATACCGACCACTGCCGGTGGTGGTCGATAACTTATCCTCCGCCGAGGTCGACGCGCGTTACCGATGCACACGTAAAAACTTTTTCGCGCGGTAAACCTTCGTCTCCGCGTCCTCCGTCCGACGAGCCCACTCTCGCCCGCACCCGTCGACCCGTTCTCGAGCTATACGGCGACAAAGAAACTTTGATTTTTCACTAATTTGACGTCATCGAGAAAGTTACGGCCAACTGGGAATTAAAGGTATATCGCCTTTCGGAATTTTCCGGGAGCCCGTCGGTCCTTCGGCCCCGCTCGGCTCGGCTCGGCTCGAGGTCGAAGTCGTCGGTAGCGACGATGGTGGCGGGGAGGCGCGCGATTGGTCTGTCATCGCCATCCTCCCCCCAACCCCCCCTCCCTTTAAAATTAATGGAAAATGTAAACCCAAACGTAGAGTCGGATTCGTAACCTCGAAGTTACAAGTCGATCCGCTCAACTATCAAGGGAGAGTAAACGCGGCGACTGTGGCGGCACTCGCCACCGATGCGAAGTCAGCATCACGAAGTTGGCGTTAAATTCGAACGTTTGAATCAGTTATTTTCTTTCCGGCCCTTTTCAGCCATGAACCGTGGAAGCGCCGAAATTCGGGTTTCATTTTTAACGCGGCAACTTATACCCCCCGAGCGTTACCGACCACTGCCGGTGGTGGTCGGTAACTTATCCTCCGCCGAGGTCGACGCGCGTTACCGATGCACACGTAAAAAATTTTTCGCGAATTTTTCGCGCGGTAAACCTTCGTCTCCGCGTCCTCCGTCCGACGAGCCAGCTCTCGCCCGCACCCGTCGACCCGTTCTCGAGCTATACGGCGACAAAGAAACTTTGATTTTTCACTAATTTGACGTCATCGAGAAAGTTACGGCCAACTGGGAATTAAAGGCATATCGCCTTTCCGAATTTTCAGGGAGCCCGTCGGACCTTCGGCCCCGCTCGGCTCTGCTCGGCTCGGCTCGAGGTCGAGGTCGTCGGTAGCGACGATGGTGGCGGGGAGGTGCGCAATTGGTCTGTCATCGCCATCCCCCCAACCCCCCCTCCCCCTTTAAAATTAATGGAAAATGTAAACCCAAACGTAGAGTCGGATTCGTAACCTCGAAGTTACAAGTCAATTCGCTCAACTATCAAGGGAGAGTAAACGCGGCGACTGTGGCGGCACTCGCCACCGATGCGAAGTCAGCATCACGAAGTTGGCGTTAAATTCGAACGTTTGAATCAGTTATTTTCTTTCGGGCCCTTTTCAGCCCTGAACCGTGGAAGCGCCGAAATTCGGGTTTCATTTTTAACGCGGCAGCTTATACCCCCCGAGCGTTACCGACCACTGCCGGTGGTGGTCGGTAACTTATCCTCCGCCGAGGTCGACGCGCGTTACCGATGCACACGTAAAAAATTTTTCGCGAATTTTTCGCGCGGTAAACCTTCGTCTCCGCGTCCTCCGTCGGACGAGCCCACTCACGCCCGCACCCGTCGACCCGTTCTCGAGCTATACGGCGACGAAGAAACTTTGATTTTTCACTAATTTGACGTCATCGAGAAAGTTACGGCCAACTGGGAATTAAAGGTATATCGCCTTTCGGAATTTTCCGGGAGCCCGTCGGTCCTTCGGCCCCGCTCGGCTCGGCTCGGCTCGAGGTCGAAGTCGTCGGTAGCGACGATGGTGGCGGGGAGGCGCGCGATTGGTCTGTCATCGCCATCCTCCCCCCAACCCCCCCTCCCTTTAAAATTAATGGAAAATGTAAACCCAAACGTAGAGTCGGATTCGTAACCTCGAAGTTACAAGTCGATTCGCTCAACCATCAAGGGAGAGTAAACGCGGCGACTGTGGCGGCACTCGCCACCGATGCGAAGTCAGCATCACGAAGTTGGCGTTAAATTCGAACGTTTGAATCAGTTATTTTCTTTCCGGCCCTTTTCAGCCCTGAACCGTGGAAGCGCCGAAATTCGGGTTTCATTTTTAACGCGGCAGCTTATACCCCCCGAGCGTTACCGACCACTGCCGGTGGTGGTCGGTAAGTTATCCTCCGCCGAGGTCGACGCGCGTTATCGATGCACACGTAAAAAATTTTTCGCGAATTTTCGCGAATTTTTCGCGCGGTAAACCTTCGTCTCCGCGTCCTCAGTCCGACGAGCCCACTCTCGCCCGCACCCGTCGACCCGTTCTCGAGCTATACGGCGACAAAGAAACTTTGATTTTTCACTAATTTGACGTCATCGAGAAAGTTACGGCCAACTGGGAATTAAAGGTATATCGCCTTTCGGAATTTTCCGGGAGCCCGTCGGTCCTTCGGCCCCGCTCGGCTCGGCTCGGCTCGAGGTCGAAGTCGTCGGTAGCGACGATGGTGGCGGGGAGGCGCGCGATTGGTCTGTCATCGCCATCCTCCCCCCAACCCCCCCTCCCTTTAAAATTAATGGAAAATGTAAACCCAAACGTAGAGTCGGATTCGTAACCTCGAAGTTACAAGTCGATTCGCTCAACTATCAAGGGAGAGTAAACGCGGCGACTGTGGCTGCACTCGCCACCGATGCGAAGTCAGCATCACGAAGTTGGCGTTAAATTCGAACGTTTGAATCAGTTATTTTCTTTCGGGCCCTTTTCAGCCCTGAACTGTGGAAGCGCCGAAATTCGGGTTTCATTTTTAACGCGGCAGTTTATACCCCCCGCGCATACCGACCACTGCCGGTGGTGGTCGATAACTTATCCTCCGCCGAGGTCGACGCGCGTTACCGATTCACACGTAAAAACTTTTTCGCGCGGTAAACCTTCGTCTCCGCGTCCTCCGTCCGACGAGCCCACTCTCGCCCGCACCCGTCGACCCGTTCTCGAGCTATACGGCGACAAAGAAACTTTGATTTTTCACTAATTTGACGTCATCGAGAAAGTTACGGCCAACTGGGAATTAAAGGTATATCGCCTTTCGGAATTTTCCGGGAGCCCGTCGGTCCTTCGGCCCCGCTCGGCTCGGCTCGGCTCGAGGTCGAAGTCGTCGGTAGCGACGATGGTGGCGGGGAGGCGCGCGATTGGTCTGTCATCGCCATCCTCCCCCCAACCCCCCCTCCCTTTAAAATTAATGGAAAATGTAAACCCAAACGTAGAGTCGGATTCGTAACCTCGAAGTTACAAGTCGATTCGCTCAACTATCAAGGGAGAGTAAACGCGGCGACTGTGGCGGCACTCGCCACCGATGCGAAGTCAGCATCACGAAGTTGGCGTTAAATTCGAACGTTTGAATCAGTTATTTTCTTTCCGGCCCTTTTCAGCCCTGAACCGTGGAAGCGCCGAAATTCGGGTTTCATTTTTAACGCGGCAGCTTATACCCCCCGAGCGTTACCGACCACTGCCGGTGGTGGTCGGTAAGTTATCCTCCGCCGAGGTCGACGCGCGTTATCGATGCACACGTAAAAAATTTTTCGCGAATTTTCGCGAATTTTTCGCGCGGTAAACCTTCGTCTCCGCGTCCTCAGTCCGACGAGCCCACTCTCGCCCGCACCCGTCGACCCGTTCTCGAGCTATACGGCGACAAAGAAACTTTGATTTTTCACTAATTTGACGTCATCGAGAAAGTTACGGCCAACTGGGAATTAAAGGTATATCGCCTTTCGGAATTTTCCGGGAGCCCGTCGGTCCTTCGGCCCCGCTCGGCTCGGCTCGGCTCGAGGTCGAAGTCGTCGGTAGCGACGATGGTGGCGGGGAGGCGCGCGATTGGTCTGTCATCGCCATCCTCCCCCCAACCCCCCCTCCCTTTAAAATTAATGGAAAATGTAAACCCAAACGTAGAGTCGGATTCGTAACCTCGAAGTTACAAGTCGATTCGCTCAACTATCAAGGGAGAGTAAACGCGGCGACTGTGGCGGCACTCGCCACCGATGCGAAGTCAGCATCACGAAGTTGGCGTTAAATTCGAACGTTTGAATCAGTTATTTTCTTTCGGGCCCTTTTCAGCCCTGAACTGTGGAAGCGCCGAAATTCGGGTTTCATTTTTAACGCGGCAGTTTATACCCCCCGCGCATACCGACCACTGCCGGTGGTGGTCGATAACTTATCCTCCGCCGAGGTCGCCGCGCGTTACCGATGCACACGTAAAAACTTTTTCGCGCGGTAAACCTTCGTCTCCGCGTCCTCCGTCCGACGAGCCCACTCTCGCCCGCACCCGTCGACCCGTTCTCGAGCTATACGGCGACAAAGAAACTTTGATTTTTCACTAATTTGACGTCATCGAGAAAGTTACGGCCAACTGGGAATTAAAGGTATATCGCCTTTCGGAATTTTCCGGGAGCCCGTCGGTCCTTCGGCCCCGCTCGGCTCGGCTCGGCTCGAGGTCGAAGTCGTCGGTAGCGACGATGGTGGCGGGGAGGCGCGCGATTGGTCTGTCATCGCCATCCTCCCCCCAACCCCCCCTCCCTTTAAAATTAATGGAAAATGTAAACCCAAACGTAGAGTCGGATTCGTAACCTCGAAGTTACAAGTCGATTCGCTCAACTATCAAGGGAGAGTAAACGCGGCGACTGTGGCGGCACTCGCCACCGATGCGAAGTCAGCATCACGAAGTTGGCGTTAAATTCGAACGTTTGAATCAGTTATTTTCTTTCCGGCCCTTTTCAGCCCTGAACCGTGGAAGCGCCGAAATTCGGGTTTCATTTTTAACGCGGCAGCTTATACCCCCCGAGCGTTACCGACCACTGCCGGTGGTGGTCGGTAAGTTATCCTCCGCCGAGGTCGACGCGCGTTATCGATGCACACGTAAAAAATTTTTCGCGAATTTTCGCGAATTTTTCGCGCGGTAAACCTTCGTCTCCGCGTCCTCCGTCCGACGAGCCCACTCTCGCCCGCACCCGTCGACCCGTTCTCGAGCTATACGGCGACAAAGAAACTTTGATTTTTCACTAATTTGACGTCATCGAGAAAGTTACGGCCAACTGGGAATTAAAGGCATATCGCCTTTCCGAATTTTCAGGGAGCCCGTCGGACCTTCGGCCCCGCTCGGCTCTGCTCGGCTCGGCTCGAGGTCGAGGTCGTCGGTAGCGACGATGGTGGCGGGGAGGTGCGCAATTGGTCTGTCATCGCCATCCCCCCAACCCCCCCTCCCCCTTTAAAATTAATGGAAAATGTAAACCCAAACGTAGAGTCGGATTCGTAACCTCGAAGTTACAAGTCAATTCGCTCAACTATCAAGGGAGAGTAAACGCGGCGACTGTGGCGGCACTCGCCACCGATGCGAAGTCAGCATCACGAAGTTGGCGTTAAATTCGAACGTTTGAATCAGTTATTTTCTTTCCGGCCCTTTTCAGCCCTGAACCGTGGAAGCGCCGAAATTCGGGTTTCATTTTTAACGCGGCAGCTTATACCCCCCAAGCGTTACCGACCACTGCCGGTGGTGGTCGGTAAGTTATCCTCCGCCGAGGTCGACGCGCGTTATCGATGCACACGTAAAAAATTTTTCGCGAATTTTTCGCGCGGTAAACCTTCGTCTCCGCGTCCTCCGTCCGACGAGCCTACTCTCGCCCGCACCCGTCGACCCGTTCTCGAGCTATACGGCGACAAAGAAACTTTGATTTTTCACTAATTTGACGTCATCGAGAAAGTTACGGCCAACTTGGAATTAAAGGCATATCGCCTTTCCGAATTTTCAGGGAGCCCGTCTTGCCTTCGGCCCCGCTCGGCTCTGCTCGAGGTCGAGGTCGTCGGTAGCGACGATGGTGGCGGGGAGGCGCGCGATTGGTCTGTCATCGCCATCCTCCCCCCCAACCCCCCCTCCCTTTAAAATTAATGGAAAATGTAAACCCAAACGTAGAGTCGGATTCGTAACCTCGAAGTTACAAGTCGATTCGCTCAACTATCAAGGGAGAGTAAACGCGGCGACTGTGGCGGCACTCGCCACCGATGCGAAGTCAGCATCACGAAGTTGGCGTTAAATTCGAACGTTTGAATCAGTTATTTTCTTTCCGGCCCTTTTCAGCCCTGAACCGTGGAAGCGCCGAAATTCGGGTTTCATTTTTAACGCGGCAGCTTATACCCCCCGAGCGTTACGGACCACTGCCGGTGGTGGTCGGTAAGTTATCCTCCGCCGAGGTCGACGCGCGTTATCGATGCACACGTAAAAAATTTTTCGCGAATTTTCGCGAATTTTTCGCGCGGTAAACCTTCGTCTCCGCGTCCTCCGTCCGACGAGCCCACTCTCGCCCGCACCCGTCGACCCGTTCTCGAGCTATACGGCGACAAAGAAACTTTGATTTTTCACTAATTTGACGTCATCGAGAAAGTTACGGCCAACTGGGAATTAAAGGTATATCGCCTTTCGGAATTTTCCGGGAGCCCGTCGGTCCTTCGGCCCCGCTCGGCTCGGCTCGGCTCGAGGTCGAAGTCGTCGGTAGCGACGATGGTGGCGGGGAGGCGCGCGATTGGTCTGTCATCGCCATCCTCCCCCCCAACCCCCCCTCCCTTTAAAATTAATGGAAAATGTAAACCCAAACGTAGAGTCGGATTCGTAACCTCGAAGTTACAAGTCGATTCGCTCAACTATCAAGGGAGAGTAAACGCGGCGACTGTGGCGGCACTCGCCACCGATGCGAAGTCAGCATCACGAAGTTGGCGTTAAATTCGAACGTTTGAATCAGTTATTTTCTTTCCGGCCCTTTTCAGCCCTGAACCGTGGAAGCGCCGAAATTCGGGTTTCATTTTTAACGCGGCAGCTTATACCCCCCGAGCGTTACGGACCACTGCCGGTGGTGGTCGGTAAGTTATCCTCCGCCGAGGTCGACGCGCGTTATCGATGCACACGTAAAAAATTTTTCGCGAATTTTCGCGAATTTTTCGCGCGGTAAACCTTCGTCTCCGCGTCCTCCGTCCGACGAGCCCACTCTCGCCCGCACCCGTCGACCCGTTCTCGAGCTATACGGCGACAAAGAAACTTTGATTTTTCACTAATTTGACGTCATCGAGAAAGTTACGGCCAACTGGGAATTAAAGGTATATCGCCTTTCGGAATTTTCCGGGAGCCCGTCGGTCCTTCGGCCCCGCTCGGCTCGGCTCGGCTCGAGGTCGAAGTCGTCGGTAGCGACGATGGTGGCGGGGAGGCGCGCGATTGGTCTGTCATCGCCATCCTCCCCCCCAACCCCCCCTCCCTTTAAAATTAATGGAAAATGTAAACCCAAACGTAGAGTCGGATTCGTAACCTCGAAGTTACAAGTCGATTCGCTCAACTATCAAGGGAGAGTAAACGCGGCGACTGTGGCGGCACTCGCCACCGATGCGAAGTCAGCATCACGAAGTTGGCGTTAAATTCGAACGTTTGAATCAGTTATTTTCTTTCGGGCCCTTTTCAGCCCTGAACTGTGGAAGCGCCGAAATTCGGGTTTCATTTTTAACGCGGCAGTTTATACCCCCCGCGCATACCGACCACTGCCGGTGGTGGTCGATAACTTATCCTCCGCCGAGGTCGACGCGCGTTACCGATGCACACGTAAAAACTTTTTCGCGCGGTAAACCTTCGTCTCCGCGTCCTCCGTCCGACGAGCCCACTCTCGCCCGCACCCGTCGACCCGTTCTCGAGCTATACGGCGACAAAGAAACTTTGATTTTTCACTAATTTGACGTCATCGAGAAAGTTACGGCCAACTGGGAATTAAAGGTATATCGCCTTTCGGAATTTTCCGGGAGCCCGTCGGTCCTTCGGCCCCGCTCGGCTCGGCTCGGCTCGAGGTCGAAGTCGTCGGTAGCGACGATGGTGGCGGGGAGGCGCGCGATTGGTCTGTCATCGCCATCCTCCCCCCCAACCCCCCCTCCCTTTAAAATTAATGGAAAATGTAAACCCAAACGTAGAGTCGGATTCGTAACCTCGAAGTTACAAGTCGATTCGCTCAACTATCAAGGGAGAGTAAACGCGGCGACTGTGGCGGCACTCGCCACCGATGCGAAGTCAGCATCACGAAGTTGGCGTTAAATTCGAACGTTTGAATCAGTTATTTTCTTTCCGGCCCTTTTCAGCCCTGAACCGTGGAAGCGCCGAAATTCGGGTTTCATTTTTAACGCGGCAGCTTATACCCCCCGAGCGTTACCGACCACTGCCGGTGGTGGTCGGTAAGTTATCCTCCGCCGAGGTCGACGCGCGTTATCGATGCACACGTAAAAAATTTTTCGCGAATTTTCGCGAATTTTTCGCGCGGTAAACCTTCGTCTCCGCGTCCTCCGTCCGACGAGCCCACTCTCGCCCGCACCCGTCGACCCGTTCTCGAGCTATACGGCGACAAAGAAACTTTGATTTTTCACTAATTTGACGTCATCGAGAAAGTTACGGCCAACTGGGAATTAAAGGCATATCGCCTTTCCGAATTTTCAGGGAGCCCGTCGGACCTTCGGCCCCGCTCGGCTCTGCTCGGCTCGGCTCGAGGTCGAGGTCGTCGGTAGCGACGATGGTGGCGGGGAGGTGCGCAATTGGTCTGTCATCGCCATCCCCCCAACCCCCCCTCCCCCTTTAAAATTAATGGAAAATGTAAACCCAAACGTAGAGTCGGATTCGTAACCTCGAAGTTACAAGACAATTCGCTCAACTATCAAGGGAGAGTAAACGCGGCGACTGTGGCGGCACTCGCCACCGATGCGAAGTCAGCATCACGAAGTTGGCGTTAAATTCGAACGTTTGAATCAGTTATTTTCTTTCCGGCCCTTTTCAGCCCTGAACCGTGGAAGCGCCGAAATTCGGGTTTCATTTTTAACGCGGCAGCTTATACCCCCCAAGCGTTACCGACCACTGCCGGTGGTGGTCGGTAAGTTATCCTCCGCCGAGGTCGACGCGCGTTATCGATGCACACGTAAAAAATTTTTCGCGAATTTTCGCGAATTTTTCGCGCGGTAAACCTTCGTCTCCGCGTCCTCCGTCCGACGAGCCTACTCTCGCCCGCACCCGTCGACCCGTTCTCGAGCTATACGGCGACAAAGAAACTTTGATTTTTCACTAATTTGACGTCATCGAGAAAGTTACGGCCAACTTGGAATTAAAGGCATATCGCCTTTCCGAATTTTCAGGGAGCCCGTCTTGCCTTCGGCCCCGCTCGGCTCTGCTCGAGGTCGAGGTCGTCGGTAGCGACGATGGTGGCGGGGAGGTGCGCAATTGGTCTGTCATCGCCATCCCCCCAACCCCCCCTCCCCCTTTAAAATTAATGGAAAATGTAAACCCAAACGTAGAGTCGGATTCGTAACCTCGAAGTTACAAGTCAATTCGCTCAACTATCAAGGGAGAGTAAACGCGGCGACTGTGGCGGCACTCGCCACCGATGCGAAGTCAGCATCACGAAGTTGGCGTTAAATTCGAACGTTTGAATCAGTTATTTTCTTTCCGGCCCTTTTCAGCCATGAACCGTGGAAGCGCCGAAATTCGGGTTTCATTTTTAACGCGGCAGCTTATGCCCCCCGAGCGTTACCGACCACTGCCGGTGGTGGTCGGTAACTTATCCTCCGCCGAGGTCGACACGCGTTACCGATGCACACGTAAAAAATTTTTTGCGAATTTTCGCGAATTTTTCGCGCGGTAAACCTTCGTATCCGCGTCCTCCGTCCGACGAGCCCACTCTTGCCCGCACCCGTCGACCCGTTCTCGAGCTATACGGCGACAAAGAAACTTTGATTTTTCACTAATTTGACGTCATCGAGAAAGTTACGGCCAACTGGGAATTAAAGGTATATCGCCTTTCGGAATTTTCCGGGAGCCCGTCGGTCCTTCGGCCCCGCTCGGCTCGGCTCGAGGTCGAAGTCGTCGGTAGCGACGATGGTGGCGGGGAGGCGCGCGATTGGTCTGTCATCGCCATCCTCCCCCCCAACCCCCCCTCCCTTTAAAATTAATGGAAAATGTAAACCCAAACGTAGAGTCGGATTCGTAACCTCGAAGTTACAAGTCGATTCGCTCAACTATCAAGGGAGAGTAAACGCGGCGACTGTGGCGGCACTCGCCACCGATGCGAAGTCAGCATCACGAAGATGGCGTTAAATTCGAACGTTTGAATCAGTTATTTTCTTTCCGGCCCTTTTCAGCCCTGAACCGTGGAAGCGCCGAAATTCGGGTTTCATTTTTAACGCGGCAGCTTATACCCCCCGAGCGTTACCGACCACTGCCGGTGGTGGTCGGTAAGTTATCCTCCGCCGAGGTCGACGCGCGTTATCGATGCACACGTAAAAAATTTTTCGCGAATTTTCGCGAATTTTTCGCGCGGTAAACCTTCGTCTCCGCGTCCTCCGTCCGACGAGCCCACTCTCGCCCGCACCCGTCGACCCGTTCTCGAGCTATACGGCGACAAAGAAACTTTGATTTTTCACTAATTTGACGTCATCGAGAAAGTTACGGCCAACTGGGAATTAAAGGTATATCGCCTTTCGGAATTTTCCGGGAGCCCGTCGGTCCTTCGGCCCCGCTCGGCTCGGCTCGGCTCGAGGTCGAAGTCGTCGGTAGCGACGATGGTGGCGGGGAGGCGCGCGATTGGTCTGTCATCGCCATCCTCCCCCCAACCCCCCCTCCCTTTAAAATTAATGGAAAATGTAAACCCAAACGTAGAGTCGGATTCGTAACCTCGAAGTTACAAGTCGATTCGCTCAACTATCAAGGGAGAGTAAACGCGGCGACTGTGGCGGCACTCGCCACCGATGCGAAGTCAGCATCACGAAGTTGGCGTTAAATTCGAACGTTTGAATCAGTTATTTTCTTTCGGGCCCTTTTCAGCCCTGAACTGTGGAAGCGCCGAAATTCGGGTTTCATTTTTAACGCGGCAGTTTATACCCCCCGCGCATACCGACCACTGCCGGTGGTGGTCGATAACTTATCCTCCGCCGAGGTCGACGCGCGTTACCGATGCACACGTAAAAACTTTTTCGCGCGGTAAACCTTCGTCTCCGCGTCCTCCGTCCGACGAGCCCACTCTCGCCCGCACCCGTCGACCCGTTCTCGAGCTATACGGCGACAAAGAAACTTTGATTTTTCACTAATTTGACGTCATCGAGAAAGTTACGGCCAACTGGGAATTAAAGGTATATCGCCTTTCGGAATTTTCCGGGAGCCCGTCGGTCCTTCGGCCCCGCTCGGCTCGGCTCGGCTCGAGGTCGAAGTCGTCGGTAGCGACGATGGTGGCGGGGAGGCGCGCGATTGGTCTGTCATCGCCATCCTCCCCCCAACCCCCCCTCCCTTTAAAATTAATGGAAAATGTAAACCCAAACGTAGAGTCGGATTCGTAACCTCGAAGTTACAAGTCGATTCGCTCAACTATCAAGGGAGAGTAAACGCGGCGACTGTGGCGGCACTCGCCACCGATGCGAAGTCAGCATCACGAAGTTGGCGTTAAATTCGAACGTTTGAATCAGTTATTTTCTTTCGGGCCCTTTTCAGCCCTGAACTGTGGAAGCGCCGAAATTCGGGTTTCATTTTTAACGCGGCAGTTTATACCCCCCGCGCATACCGACCACTGCCGGTGGTGGTCGATAACTTATCCTCCGCCGAGGTCGACGCGCGTTACCGATGCACACGTAAAAACTTTTTCGCGCGGTAAACCTTCGTCTCCGCGTCCTCCGTCCGACGAGCCCACTCTCGCCCGCACCCGTCGACCCGTTCTCGAGCTATACGGCGACAAAGAAACTTTGATTTTTCACTAATTTGACGACATCGAGAAAGTTACGGCCAACTGGGATTTAAAGGCATATCGCCTTTCCGAATTTTCAGGGAGCCCGTCGGGCCTTCGGCCCCGCTCGGCTCTGCTCGGCTCGGCTCGAGGTCGAGATCGTCGGTAGCGACGATGGTGGCGGGGAGGTGCGCAATTGGTCTGTCATCGCCATCCCCCCCCAAACCCCCCTCCCCCTTTAAAATTAATGGAAAATGTAAACACAGAGGTAGAGTCGGATTCGTAACCTCGAAGTTTCAAGTCGATTCGCTCAACTATCAAGGGGAGTAAACGCGGCGACTGTGGCGGCACTCGCCACCGATGCGAAGTCAGCATCACGAAGTTGGCGTTAAATTCGAACGTTTGAATCAGTTATTTTCTTTCCGGCCCTTTTCAGCCCTGAACCGTGGAAGCGCCGAAATTCGGGTTTCATTTTTAACGCGGCAGCTTATACCCCCCGAGCGTTACCGATCACTGCCGGTGGTGGTCGGTAAGTTATCCTCCGCCGAGGTCGACGCGCGTTATCGATGCACACGTAAAAAATTTTTCGCGAATTTTCGCGAATTTTTCGCGCGGTAAACCTTCGTCTCCGCGTCCTCCGTCCGACGAGCCCACTCTCGCCCGCACCCGTCGACCCGTTCTCGAGCTATACGGCGACAAAGAAACTTTGATTTTTCACTAATTTGACGTCATCGAGAAAGTTACGGCCAACTGGGAATTAAAGGTATATCGCCTTTCGGAATTTTCCGGGAGCCCGTCGGTCCTTCGGCCCCGCTCGGCTCGGCTCGGCTCGAGGTCGAAGTCGTCGGTAGCGACGATGGTGGCGGGGAGGCGCGCGATTGGTCAGTCATCGCCATCCTCCCCCCAACCCCCCCTCCCTTTAAAATTAATGGAAAATGTAAACCCAAACGTAGAGTCGGATTCGTAACCTCGAAGTTACAAGTCGTTTCGCTCAACTATCAAGGGAGAGTAAACGCGGCGACTGTGGCGGCACTCGCCACCGATGCGAAGTCAGCATCACGAAGTTGGCGTTAAATTCGAACGTTTGAATCAGTTATTTTCTTTCCGGCCCTTTTCAGCCCTGAACCGTGGAAGCGCCGAAATTCGGGTTTCATTTTTAACGCGGCAGCTTATACCCCCCGAGCGTTACCGACCACTGCCGGTGGTGGTCGGTAAGTTATCCTCTGCCGAGGTCGACCCGCGTTATCGATGCACACGTAAAAAATTTTTCGCGAATTTTCGCGAATTTTTCGCGCGGTAAACCTTCGTCTCCGCGTCCTCCGTCCGACGAGCCCACTCTCGCCCGCACCCGTCGACCCGTTCTCGAGCTATACGGCGACAAAGAAACTTTGATTTTTCACTAATTTGACGTCATCGAGAAAGTTACGGCCAACTGGGAATTAAAGGTATATCGCCTTTCGGAATTTTCCGGGAGCCCGTCGGTCCTTCGGCCCCGCTCGGCTCGGCTCGGCTCGAGGTCGAAGTCGTCGGTAGCGACGATGGTGGCGGGGAGGCGCGCGATTGGTCTGTCATCGCCATCCTCCCCCCCAACCCCCCCACCCTTTAAAATTAATGGAAAATGTAAACCCAAACGTAGAGTCGGATTCGTAACCTCGAAGTTACAAGTCGATTCGCTCAACTATCAAGGGAGAGTAAACGCGGCGACTGTGGCGGCACTCGCCACCGATGCGAAGTCAGCATCACGAAGTTGGCGTTAAATTCGAACGTTTGAATCAGTTATTTTCTTTCGGGCCCTTTTCAGCCCTGAACTGTGGAAGCGCCGAAATTCGGGTTTCATTTTTAACGCGGCAGTTTATACCCCCCGCGCATACCGACCACTGCCGGTGGTGGTCGATAACTTATCCTCCGCCGAGGTCGACGCGCGTTACCGATGCACACGTAAAAACTTTTTCGCGAATCTTCGCGAATTTTTCGCGCGGTAAATCTTCGTCTCCGCGTCCTCCGTCCAACGAGCCTACTCTCGCCCGCACCCGTCGACCCGTTCTCGAGCTATACGGCGACAAAGAAACTTTGATTTTTCACTAATTTGACGTCATCGAGAAACTTACGGCCAACTGGAAATTAAAGGCATATCGCCTTTCCGAATTTTCAGGGAGCCCGTCGGGCCTTCGGCCCCGCTCGGCTCTGCTCGGCTCGGCTCGAGGTCGAGGTCGTCGGTAGCGACGATGGTGGCGGGGAGGTGCGCAATTGGTCTGTCATCGCCATCCCCCCAACCCCCCCTCCCCTTTAAAATTAATGGAAAATGTAAACCCAAACGTAGAGTCGGATTCGTAACCTCGAAGTTACAAGTCAATTCGCTCAACTATCAAGGGAGAGTAAACGCGGCGACTGTGGCGGCACTCGCCACCGATGCGAAGTCAGCATCACGAAGTTGGCGTTAAATTCGAACGTTTGAATCAGTTATTTTCTTTCCGGCCCTTTTCAGCCATGAACCGTGGAAGCGCCGAAATTCGGGTTTCATTTTTAACGCGGCAGCTTATACCCCCCGAGCGTTACCGACCACTGCCGGTGGTGGTCGGTAACTTATCCTCCGCCGAGGTCGACGCGCGTTACCGATGCTCACGTAAAAAATTTTTCGCGAATTTTTCGCGCGGTAAACCTTCGTCTCCGCGTCCTCCGTCCGACGAGCCCACTCTCGCCCGCACCCGTCGACCCGTTCTCGAGCTATACGGCGACAAAGAAACTTTGATTTTTCACTAATTTGACGTCATCGAGAAAGTTACGGCCAACTGGGAATTAAAGGTATATCGCCTTTCGGAATTTTCCGGGAGCCCGTCGGTCCTTCGGCCCCGCTCGGCTCGGCTCGGCTCGAGGTCGAAGTCGTCGGTAGCGACGATGGTGGCGGGGAGGCGCGCGATTGGTCAGTCATCGCCATCCTCCCCCCAACCCCCCCTCCCTTTAAAATTAATGGAAAATGTAAACCCAAACGTAGAGTCGGATTCGTAACCTCGAAGTTACAAGTCGTTTCGCTCAACTATCAAGGGAGAGTAAACGCGGCGACTGTGGCGGCACTCGCCACCGATGCGAAGTCAGCATCACGAAGTTGGCGTTACATTCGAACGTTTGAATCAGTTATTTTCTTTCCGGCCCTTTTCAGCCCTGAACCGTGGAAGCGCCGAAATTCGGTTTCATTTTTAACGCGGCAGCTTATACCCCCCGAGCGTTACCGACCACTGCCGGTGGTGGTCGGTAAGTTATCCTCCGCCGAGGTCGACGCGCGTTATCGATGCACACGTAAAAAATTTTTCGCGAATTTTCGCGAATTTTTCGCGCGGTAAACCTTCGTCTCCGCGTCCTCCGTCCGACGAGCCCACTCTCGCCCGCACCCGTCGACCCGTTCTCGAGCTATACGGCGACAAAGAAACTTTGATTTTTCACTAATTTGACGTCATCGAGAAAGTTACGGCCAACTGGGAATTAAAGGCATATCGCCTTTCCGAATTTTCAGGGAGCCCGTCGGGCCTTCGGCCCCGCTCGGCTCTGCTCGGCCCGGCTCGAGGTCGAGGTCGTCGGTAGCGACGATGGTGGCGGGGAGGTGCGCAATTGGTCTGTCATCGCCATCCCCCCCCCCAAACCCCCCTCCCCCTTTAAAATTAATGGAAAATGTAAACACAGAGGTAGAGTCGGATTCGTAACCTCGAAGTTTCAAGTCGATTCGCTCAACTATCAAGGGAGAGTAAACGCGGCGACTGTGGCGGCACTCGCCACCGATGCGAAGTCAGCATCACGAAGTTGGCGTTAAATTCGAACGTTTGAATCAGTTATTTTCTTTCCGGCCCTTTTCAGCCCTGAACCGTGGAAGCGCCGAAATTCGGGTTTCATTTTTAACGCGGCAGCTTATACCCCCCGAGCGTTACCGACCACTGCCGGTGGTGGTCGGTAAGTTATCCTCCGCCGAGGTCGACGCGCGTTATCGATGCACACGTAAAAAATTTTTCGCGAATTTTCGCGAATTTTTCGCGCGGTAAACCTTCGTCTCCGCGTCCTCCGTCCGACGAGCCCACTCTCGCCCGCACCCGTCGACCCGTTCTCGAGCCATACGGCGACAAAGAAACTTTGATTTTTCACTAATTTGACGTCATCGAGAAAGTTACGGCCAACTGGGAATTGAAGGTATATCGCCTTTCGGAATTTTCCGGGAGCCCGTCGGTCCTTCGGACCCGCTCGGCTCGGCTCGCCTCGAGGTCGAGGTCGTCGGTAGCGACGATGGTGGCGGGGAGGCTCGCGATTGGTCTGTCATCGCCATCCTCCCCCCAACCCCCCCTCCCTGTAAAATTAATGGAAAATGTAAACCCAAACGTAGAGTCGGATTCGTAACCTCGAAGTTACAAGTCGATTCGCTCAACTATCAAGGGAGAGCAAACGCGGCGACTGTGGCGGCACTCGCCACCGATGCGAAGTCAGCATCACGAAGTTGGCGTTAAATTCGAACGTTTGAATCAGTTATTTTCTTTCCGGCCCTTTTCAGCCATGAACCGTGGAAGCGCCGAAATTCGGGTTTCATTTTTAACGCGGCAGCTTATACCCCCCGAGCGTTACCGACCACTGCCGGTGGTGTTCGGTAAATTATCCTCCGCCTAGGTCGACGCGCGTTACCGATGCACACGTAAAAAATTTTTCGCGAATTTTCGCGAATTTTTCGCGCGGTAAACCTTCGTCTCCGCGTCCTCCGTCCGACGAGCCTACTCTCGCCCGCACCCGTCGACCCGTTCTCGAGCTATACGGCGACAAAGAAACTTTGATTTTTCACTAATTTGACGTCATCGAGAAAGTTACGGCCAACTGGGAATTAAAGGTATATCGCCTTTCGGAATTTTCCGGGAGCCCGTCGGTCCTTCGGCCCCGCTCGGCTCGGCTCGGCTCGAGGTCGAAGTCGTCGGTAGCGACGATGGTGGCGGGGAGGCGCGCGATTGGTCTGTCATCGCCATCCTCCCCCCAACCCCCCCTCCCTTTAAAATTAATGGAAAATGTAAACCCAAACGTAGAGTCGGATTCGTAACCTCGAAGTTACAAGTCAATTCGCTCAACTATCAAGGGAGAGTAAACGCGGCGACTGTGGCGGCACTCGCCACCGATGCGAAGTCAGCATCACGAAGTTGGCGTTAAATTCGAACGTTTGAATCAGTTATTTTCTTTCCGGCCCTTTTCAGCCATGAACCGTGGAAGCGCCGAAATTCGGGTTTCATTTTTAACGCGGCAGCTTATACCCCCCGAGCGTTACCGACCACTGCCGGTGGTGGTCGGTAAGTTATCCTCCGC